>NC_044324.1:51640024-51946085 GCF_007399415.2 Gopherus evgoodei
CAAGAGAAAGCTTATGTAAATTAAGCAACAAATACATTTCATGACTCTCTATATCCTTAAACTATGTACAAAATTCTGTGTAGGTCGTACTTTTAATACATCCATCTCAACACTTTAAATTAATTCCTCATGATGTTATATATGACAGTGAACAATATCTTCCATATTTTTGAAATGTTGGCTTAATAGTTATCAATATTCAGTCACTGAATATTAAAATTACATATATGCATTCCTTTGCTAATTCAATTGTTATAGGAAATCATTCTTTGGCATTTTAGCTAAAGAATCTCTATCCCCTACCCTCATCCCCTCTGAGTGGGAAAGATGGTGTTATTATATAGGCCTGGTTAGCCTGGCATAGAATTTTGGGTTTGACTTTTTGATGCTATTATATCCTTATTAATATGTGTGAACAAAGAATAGAGTCACCTTGAGTTACATCTGCCCATAAGCAGATGGGATGATAAGAGATGGAATTAAAAGTGTTACAGGGTATGGTGGGAGTGTAATATATGAGCATAAACTCGAAGACTGCCTTGCTCTTCTCTCAAGCCAAGGTCAAGCAACCAGTTAAGGGAGGCAAGGAGAGGTGAAGGGTCAGGCATAAGCATCACTAAAGGCCAAAGAAAAGCCTGGCATTGACCAGGACACAACCTCACTGCTTATCCCCCCCATGGGATATAAAAGAAGTGGGACAAAGACCCCGGACTCATGACTCTTCAAAACAGAAGATGACCATAACTTGTAAACGGTGGGAGTAGGGGCGTGCATTGCAGGTTATTTGGACCTGCTAAGGAGGAGGAGGTGGGAATGGGGGCAAGGGCAAAGGGTCTGCAGCATCAGAGCTGGGAACAGAACACTGATTAACAGACCCTGCCAGCATGTAGAGCTATGGATATGGTTACTTGAAAGTAACCCAACAAACATCGCATTGCCTGCACTTCGCACTTCTGGTCTTCAGCTTTCTGTGTGCATCACAAGAACCAGGGGAGGGGGTGATGGGAAAGACCTCTACCAGATAATCTGACCAAACTGGTAAGGAGGAAGAAATTCCTTGGAGTTCTGGTTGGCTGCTTAGTTGGGGGGTGGGGGAATTTCCCTTCTCCATATTGGTAGCCCACCTGTACCTTTCTTCACACCAGCGTGTCTTGGTATAGTTTGAAACCAATGGATCTCCAAGCAGGGGGAAGAATCCACCACATGCAAATCCATCTGGAGATCTTTGAGAAAAATGGCTTTAATGGAAATACTTGCATCAGTAAGTAACACTCAGGTGCGTAAGGGTGTACAGGATTGGGTTTTTACTTGTTTTATAGCTTGAAAACATTGGATGGAATTAATTTGTAAGGTATTTTGTATTTACCTTATGTAGCTGTCATGTAAGTAACTGCAGCTTTATAAATATTCTATTTTAATTGGATATGACTTCACAGAAGTTAATACTATTCAAATAGAAATCTTCATTCCGTAGATAACATAAAAACCTGACATCTGTGTAACAGGCACCCTTCATTCAGGATAAATGTAAGAAACAATAAGAGTCTCAAACCAAAACAAAGGGACATGTGAATCTAACCAGGAAATTCAACTATGTGGGATGAGGCTTTTTCATTGAATATTGTTTGGTGGAGGGGGTATGTGTCTGTGTCAGAGAAATGCATGAAAAATACTACAGAAACAGACAGAAAAGGCAGCAAGGATGCATCAGATACCACTTAAACAAGCATAAGGAGCATGAAACCAAGAGAAGTCTAGAAGGAGAAGTTGGCTGAAAGGGACTTAGAGCTATGAGTAGGGTTCCTATCAGATTCATGGCCATGAAAACACATGACGGACCATGAAATCTGGTCTCCCCCCATGAAATCTGGTATTTTGTGTGCTTTACCCTAAAATATACCAAGCTAGCACCCCACCAGCAGCAGTGCTGCTTCTGGCGGTGACTCTGCCTTCAGAGCTGGGATCCTGGCCAGCAGCCACAGCTCTCCAGCTGCCCAGCATTGAAGGCAGCACCGCCGCCAGCAGCATTGCAGAAGTATGGGTAGCAGTACTGCAACCCCCCACTACAATACCTTTGTGACTCCTCCCCTCAACTCCTTTTTGGGTCAGTATTCCTAAAATTACAACACCGTGAAATTTCAGATTTAAATAGCTGGAATCATGAAAGTTAGGATTTTTAAAATCCTATGACTGAAACTGACCAAAATGGACCATGAATTTGGTAGGG
Organism: Gopherus evgoodei; assembly: GCF_007399415.2. Lineage (NCBI taxonomy): Eukaryota > Metazoa > Chordata > Testudines > Testudinidae > Gopherus > Gopherus evgoodei. Next base: position 51,642,252 of record NC_044324.1, read on the forward strand.
CCCTAGCAGTGAACAAAGAAACTGCCTCCTGTTGTTTCAGTCCTCTTCTGTTCAAGAAAATAATATTTTGAACATTTTTTGTATATAGACAGGATTGCATCAAAGATACCTGACTCCATCATCACTTCTTCTCTTAATGGAAACAAGCTGCAGGACCCTGAACTTTGACTAATGGCTGAGGCAAAAGCTTCCTTTCTATCAGAACCAATACTGATTTGACTAAAGGAAAATATATTAAAAGACTATCATAAGCAATCAAACTGTTTTGTATGATAGTCAAATGCTTTTTAATCATACACACTTAATTTTCCTACCTCTATGCATATTGAAGGAACAAATATTTTGATTGCATTGAAATCAATTACTTGAATTGACAAGTTAAGATCAAACATAAGAGAATGCAAAGAAATTAGTGTATCCTTTTCATTGACACAATATGCAGTAACAACAACTTTTATGTTCCATTTCTGTTGAATCCAGACATAGCCTAACACATTGATAAACTTAACGGAAAACATTACTTATAAATAGTTTTAGAATTGCCAAGCTAATAAAGTCACCCTTCTATTAAGAATAGAGAAATAAGAAGCTAATTTTTCAGCTCACATAGTCAATCTGAAAGGTACTTGTCATAGTATAATTCCCAAATCTGAACTTTAGCGTCCAAAATATGGGTACTAGCATGAATTCCCCTAAGCTTAATTACCAGCTTAGATCTGATAGGCTGCCACCAATCAGGACTTAGGTAGAGCGCCTGATAGACTCTGGTCTCCCCAAACCCTTCCCTGGGGACCCCCAAGACCCAGATTCCCTAAGTCTCACAACAAAGGGGAATAAACCATTTCCCTTCCCCCCTCCTTTCTTCCTCCCTGCTCTTTCCTGCCCTGGGTACACTAGGAGACCACCGTGATTCAACTCCTTGAATCACCCTTTCCCCCTCCCTTCTTCCCCAGAGAGAGATACAGAGATAAACGCAGAGAGCAGGTTTTTCTTCCCTCCTCCCTTTCCTTTCTCCCACCAATTCCCTGGTGAGTGCAGACTCCCTTCCCTGGAGTTTTACAACAGATAACCAAAAAATAAATTAGATTCTAAAAAAGAGGAAAACTTTAATAAAAGAAAATAAAAACATAATCTTGTCTCTGTAAACAAGATGGTAAATATACAGGGGTTTTTTTAGCTTATAGACAATAGAAAGAAGCTTTCTCCAGCAGAAACACAATTTAAGCTACTACTGTCATAAACAGATAGCTAAGGGTTAATGTCTCTTTCACCTGAAACACCTGACCAGAGAACCAATCAGGAAACCGGATTTTTTCAACTTTGGGTGGAGGGAATTGTGTGTCTGAGTCTTTTGTCTGTCTGCCTGCTGTCTCTGAGCTTTGGAGAAGTAGTTCTATTTTCTAATCTTCTGTTTCTAAGTGTAAGGACAAAGAGATCAGATAGTAAGTTATATGGTTTCTTTTCTTTGGTATTTGCATGAATATAAGTGCTGGAGTGCTTTGATTTGTATTCTTTTTGAATAAGGCTGTTTATTCAATATTCTTTTAAGCAATTAGCCCTGTGTTATATCATCTTAATACAGAGAGAACATTTGTATGTATTTTTCTTTCTTTTTTATATAAAGCTTTCTTTTAAGACCTGTTGGAGTTTTCTTTACTTCAGGGAAATTAAGTCTGTACTCACCACGGAATTGGTGGGAGGAAGAAATCAAGGGGAGATCTGTGTGTTGGATTGCTAGCCTGATTTTGCATTTCCTCTGGGTGAAGAGGAAAGTGCTTTTGTTCCAGGATTGGAAACGGAGAGGGCAAGTCCCTCTGTTTGGATTCACAGAGCTTGTGTCTGTGTATCTCTCCAGGAGCACCTGGAGGGGGGAAGGGAAAAAGGATTATTTCCCTTTGTTGCGAGACTCAAGGGATTTGGGTCTTGGGGTCCCCAGGGAAGGTTTTTCAGAGGGACCAGAGTGCCCCAAAACACTCTAATTTTTTGGGTGGTGGCAGCAGGTACCAGGTCCAAGCTGGTAACTAAGCTTGGAGGTTTTCATGCTAACCCCCATATTTTGGACGCTAAGGTCCAGATCTGGGACTAAGGTTATGACAACTACCAGCAAGTACACATCTGCAAATAAGAAAAACAAGTTAAAAGACTATAACTGCCTTTGGTACTTACTTACTATTCTGAATAGATAAGAGACTGTAGCAGGGAGATTGGCAGAAACCTGGTTGCCCCTCTAGTCCCATCCAGGACCCAGAGAGAACAACCCACAAACCCAAGACCCACAAACAAAGGCTTCACTCCACCCAGATTTGAAAGTATCTTGTGTCCTGATTGGTCCTCTGGTCAGGTGTTTGGGTCCCTGTTTGTTAACCCTTTATAGGTAAAAGAGACATTAACCCTTAACTATCTGTTTATGACAGTACTATAGAATAATTCCCTGCGCTTTCAAATGAATAGGACTCAAATGAATAATGACACTGGGTGCAGTGTGATGTTCTCCTAGGTTCAGCTGCACTCTTGAAAATGGTGTATAGTGCAGAACGTTTAGTGTACCACCAGCAGTAGTGAAACAATATCAGCACAGTCACTGATTTAATCATGCTGCCTTGGAGTAGATAGGGTCTTGGGGATCATGTTGAAAGCCTGGTCTACACTACGAGTGTATATCAAATTTAGCAGCGTTAAATCGCATGAACCCTGCACCCGCCCACACAACGAAGCCCTTTATATCGATATAAAGGGCTTTTAATACCGATATCTGTACTCCTCCTCGATGAGGGGAGTAGCGCTGAAATCAGTATTGCCATTTCGGATTAGGGTTAGTGTGGCTGCAATTCGACAGTATTGGCCTCTGGGTGCTATCTCACAGTGCATCATAATGACCACTCTGGACAGCAATCTGAACTCAGATGCACTGGCCAGGTAGACAGGAAAAGCCCCGCAAACTTTTGAATTTCATTTCCTGTTCGCCCAGCGTGGAGCGCCGATCAGCACAGGTGACCCTGCAGTCCCAGAGTCAAAAAAGAGCTCCAGCATGGACCATACAAGAGATACTGAAGCTGATCTCTGTATGGGGAGATGAATCTGTTCTATCAGAACTCCATTCCAAAAGATGAAATGCCAAAGCATTTGAAAAAATCTCCAAGGCTATGATAGACAGAGGCCAAACAGGGGCTCAACACAGTGTGGTGTGAAACTTAAGGAGCTGAGATAAGCGTAACAGAAAACCAAAGAAACAAATGGATGCTCACAGAGGGAGGGAGGGGGGACTGAGGACTCTAGCTATCCCACAGTTCCACACTCTCCGAAAACCATTTGCATTCTTGGCTGAGCTCCCAATGCCTGAATGGTCAAAAACATTGTCACGGGTGGTTCAGGGTATATGTTGTCAGCCCCTCCCCCCCGTGAAAGAAAAAGGAAAAAAATAATTTCTCGCCTTTTTTCCAATGTCACCGTATGTCTACTGGATGCCTCTGGCAGACGCGGTGCTGCAGCGCTACCCAGCAGCATCCCATTGCCTTCCCTTCCTGGTGGCAGATGGTGCAATATGACTGGTATCCGTAGTCGCCATCATTGCGTGAGTGCTCCTGGCTGGCCTCAGTGAGGTCGGCCGGGGGCACCTGGGCAAAAGCGGGAATGACTCCCGGTCATTCCCTTCTTTAAACTTTGTCTCCTAGAGATTCAGTCCTGCCTGGAATATCATAGCAGCTGGAGGCTGCCTCCTCACCTTTTTATCTCTGCTTGCAGACACAATAAAGTCAGTGTTATTTCTTATTCATGCATTCTTTATTACTTCATCACACAAATGGGGGGATAACTGCCATGGTAGCCCAGAAGGGGTGGGGGAGAAGGGAAGCAACGGGTGGGGTTGTTGCAGGGGCACCCCCTAGAATGGCATGCAGCTCATCATTTCTGCGGGATATCTCGGTCTCTGACCCGGAGCGGCTGTTTGCCTCTCTGGCTCTTTAGTAGACTTGCCTGATATTCTAGGCAGAACTGACTCTACCTTTAGACAAAACTTAAAGAAGGGAATGACCTGGGGAGTCATTGCAATTTTTGTCCATGCACCCCTGGCCAACCTCACTGAGGCCAACCAGGAGCACCCATGACAGCAGCAGATGGTACAATATGACTGGTAACCGTCTCTGCTAACTTGCAAAGGCAAGGGGATACTGCTGTGTAGCAGTGCAGTACCGCGTCTGTCAGCAACATCCAGTCGACATACGGTGACAATGAAAAAAGGCTGAATGGGCTCCATGGATGCCGTGCTATGGTGTCTGCCACGGTAATCCAGGGAAAAGGGCGTGAAATGATTGTCTTCCGTTGCTTTCACGGAGGGAGGATTGACTGACTACATTTTTACCCAGGATCACCTGCAACTCTGTTTTTACCCCATCATGCATTGTGATCTCAACCCAGAATTCCAATGGGTGGGGGAGACTGTGGGAACTATGGGACAGATACCCACAGTGCAACACTCCGGAAATCGACGCTAGCCTCGGTACATGGATGCACATCGCTGAATTAATGTGCTTAGTGTGGCTGCGTGCACTCGACTTTATACAGTCTGTTTCCAAATACTGGTTTCTGTAAAATCGGACTAATCCCATAGTGTAGACATACCCTAAGATCAGGATAGTTTCTCCTAATAGGTGCCTGGAGTTAAGAATTTCCACATATCCTCAAGCTCCACTTGACTCTCAGGTCCCTTCAACCCAGGCCATGCCATTAATTTTGCACCATTGAGAGGTTAATACAGTAAGCCTTCCGCTTGCCAATCATGATCAAATTTAGTTTTAAGTTTTCCCCTTTGGTGTGATTTTTCATGCAGAAGAGGATCTTACATCTTTATGCTGATATGGTATTACGCTCTTTAAAAAAAAAGAAAAAAATCAAAATCAAAATTCTACAATTGAATTTCTCCCTCATGAAATAAAATCATTAAAAACATGAACCTTCTCAAACCAATTCACTCAGAGGTGAGTGGATGTATTTGACATTTCAGGATTATTATGTCAATATCAACTGATCAGATTCACTTCAGTTGCAAGCAGTTCACAATGTATATGCAGGACAGTTAGCAATCACCATATCATTAAACCAACCCACAAATCAAATATAGTACCTCTGCAATTCAAATATAATTCAAATCTGAACATGTAAAAATTCCATTTTTAATATCACTCAAAGAACTATTTATTCACTTGCCTTTGTGCTTATAGTCACAGATGCTTTAAAAGCAGCACCTTTTTTTATTTCAAACACAATAAGAAAAAAAAAGTGAAAATCACTTTAAAAGTCAATTTTGGGAATCTGTGAGAAGCTTTTTCACTCAAAGATCGAGCGATTATTTCTTTACCCTGAAAGATAAATTGATCAAATTATGCCTTCACTTATACCTGAGTGATCCCTTTATGAAGGCAGAACCTGGCCCAGTATAACTGTGGTTCCAGTTGTATTCCACTGCCAATTCTCATAATGAATTCTTTGTTCAGGAATCACACATTCCTTATTCAGACTTGAGTTTTGAAACCTGCTTTGCATTTTATCTCATTATACCTTTCAGACTTATAGTATTATAATTTTAATTGATAAATATAATTGTTCCAAACCCCAATGTTAATTTAAAACATCCTTAAGTGCTTGTTTTCTATTTGTCTCCTCTAACTACAATGGTCATGCAGTACTAAAATTTGTAACTCTGACTGACCTATGAGAACATAAAGTTTGGAGATCTGTCCCTTTACTTCTAGAGCTTTTTTCTCTGCCCACTATTCTGACATCTGCCATGTGCTATCAACGATTTGATGAATGAAATGAAAGCATGTGACCACCTACCCACACACCTTGGCAGAGGTGCACTCCATACACGACGGCCACCACCCAGGCAGGCAAGTTTATTAGCACCTTCCAAGCGATATCCAGGAAAGCAAGAAAAGGTTAAGGAGTCTCCAACACCAAAGTAAAAACCGATTCTTCTACTGAAGGCAGGAACACCAGGATCATCACATGGTTCCAGATTATATTCTGCTGACAAAAAAACAGACTACCTAAATAAATGTGAAAATCCCATACCTTAAAAATTATAGACAACAAATGAAAAGTACAGTTTTGGTATAAGACACTTGTAAAACATCTCTTCCACAGATGTTCATAATCCAAACCTGTTTAACAATGGCTCCACTAAAAATATTGCTTGATTCTTCCAGTTTGCTTCTTATCCTTTAGTTATGGTATGATGTACAGTAATGTGGCTGGGCAGGGCTGGCTCCAGGCACCAGCATTCCAAGCAGGTGCTTGCGGTGGCAATCTGCAAGAGGCGGCAGTCTGTGTGTTTTTGCCCCCAAGTAGTGCGAACTGCTGCTGTGGGTGGCGGGGGCAGTCCGTGTGCCATTAGGGTGGCATGTGCATTTCCGCAGCGGCAGCAATTCGATGGTAGCTTCTATGTTCAGCTGTCCACGGCGAAGCTTCTGTCTTCCGGCTGAAGACAGAAGCTGCCACCGAATTGCCGCCGCTGTGGAAACGCGCGTGCCGCCCTAACAGCACATGGCCTGTCCCCGCCGTCCATGGCGGCAATTTGGTGCGCTGCTTGGGGCAGCAAAAACAGTAGAGCCAGCCCTGTGGGTGGAATATGTAGATACATAGTTACATTGATTTTCTTAACTTCAAAGACTTTAATCAGCTTCATACCAAAAGAGGTCCCTTACAATTTGTTTGTATCTCTTGAACATAACTCATTATAGTGCAACTACCAAACATTAAGAATGAACTACCAAACATTAAGAATGAACTTCATAGTTTGCAAAGCTATAATAAAATGGAAAAAGCTTACTCAAATCTAATGAAAGATCAAATTGATGTAGAGATGTGCTTGAATTTCATGCACAAAAAGTGGAACTGCACTCCTAATCAGGTGAACAACTGCCCTTGCTTGCTCTTGAAAATCATGAATGCTGTCACTTAATCAGAAACAATTGTACACCTAAATAAAAGAAAAATGCCCAGGGTCTGATTCTCCTCTTACCTACACGGTAAATCAGAAGTAATTCCACCCAAAACTGTGGTGGTACAATAGCGTTAAAAATGGTTCAAGGGAAAGTAAAATCAGGCTACTGGATAGGCCTCTGTAACTATGTAATTGCTCTTTCAGCATAACCAGCTGTTAAATGCACAGGCACACACAGAACCATGTACTGCACTATAACGTTCACTGATGTCAAAGGGAATTGTGCTCACAGATCAAGGAGAATATGTAGTTCTTAGTTATTTAATTTGCACTTGTAAGAATTAGGATTTATTTTATAAGACTTATACTTTGTTCTTTCAGTCCTACAAATCCAATTACTGTGGGGATAGATTGGGTTTTGAAATCACTCTGAACACATTTTCTTTAGTTTTTTTTTTAAACTTCCTTTTAATTATATTTCTACAAAGTAGAAAAGACAATCACAAATATAAAACCCTGTCAACTGAGATAATATACTGTGACAAAGTTCCTCCTCTACCTTGGTGGGTCCTGTGCTTATTGGCGCATTTGCTCACCTCAGAGATCTTTCCCTCTGGTGGAACCCACAGTCTGGGTTAACTCCTCCTGTGTCTGATCAGGAGTTGGGAGGTTTGGGGGGAACTCGGGCCCGCCCTCTATTCCAGGTTCCAGCCCAGGGCCCTGTGGGCTGCAGCTGTCTATAGTGCCTCCTGTAACAGCTGCATGACAGCTACAACTCCCTGGGCTACTTCCCCATGGCCTCCTCCAAACACCTTATTTATCCTCACCACATGACCTTCCTCCTGGCATCTGATAATGCTTGTACTCCTCAGTCCTCCAGCAACACACCCTCTCACTCTCAGCTCTTGCGCTTCTTGCTCCCAGCTCCTCACACGCGCACCACAAACTGAAGTGAGCTCCTTTTTAAACCCAGGTGCCCTGATTACCCTGCCTTTAATTGATTTTAGCAGCTTCTTGATTGGCTGCAGGTGTTCTAATCAGCCTGTCTGCCTTAATTGTTTCCAGAAAGCTCCTGATTGTTCTGGACCTTCCCTGTTACCTTACCCAGAGAAAGGGGACCTACTTAACCTGGGGCTAATATATCTGTCTTCAATCACTCTCCTGTAGCCATCTGGCCTGACCCTGTCACAATACATATAACAAAATAAATTAAAGAAAAATGTATAAAATGAAAAAGGTAAATCATACCTAACAGATTGTGTGATGGGGTGTAAATACCCCATGTTAGGCCCAAATGGGTTAAAGGACAACACTAAGCCCAGGTAGCCCCAACCTGCCAGACTGAAAAGCGTGCTCCAACTGGAAAGGAAACTTAAACAGATGCAACCCAGCTTAGAAGGAGGGAGGAAGACAAACCTAGTCTGAGAGCTCCGAAAGCACGGTTCAAAAGCAGAATCTCTGTGAGCAATAGGACTGCCTACTGAGTCTGGTTGGGGCTGAAGGTTTAATTGTCTTTTCTTTTATCTTGTATTGGACTTGGAGCCATAGGGAAAGATGGATGTTAGGAAGTGACCTGCAGGGGTAACTCTGAGGACACTCCAAGTGATTGGCTCTCAAAGGGCCCTGGGTCAAAGCCTGGTAGAGTGGGAGGGCCTGCTTCCCCTGCTGCAGTAAGGGCACAAGCCTCATTCCCACCCCACTCCCCCTCTGGTAAGAAAAGGGCAAGGACACTGAAAACCCAAAGTGTAGCTAAGCCCATACACTGTTGAGGAATTGGATTGAAAGACTTTCCCACTGGGAGTTGAGGCTGAATACTAGATGTGTTGCCCACCTGGCCCTCTGAGGATTTCTGTTACAACCTGACATTACTAAGGCCTTGGGAATAAAGACAAAGTTATTTTTTCTCCCTTTATGTTTCTTTTTTGATAAAATGTTTTTAAAAAGTGTACATTTGAGAAATAAATGATCCTTGATTATTTATTTTTCTTAATATTTGTAAAGTGTTAAAAAGTGATTTAGAGAATAAATGTTGTTACTATAGTACAACACAATTACTATTTCTGCCTAAGTAGAAAGAGAGGTAGGTTTCCACCTACGATGCCTTTTGTTTTGGTGGCAGATGCCACAGTATGAATAATAGAATTAAAATTAGAAACAGAAAACATCTATTAGACCTCTTAGTTCATCTATCAGGGTTATTCTTTAGAGTGTATTACTATATTTAAGTAGTGACATAAATATGCACAATACTTAATATTCAAAAAAGAAGATAGTATCTCAGATATACTGCTACAGACAAAGAATGCACAGTATAGCTTGTATCAGAGGGGTGCAAGGGTCAACTGATAAGGTGCCCTTAAACCATATTTTGGACTTCTGTGATCCTGGGTCAGAAGTACACCAAACCTGTCACCCAATGTAAGTTCAGGAACTAAAAAGCTTCCTATAATTCCCCTACACTAGGGAAAACATTCTCTTGCCAGCTATGCCAGCTTCAGGATCCCTTTCTGTTGGTGGTATAAAGGAGAGTGGCAACAGCCCAGGGTCTGGTTGGAAAAATTACAGTTTACGGGCTTAATCTTGTAAAGTGCTGAGCACTCTAGCCCCAATCCAACAAAGCACATAAGAACATGCTTTAACCATTTGTGTAGTCCCCTCAGCTTCAGCGTTATGTCTATTTATGTACATTGCAGGGACAGGGTGAGAGTTGCTCACCACTTTGTTGATAAAAAATGGGTAACAGGAACAATGGAGAACAAGTGAGCATATGAATTACTACATGGCTCAGGCAATCTTCTATCTTTTCTGCTGTGTTATCCCTGTGACTGGTCAACATTTAATGTTTGGGAGACTTCTGGATCAGATCCTCTAGGTCAGAGGCAGGGGTGGCTCTAGACATTTTGCTTCCCCAAGCATGGCAGGCAGGTTGCCTTTGGCAGCTGCCTGCGGAGGGTCCGCTGGTCCCCTGGCTTCGGCGGACCCTCCGCAGGCAGGCTGCCCTCGCGGCAACAGGCAGAGCGCCCCCAGTGGCTTGCCGCCCCAAGCATGTGCTTGGCATGCTGGTGCCTGGAACTGCCCCTGGTCAGAGGTGATGTAGCACTCCCCACCCTCAAACACCACTATCCCACCCCCCTCCCTAAGTTAATATATTACTTAACTTGTGAAGAATGGTGTTTAGTGTTTCATGTACATTTTTATCCTCGCCAATGTAACTGCCAGTCAATGCTTACTATTTATATAAATGACTTAATCATATTCTGAAACCCATTTATTTTTTCTCAATAATGCCTTGCAGCAATGCGTTCTACACGTGAATTAGTGTAATTTAGGTGTTTTTAGTTTTAAATATCTTTTCTTTTAATTTAATTGGGTGTTCCTTTATTCCTGTATTCCAGGGAAAGTTAAATGGGGTACTTAACTGATTTTCTCTACACCTTCCATTATTCTGTGTATTTTATTTGTCTCCTCTGTGATAATAATAAGAGTGAAAGAAATAAACCACTCTACTCAGTCAATTTGTGATGCATGTGTCATAGATGTTCCAGGAACTCTATTTTGTATCATTAATTTAATGTGTTTGAAACACACTTTCTTTGAGATGACAGTTCTTGTTTTGCCATGCTCAATTTTAAATGACTCAAAAAAGAGAACTTCTGTATTTTTTTATTTTTTGTCATTGTTTTTGAATGGTGTCCCCACCAAGTTCCTAACAGAAGACTGATAGATTTACAGAGAAAAAGAAGAGACTTTAGGCCCAAGGCTATGCCCACACTATGGACCTTACAGCTGTACCACTGCAGCTGTGCCACTATAAGTTCTCCCATGTAGCTGCTCTGTTCTGGCAGGAGAGAGCTCTTCTGCCAGTATATAAACCACCCCAACGAGTGGCGGTAGCTACATCGGCAGGAGAGCATTTCCCAACAACATAACGCTGCCCACACCAACACTTTTGTCGGTGAAACTTTTGCTGGTCGGGGGTGGCGGGGGTTGTTTTTTCACTCCCTTGACCGACAAAAGTGCTAGTGTAGATGTAGCTTAGTTCTCCACTTTCTCCCAGAAAGAATAGTTTTTACATGCCAATTTGACAGCACCAATGAAGATACAAATGGAAGTGAATATATAGTCATAATTGTTAGGATATAGATATTCAGGCCTGTGTGCAAAGGCCTATACTTTAAGAATTTAGATGTATTCTTATCACTTAGCTAGTTATAGAAGTATAAAAGAAAGAATCAAAAATCACTGTCCGTGTAGTGACCTTCTCTTAATGTGATAGTCTGAGGTCTGGCTCTTTAGCAGCCATAAACTGGGAAATATATGGTCACGTCCTCACATTCCAAACTAGTCATATTAAAATAAGGCAATCTGGGACTGTTAGGAAGGTGATTTGATCTATCACCTCCAGAGAAAGGAAAGAGCCCAGAAATTTAGCTTGATAGTTTTCTGTCTGGTAAGAACTCACTTAACAATAGACACAGCTGGAGAAGACTTATGTCTGTATAGATGTAGTTGTGAAATCCTTATTTCTGTATTGTTTTGTATGTTTATTTTCATGGTCTCTGGTTCTGTGATTGTTTCTGTCTACTGTATAATTAATTTTGCTAGGTGTAAACTAATGAAGGTGGTGGGATATAATTGGTTAGCTAATCATGTTACAATAGGTTAGGAGTGGTTAGGTAAATTTTAGTAGAATGATTGGTTGAGGTATAGCTGAAAATATTACTATATAAATTGGGGCAAACAGGAAGTAAGTTGGGATTCGAAAATAAGGAAAAGGAACTTGAATTTAAGCTTGCTGGAAGTTCACCCCAATAAACATTGAATTGTTTGCATCTTCAGACTTCGGGTATTGTTGCTCTCTGTTCATGCGAGAAGGACCAGGGAAGGCTGAGAGTGAAGGAATAAGCTCTCTAACAATAATTAGCAAGAGTGACATTGTGCAGCATAAGCAAAATCTATTTCCTGATTATTATAAAAATCAGACGACATTTTGCCTATTTGCATGTGCAACAGTGGACATAAAACACTCATATTTCCAGTTTTACTAGTCATTTATATTGCACATATTAATTTACATCTGCAACCTGAATACTTACTGCATACTGAAATTGCAATTTTTAAAAGTTAGGTTCAATGTGAAGTCAAAATAACCCCTGTAGGAAATTTTTTCCCTTGTAGAGGAACTGAAAAATAAACTCAGTAGTACAGTCACTTTGTAGTCAAAGAAAAAATGCTTTTGGAAGTAGAATACAGCAAAACAGCTCACATGTGGCAGATAAAAACTGCGAAAGTGATGGCTTTGCATGCTTAATGCATCATTTTCTATTTGTATTCTAGACTTCCATCATCTCTGTCAGTTCAGTTTTTAGTGATGCTGGAGAAAACTGCTGTCTCAGCTCATTCAGTTCAAACTGTTCTCTTTTCAGTCAAGAATTCCCATTTAGCAGAAGTACATTTTACTTGTCTGAAAGTTAGGAAATAATATTCCTAAACTCAGTCATTTGTCCTATAAAATGCATATTTATGATATTATTGCTACCTATCTAATTCTGGTGTATAAGCCCTTTTTGTGAGTGAGAAACACCTGATATTTCACAAAACTGTTATGCAAGAACTTTTTTCCTTGCATTAATAACCTTATTTTGTGTATTTATCTTCAAGTTCCTTTTGTGAGTTATTTAAAAATAGATTGATAGATCACATAAATAGTTTGATACACATTACATCATCTTACCACAGCTAACGTCTTGCTTGATTAATGTACAGTATCTGCAATGGGTTAAATCAGTCATCTGACAAGTAAAGCTATTGCTGCTGTTGTAACCAACAAGTCTTTTGAACAAGAAATTCAGTCATTATATTTTACTTGAAAACAGCAAGGTGTGTATGACTCTGTTTTAAATCAGAGAAGAAAAGGCATAATCTGTAGCTAATCAGCTTGCTACTTTTGAAAATTTTGGGGCAGTAGCTCCCCTGTCACTAAATATTCAGATCCAAGAAGGGAGAACAAGCAGATTAAACAATCACTGCTTTCTAGAGGGGTAATATCATGCAGCTCTACGGATTTATACATCCCAGAAGTGGGAACTGGAACAGAAAAAAAATGAAGAATTTATCTGTTCCATATGTGCACTCTTTGTTACAGCAATACAGAGTAAATAACAAGCAACTGTGACTTATGGGGTTTAAATTCCACTCAAATATTAGTTGATATAATTACCAGTACTTCTTGATATATTAAAGCCTGATAATTCAAACATTCTTTTTTATTTTTACATAATACATGGATACCAATCCCACCTGTTGCTATTGCCTTTCTGACATACTTTCTTCCGTTTATTGCTCACACATTTATCCCTTGCTTTACTTACTTCTTCAGTGATGGTTCTCTCCCTCAGCTGCACCCTTTCTGGCCATTTCTCACCAGTTTTCTTTGTCTGGCCAGGAGAGAGTTTATCCTTACTCCCAGTAGCCCCCTGTGTTCACTGGAGCAGGTCACATCTCAGACAGCCTCCTCTTCACCAATGAAGTCATTTCCCTCTCTGATTCGGTTAGCCTTCTTTACACTTGCTAATTCTGAGGTAATTTATTCATTGTTGCTCTATCTCCTATTCTGGAAACCAGGATTTATAAACACCTGAAACAACTTCTTTTTATTGCTATTTAGTCTGACTAAAATGTAAAACAATGATTGAAGTTATTTTCAAACCATTTGTTAGTCCTGAATTCTTTACCTGAAAATGTTATATTGAAACCTTCATAGGAGATTGAAAAGTCAGATATAAATCGAAGCTGTGCAGAGAAATTTCCAAAGAGGCCAGCTTTAATTGTAGGGGGTAACACTGAGCCAGTTAATCTCGCCACTGGTTCTGTGAAGCTGCCATCTTCAGTGATGAGCAAATAGTCATGAGAACTCTCGAGGTGAAAGGTGTGAAAGACCAACTGTACTCCTGGAAGAAAAAAAAAAGTGAGGGAGTGTTAAAAGGTAAAGGTATAGATTTGGAATGTAAGGTAGTTATTTGCTGCTGTAGCTGAGCTAGTTTTCTTTGTCTGGCTATACCGAAAGAAGGACAAGATACACTTGATATGGATTTAATCAGGGCACAACTTTATTATTAGATATCTGGGACTACCCAGCAGATAAAAGTGTACAGTTAAGGCAACTCCATGTTCATTCAAATAAGCACCTGTGGCTTCCACCAGCCCCCTTTCATTTTCCATCCAGGTTCCCCAACCATCTCATGGCTTGGACCTTACCATCCACCCTCCCCTCTTAGGATGGTTCAGGTGGGCTATAAGAAAGGGTACCAATCATAGGTGCCCCAAAACCTTCCCCCCCATTCTGTTCCTTTAATCAGCATCTCCTTTTTAAGTCCTTCACCAGGCCATTTATCTAGTCACTGGATGCCTTTCCTATGGAGTAACTGCACTTGACATCCACCCCACACTTACAAAATGAGTTGCAACATATAACTTAACCTCATTTTCTCCTCACTATAATAGGTCCTCCCTGACACTTGCTCTGGGGAAGGCGAGAAAAACCTCACTCCACTGAATCCATTATAGTGCTAAGGGGAAAATGCCTTCTCAGTCCCCCTAAAAAGGAGAGATTAGTGCAATGCCCACATCAGGTCCTAACCCAACCTGATATTAGCACCTCGAGAGGACAGATGGAGAGTGCTGCATTGCCTGTTTTATGGAGAAAGGGCTTTAATGCCCAGTCTTGACCCTTTTAAAGGCTTCCACACTTACATTCTCAGGGGATGAGTCAGCATTACCACACTGATCCCCACCCACCTTTTTGCAGTAGCTTCTGATCTCTTCCCCCACCCTTCACCATAAAGCATTGCTTCCCCTCCTCCAGCAAACTTGAACAATGTCCCCCCTACTTCAGGTGCAATGTGGTTATTCGCTTTACACACATGTGATACAGACTGAAAACATTCAAGGGATATGGAAGGAAAAACAACAATCAAGAGATTGTGGTCTAGTTGACAGAGCACTAGACTGGGAGCTATGAACTGATATTAATTCAAATTCTGTCACTAGCTTGCTTGTTTGTGTGGGCAACTCACGTAACTTCCCTGGGATTCATTTTCCCCATTTGTACAAGAGAAATAATACTACTTGACACACAGGAAAATTGTAAGAATTGTTAATTTATGTACAACATTTTGAAAAGCGGAAGCCATATATATAGGGTATACAAAGCATTATTATTTCATATGCACAGGGTATTCATGTGTTGAATACAGGTATCTAAGTGCATATCTGATGAGTGCACCTATATGCTCTATATCTAAAGGATATCCATAAATATGATCAATTTGTTCAGGTGGGTGGGTTGATTTAAGAATTTTCAAGGTCATCAAATGCTAAACCAAAGTTCTGCACTTGGCCATTCTGAAACCCTCACTGGTTTAGGGACTCCATGAAATCTAAATCAAGATCTCTAACACTGGCATTCCTATCACTACACATATCAAAAAGGTATTAATTTCCCTAATAGCCCTTTATCCTCAAACCTATACCTAAGCCCAAGGTGCTTGCCTACAGTGATCACCCTCTCAACTCCCTGGATGCAATTCCTTTGGAGAGAGCGAAGAGAAAAGGAAATGCTGAAAGAGTGCCTTTTCAGAATAATTACTGTAATTGTTGGAGACCGATGTCTCTTCTCTTTATAGTAAGGCTGTCATGAGCACTATGTAAGGCCAATTTTCATTTTACTAGACTATCCAGATATCCCTCCATAATCTAGGAATAAAAATATTTCATTATTGAGGTCAGTCCTTCCATTTCTGGCCTGAAGAGTCAATTGCTGACGTATTATGATCACATTCTATCCACTTTAAAGCAATTTTACTGCAGAGTCTATACTATTGTTGGGACAATTCTCTCCCTACTTCCGTTTTTTACAATGTTTGCAAAATTTATAGTCTTGAATTACTTTGAAACAAAAAATCCATTCTGCTGCTCAGCGTGAGGGAAATAAAATAAAAAAGCTATTGTGAAATGATACCAACTTTAACAAGCTAGCTCAAATATTCAATTATGGAATTATCTCAAAGGGTGGCCCCTTATTGATAACAGTGTCTATAATTCACCTAGAAGAGTTGTTATTCAGTTGAAGACTAATGTGAATCAACACAAAAACAACAATTTATGGCCTTATTGGTTTGGTATTTATTTATTTAAATGGCAGCTAATGCATTTCTTTTTATGGCAATTAAAAATGCTCTTTTTAATAATTCCAGATATATGTAGAATATGCTACATTTCTCTGTCTTCCCATTTTTCATAAATTCATAGAGTTTATAGCCAGAATAGACAATCAGATCATCTAGTCTGAATTCCTGCAATATCACAGCCCGTTATATTTCACCCAGTTACCCCTGTATTGAGTGCAATATCCCAAAAGTGTATCTTCCAACAAAGCATCCAGCCTTGATTTGAAGACAAAGGATGGAGAATCTGCCACTGCCCTTGACAGTTTGTTCCACTAGTTAACCATGGTCACTGTTAAAAACTTGCACCTCATTTCCCATTTGAATCTGTCTGGCTTTCTCTGCTACATTAAAGAGACTTTTAATACCCCCTATACTCTCACAATGAACAACAAACTAATCAATAAAGTCAACCAAAGGGAGACTATTCCATTTTAAGACAATTTTAGAAATTTATTTTCAATCTGCAGTGTATGTGACTTCATGACAGATCACTCCAAATCCAGCAGAGAAGGGATTTAAACTTGGGTTTTCTACATCACAAACCAGCTCCCTAACCCCCGGGTTATAGAGAAAGAACCAGCATGTCTGTCTCTGTTTCTCTTTCTTTCTTTCTTCTCCTTACAACAAAAGATTTGTGGAAACTGATAGAGCTTTGACAAAACAGCATACTTTGACAAAAAGGTTCTGAATGGCTCTACTAATAAGTCACTTCTCAGTCTTCTTTTGATAGGCCACACGCTTGAGATCAAGTCTCTCACTGTAAGACATTTTCTCTTTGAATAATTTTTGTGGCACTTTTCTGCACCTGCTCCAAACTTACAGCATCCTTTTTAAAATATGGACACCAGAACTGTACTTGTTCTTCCAGTACTGCTCTCAAGAATGCCATATACAAAGGTAAAATCACCTCTCAGCTCCTATTCCCTGTTTATTTTTCCCCACAGCATTGCACTGGAAGTTCATGTTGAGTTGTCAATCTACTAAATCCTCCCTAAATCCTTTTCAGGATACAGTCCCCTATTCTGTAGATATAGCATACATTCCTTGTACCTGCATGTTTAACTTTTCATATAACCATAGATTATTGGGTTTGGAATGGACCTCAGGAGATCATCTAGTCCAACCCCCTGCTCAAAGCAGGACCAATCCCCAAATAGCCCCCTCTAGGACTGAGCTCTCAACCTTGGGTTTAGCAGGCCAATGCTCAAACCACTGAGCTATCCCTCCCCCCAACTTTTCATTGGGCTGTATTAAAAAAAATATGCTGTTTGAATGGGCCCAGATTACAAAGCAATCAAGATAGTTCCGTATGACTGTCCTGTCTTAACAATTATTTTCCACACCACCAATCTTTGTGTCATCCATAAATTTTATCAGCAGTGATTTTATATTTATTTCCAGATCATTGATGAAAATGTGGAATAGTGTCTGGCCTAGTACTGATCCTTTTAGAACCCCACTAAACATTTTATGACATTTCTCCATTGACAACCACTTTTTGAGATCTCTGTTAACCAATAATAAAACAATTTATTTATTTATTTATTAATATTTTATAGTGCTAATATTTTAATTGAAATATCATGCAGTACTAAGTAAAATGCCTTACAAAACCTTAGTACATCAATGCAGTTGCTTTCACCAACCAAACTTGTAATCTCAAAGAAAGAAATCAGGTTTGTTTGAAAAGACCTATTTAATATAAAATCCTGTTGATAGACATTAAAGAATTATAGGATAGGAATATATGTATTATGACAAAGTTCCTCCTCTGCCTTGGTGGGTCCCGCGCTTTCTGGTGGATTTGCTCACCTCAGAGGTTCATGGCAGCCCCCAGTTTGGCTACCTTTGCTAGAGGCTCAAACCTGCCATTCACTCAGCTAACCTCATCACTGGTCAGCATGGGAGAAATGGAGAACAATCTCTGCAGGCTCTGTTGTCTCACCTAGTGGGTCAGGGACAGGTCAGATCCCTTTCCAAATTAGACCTTCCCATCTGGTGTTTCTCACAGACCAGGTCAACAGCTCCTGTTTCTGATAGGGAGTTGAGGAGACAGGGGGAACCCGAGTCAGCCCTCTATACTGGGTTCCAGCCCAGGGCCCTGCGGATAGCAGCTGTCTACAATGTCCCTTGTATCAGCTGCTTGATAGCTATAACTCCCTGGGCTACTTCCCCATGACCTCCCCCATCACCTTCTTTATCCTTACCACAGGACTTTCCTCCTGAAGCCTGATAACATTTGTACTCCTCAGTCCTCCAGCAGCACAGCCTCTCACTCCCTGCTCCTTGTGCACCCTCCACTAACTCATGGGAGGTCCTTTGTAAAACCAGGTGCCCTGATTAGCCTGCCTGTCTTAATTGATTCCAGCAAGTTCTTAATTGGCTCCAGGTGTCTTAATTAGCTTGAATTAGTTCTAGCAGGTTCCTGATTGCTCTAGGGCAGCCCCTGCTCTGGTCACTCAGGAAACAGAAAGCTATTCATCCAGTGACCAGTATATTTGCTTTCTACCAGACTGCTGCACCCAACTGGTCTGGGTTTGTCACAGTATCAATTGAATTCTATATCAGTGTTTCCATTATTTTGCCTGAAGAGTGATGTCAAGCTAAAAAATGGTTACCTAAATTTTTGTAACTGTTGTTCTTCAAGATGTGTTGCTTGTGTCCATTCCAAGTAGGTGTGTGCACGCCATGTGCACAGTCACCGGTGGGTTTTTCCCCTAGAAGTATCTATTGGGTCAGCTGTGAAGCTCCCTGGGATTGTGCCTTCATGGCAGTGAATGTAAGTCCCTGTAGACCCACCAGCTCTTCGGTTCCTTTTTGCTGGATACTCCAACAGAAAGGCAGGCGGGTGGGTCTTGGAATGGACAGGAGCAACACATCTCAAAGAACAACAGTTACAAGAATTTAGGTAACCATTTTTTAGCTTGACATCACTCTTCAGGCAAAATAATGGAAACACTGATATAGAATTCAATTGATACTGGGCACAAATGATACTGCGAGGTGTGACGCTGAGCAGATCAAGAGTGACTACAGGGCTCTGGGAGTACGGGTTAAGGAGTTTGGAGCGCAGGTGGTATTCTCTTCGATTCTTCCTGTTGAAGGTAGGGGTCCGGGCAGAAACAGATGCATCGTGGAGGTGAATGCCTGGTTGCGAAGATGGTGTCGCCAGGAGGGCTTTGGCTTCCTCGACCACGGGATGCCGTTTGAGGAAGGACTGCTAGGAACAGATGGCATTCACCTTTCGAAGCGGGGAAAGGCCTTATTTGCGCACAGACTGGCTAACCTAGTAAGGAGGGCTTTAAACTAGGTTCGACGGGGACAGGTGAGCAAAGCCCACAGGTAAGTGGGGAACAAGACCTGGGAGATGGGTTGGAAACAGGAGGGAGCACGGGCTATAATGGCAGAGAGGAAGGAGGGTCAGGGCAAAGCTGGGAGGCAAGATCAAACCAGTATCTTAGATGCCTTTATACAAATGCAAGAAGTATGGGTAATAAGCAGGAAGAACTGGAAGTGCTAATAAATAAATACAACTATGACATTATTGGCATTACTGAAACTTGGTGGGATAATACACACGACTGGAATGTTGGTGTGGATGGGTATAGTTTGCTCAGGAAGGATAGACAGGGGAAAAAGGGAGGAGGTGTTGCCTTATATATTAAAAATGTACACACTTGGACTGAGGTGGAGATGGACATAGGAGACGGAAGGGTGGAGAGTCTCTGGGTTAGGCTAAAAGGGGTAAAAAACACAGGTGATGTCGTGCTGGGAGTCTACTACAGGCCACCTAATCAGGCGGAAGAGGTGGATGAGGCTTTTTTCAAACAGCTAACAAAATCATCCAAAGCCCAAGATTTGGTGGTGATGGGGGACTTCAACTATCCAGATATATGTTGGGAAAATAACACCGCGGGGCACAGACTATCCAATAAGTTCCTGGACTGCATTGCAGACAACTTTTTATTTCAGAAAGTTGAAAAAGCTACTAGGGGGGAAGCTGTTCTAGACTTGATTTTAACCAATAGGGAGGAACTTGTTGAGAATTTAAAAGTAGAAGGAAGCTTGGGTGAAAGTGATCATGAAATCATAGAATTTGCAATTCTAAGGAAAGGTAGAAGGGAGTACAGCAGAATAGAGACAATGGATTTCAGGAAGGCGGATTTTGGTAAGCTCAGAGAGCTGATAGGCAAGGTCCCATGGGAATTAAGACTGAGGGGAAAAACAACTGAGGAAAGTTGGCAGTTTTTCAAAGGGACGCTATTAAGGGCCCAGAAGCAAGTTATTCCGATGGTTAGGAAAGATAGAAAATGTGGCAAAAGACCACCTTGGCTTACCCTTGAGATCTTGCGTGACCTACAAAATAAAAGGCGGCATATAAAAAATGGAAACTAGGTCAGATCACGAAGGATGAATATAGGCAAATAACACAGGAATGCAGAGGCAAGATTAGAAAAGCAAAGGCACAAAATGAACTCAAACTAGCTATGGGAATAAAGGGAAACAAGAAGACTTTTTATCAATACATTAGAAGCAAGAGGAAGACTAAGGACAGGGTAGGCCCACTGCTCAATGAGGAGGGGGTAACAGTAACGGGAGACTTGGAAATGGCAGAGATGCTTAATGACTTCTTTGTTTCAGTCTTCACTGAGAAGTCTGAAGGAATGTCTAGTATAGTGAATGCTTACAGGAAGAGGGTAGGTTTAGAAGAGAAAATAAGGAAAGAGCAAGTAAAAAATCACTTAGAAAAGTTAGATGCCTGCAAGTCACCAGGGCCTGATGGAATGCATCCTAGAATACTCAAGGAGTTAATGGAAGAGGTATCTGAGCCTCTAGCTATTATCTTTGGGAAATCATGGGAGACGGGGGAGATTCCAGAAGACTGGAAGGGGGCAAATATAGTGCCCATCTATAAAAAGGGAAATAAAAACAACCCAGGAAACTACAGACCAGTTAGTTTAACTTCTGTGCCAGGGAAGATAATGGAGCAGGTAATCAAAGAAATCATCTGCAAACACTTGGAAGGTGGTAAAGTGATAGGGAATAGCCAGCATGGATTTGTAAAGAACAAATCATGTCAAACTAATCTGATAGCGTTCTTTGATAAGATAACGAGCCTTGTGGATAAGGGAGAAGCGGTGGATGTGATATACCTAGACTTTAGTAAGGCATTTGATACAGTTTCGCATGATATTCTTATAGATAAGCTAGGAAAGTACAATTTAGATGGGGCTACTATAAGGTGGGTGCATAACTGGCTGGATAACCGTACTCAGAGAGTAGTTGTTAATGGCTCCCAATCCTGCTGGAAAGGTATAACAAGTGGGGTTCCGCAGGGGTCTGTTTTGGGACCGGTTCTGTTCAATATCTTCATCAATGATTTAGATGTTGGCATAGAAAGTACGCTTATTAAGTTTGCGGACGATACCAAACTGGGAGGGATTGCAACTGCTCTGGAAGACAGGGTCAAAATTCAAAACAATCTGGACAAATTGGAGAAATGGTCTGAGGTAAACAGGATGAAGTTCAATAAAGACAAATGCAAAGTGCTCCACTTAGGAAGGAACAATCAGTTTCACACATACAGAATGGGAAGAGACTGTCTAGGAAGGAGTATGGCAGAAAGAGATCTAGGGGTCATAATGGACCACAAGCTTAATATGAGTGAACAGTGTGATACTGTTGCAAAAAAAGCAAACATGATTCTGGGATGCATTAACAGGCGTGTTGTAAACAAGACAAGAGAAGTCATTCTTCCGCTTTACTCTGCGCTGGTTAGGCCTCAACTGGAGTATTGTGTCCAGTTCTGGGCACCGCATTTCAAGAAAGATGTGGAGAAATTGGAGAAGGTCCAGAGAAGAGCAACAAGAATGATTAAAGGTCTTGAGAACATGACCTATGAAGGAAGGCTGAAGGAATTGGGTTTGTTTAGTTTGGAAAAGAGAAGACTGAGAGGGGACATGATAGCAGTTTTCAGGTATCTAAAAGGATGTCATCAGGAGGAGGGATAAAACTTGTTCACCTTAGCCTCCAATGATAGAACAAGAAGCAATGGGCTTAAACTGCAGCAAGGGAGATTTAGGCTGGACATTAGGAAAAAGTTCCTAACTGTCAGGGTAGTCAAACACTGGAATAGATTGCCTAGGGAAGTTGTGGAATCTCCATCGCTGGAGATATTTAAGAGTAGGTTAGATAAACGTCTGTCGGGGATGGTCTAGACAGTATTTGGTCCTGCCATGAGGGCAGGGGACTGGACTCGATGACCTCTCGAGGTCCCTTCCAGTCCTAGAGTCTATGAGTCTATGAGTCTAACAGTTACAAGAAATTAGGTAACTGTTTCTTCTTCTTCAAATGCTTGAACGTGTCAATTCCAAGTAGTGACTCCCAAGCATCTCTTAGAAGGAGGGGTCAGAGTTCAACCGGTCACAGATTGCAGCACCGCTCTGCTATATGCGGCATCGTCTCTGGCCTGCTGCATAATGGGATACTGTGATGTAAAGGTGTGGATTGATGACCACATCGCTGCCCTGCAGATATCTTGAATGGGGACTTGCACCAGGAACACTGCCAAAGATGTCTGAACCCTTGTGAAGCATGCCGTCTGTGCAGGTGTAGGTATATTTGCTAGGTTGTAGCATGCCTTGATACAGCTCGTGATCCATGAAGAGATTATTTGGGACAAAACTGGAAGCCCCTTCATCCGGTCTGCAATCACAAGGAAGGGTTATGTTGATTTCTGAAATGGTTTTGTTCTTTCAGTGTTAAAGGCTAACACTCACCTGACATCCAGAGAGTGGAGCCTTCACTCCCTGTTGCTAGTGTGATGCTTAGGAAAAAAACACTGGAAAAAAAATATGTCTGGGTTCATGTGGAATTGCGAAACTACCTTTGGGAGAAAGTCTGGGTGTGGCCGCAACTGCACCTTGTCATATTAGAAAACAGTATATGGGGGCTCAGAAGTCAAGGCCTTAAGCTCAAGCAGCCTCATGGCTGATGTTATAGCCACCAAGAACACTACTTTCCAGGAAAGGTAGAGAAGAAAGTATGTTGCTAGGGGCTTCAAGAGAGGGCCCATCAGTCTTGAGAGCACCAGGCTGAGATCCCATGTGGGGACTGGCTGTCTTACTTGAGGGTACAGTCTACCTAGTCCTTTGAGGAAGCGGCCAACCATGAGTTAGGAGAAACCAAGTAACTGGCTGAACTGGGATGGAAAGCTGAGATAGTGGCCAGTTGTACCTTTGTTAATGACACAGAAAGACCTTGCTGTTTCAAGTGCAGTAATTAATCCAAAATAAAGGGAATTGATGACTGTAAAGATGGAATGTCCTTTTGTAATGACCAAATAGAGAATCTCTTCCATTTAGCCAAATAAGTGGCCCTAGTGGATGGCTTCCTGCTGCCAAGGAGAACTTCTCTAACAGGGTTGTAGCATGTGAGCTCCAAAGGATATAGCCATGGAGTTCCACGCCATGAGGTGGAGAGACACTATACTGGGATGCTGGAGGCAGCTGTGGTCCAGCATGATCAAGTTCAGGACCAGGGGAAAGTCAACAAGAGAACAGACCTCGCTGCATCCACTGTATAACCGCCTCCCCTCCTCCCCATGTTCCATAGCCGCCTCACCCAGACGCCCAAGAACGCAGGGGTGGGGAAGGGAGAGGCCCTGGGCACCCAGCCACTCCACTCCAGAGGATGGCCCAAGCAACAGAAGGCTGTCATTCAAATAGTTTTGATTTGTAGTGTGGCTACAATAAGCAATGTGGCATTGTCCTTCTCTCCTCTCTCACCCAACCCGGGCTACCTTGTCCGTTATCTCATTTTCTAAAAATTAATAAAGAAAGAATGCATGGTCTCAAAACAATAATTACTTTATTTCAAAGGGGGCAGGGTGGTTGGCTTACAGGGAATTAAAATCAACAAACGGGATGGGTTTGCCTCAGGGAGAAACACACACAACTGTCACACTGAAGCCTGGCCAGTCATGAAACTGGTTTTCAAAGCCTCTCTGATGCGCAGCGCATCTTGGTGTGCTCTTCTAATTGCCCTAGTGTCTGGCTGCTCAAAATGGGATGCCAGGTGATTTGCCTCAACTTCCCACCCCGCCATAAATGTCTCCCCCTTACTGTCACAGATATTATGGAGCACAAAGCAAGCAGCATTAACAATGGGAATGTTGGTTGTGCTGAGGTTTGACCAACAGTGCCAATGAGCTTTTAAACGTCCAAAGGCACATTCTACCACCATTCTGCACTTGCTCAGCCTATAGTTGAGCAAGTATACTGACCAGGCTTCATGAGCCATGGGAGCATGGGGTAGGCTGGGGTAGGTGCGACCTCATGGTGATGCCAGCTGGGAGAGCAGCCTGAGGCAGAAGCCTTCAGCTCGCATGATATTCCAGGCAGGACTGAATCTCCATGAGATGAAATGTAAAGAAGAGAATAACCTGGAGTCTCTTGCAAATGATGTATCTCAACCCACCAGTGGATTTCAGGAAGCTTCTAGATGGAGCGCCATGACAAGGGCTTGATTAACCCAACACTGGGCCCTGTCCTAGGCAAACATACACTTCTCTCAGCGTAGTGTGGAGGGAAGGTTCTGGAGGGAGTTGCAATGAACAGAGCAGCAAGCTAGGCTCAGTACTGCAAGACAAGAGTCTGCAAAGTGAGTGTGAGACAGGCTCAGTCTCCAAACCACCCATCTCACTCACCCATTTTAGGATTATGATGCCAAAGCAGAGGGTACATATATGTAATGGTGAGTCACAAAAAAAGACAAATGGCAGATTTGGTGGGTTGCCTTCCTAAAAACTTTGGGAAACACTGTCTTAGGTAAACATCACCTTTCATTCCAGTGATTAATTTACCTTTATCCATTATAATGAAGTCCAAAATAGTTCCGTTATGTTGTGAAATTATCACTTTTAATTTTTAGAAACTTTAATAATGGTTTACTCAGTACTGGCTGAGTGAGACTTGCAGCATGACTCCCAGATGAAGTCCCCTTGAACACAAACTTTCTTTCTACAGATTACTGACAGGTGCTTACGGAGTAAATCATCCTATTTTTAATTTGATTTGGTGATCTGAAACAGACCCCCACTATACCTCCTCCAGGGTTTTGTGGTTTAATATACACACACAGTCTCTTTGCTGGATAGAATGCTATAGTTGCTTAAGTGCATATCAACATACCAAATTATTGTTGCAAAACACAGAACTAATTTGTTAACTACAATACTGTTATTGCATGCCGGTATGTGATACAGAGAGAAAGAAATGTTTTACATTACTGACTGCAGCCTAAAAGAGTCCACAATCCCTATACTGCAACACATTGGTGAATGTTTCAAGCATGTAGCATTCAAAAGTTACAAACAGAGAAATGTCATCAATTTGACTGTAGGACCTTGCTACACTTTACCCAAAATGTATATTTTAATTGTGCTCTTAATTAGCCACAGGTGTTATTTTAATGTTTTTCCTCTTCCTGCTGCATCTCTATCTTCCTTCAAAATAAATTACAACATGCATAAATGACAAATATCTGACAAGACTAATACCAACAGCGTGTTTCAGGTCTGTCACTCTTAAAAGGAAACTTTTTTTATTCCTCTTTTTAAACGTTTTAAGAGAACAAAAGTAAGGCCATTATATTTAAAAGTATTTATTTGGGGAAATTAATTATGGATTTCCTTCTTCCACAGATTAAAAAAATTCAATTTAATTCTGTCTGAATCAGAGATTTCTTTAGTAATATATTGTTCTGTACATTTTCAATTCATATTATATTCTTACCTTTGCCATGTGACACTTCAATAATCCAAGTGCAGTTTAACGAGTTTGGATAAAAATCAGGAAAACCCGGCGACAGAATGGTTCCACTCTTCCCATGAATATAGCCACCACATAGAGCTTAACAAGGAAGAAAGAAATTCATTATATTGGGCACTCTGCTGAGAGACTAAAACTCAGATATTGTTATTGGACATTTTTGCTTGATAAATTTATCAGTACAGTGACCCAGAGAAAAATTATGATTTATTTTAAGATAGTTACTTCTCAATGCACAGTAGAATATCAACAGATTTAATACATGCATGTTTGCATTAAGACACAAAGTTACCAGAGAGTGATTGGTTTCCTTGGTAACCCTTCTGGGAGAGGTGTCTTAGCATGAGTGTTTGGGCATGGAATGGATTGTAAGAAAATGCAAATTGAAGACATGGGTTTTACATTTTAGAGAGCGCAGTTAAGTAGAACAGTGATAAGGACAAGGATAAATACTGTACTGTAGGATAACAAATATGACTGTTATCTCTTAATATAGGCGGAGTGAAGTATCAAGTGAAACAAAAATGCACAAGAATCCCAAACAACAGGTGCACCATACTGTGACAGGAACCAATGAGAAATAGGCTGGACCTTATCTTCAGCATGACCTACTTCAGAGTATGAAACTTTTCACATATAGTTGTAATGGATAATATACTTAAAGGGAAGAGTACATCAGGCAGTTTGCATCACATTAAAACTTTTACACCTTTTTTCAGAAAAATAATATGCCTTTATACCTTTTCTCTCCACGTGCTGCAGAAAAAAAAAAAGATAGGTATGGAGATTTTTCCATCTTTTCCAGAAATGTAAATAGTGCCATCATCACTAAGTTATTTGTAGTTGAATATTCTCCAAGGCACAAAACTAAACTAGAAAACATGAATACTAACATTTGTTAAAGCAGGCTTCTTAAATTTGAATGGCACATTAAGTGTCATTTAAGATTTGTATTTATATACAGGTAAATTGCTCACCGATCTCATAATTACACTGTGGTTGCCTCTGATGTCTCTCTCTTTCTTGCTTTATTTTAAAATTTAAAAAATCTACATATTTAACAAATAATATGATGAAGTATTAGTTTGCTTTTTGTTTTCTATCTGTTAAAACTGAACTAAATGTAGTAGACATAGAGAAGCAGCTAGACTAATATGTACAATAAATTTGCAGTGATAGTGTGCTCAAAACACTGTAGCATTATAGCTGAAATGCCATTTTTAATTCTCCTCAATTATTCTGAGATGCTGCAGAAGTTTCTGAATAATTCTATAAACATAATTTATATATTTATGAACCCATGCCATGGACCAGAATTGTGGGCACATCTGACCCCATTTAAACAGGAAAAGGAGTTTAGATATGAAGAAGTGACAATTCTTATATTTATAAATATGTGGTAACAGTGAAATTGTTTTGGTATATTATATATGTGCCCACATGCACACTCATACACACATTCTCCCTCCCCTCTGACTAGAAACTAGATATAAGTGCAGAATTTCAACTCATCCTTAACTATGGAACCACAATTGAAAACTACATAAAGCCAACTATATTATTTAGAGGGATATTTGACTACTGGGTCCCAGTACATGTAGTTCTTTTTATACTCTGTTTTATAATACAAAGGAGATTGCCATGAAACAGGGTAATGAACTTTTCCATTAGACTTTTCTTCTGTTTATTCCCTACCTGAAGTTGCAATCTAATGTCTATGAAATCATCAATAGATAGAGTTGGGCAGGAAGCAGTTCTCCTATCCTGCAAGAATTCTTGAGATTTTGTAAAATTTTCCAATCCCGAATTGAGATGAAAAGTTAAAATCTCAAAAAAAAAATTGCAAACTGAAAATCTGAAAATATTTCAGATAAGGTCACTAAAAACATTTTATGTAAATCATTTTGAAACATTTAAAAACTGGGGGAATGAAAATAATTTTTTTACACAAATCTTTATCTTGAATTAACTTAATTTTAAAAAGAAAAAGTAGTTTTGAACTGAAACTCACTTTTTTTAGAAAGTCAAAATGGGCCATTTTAACAAAAAAAATTCAGAACAAGTAATTTGTTGAAAACAACCCTTTTCCATGAACAGTCTTATGACAAATTGGCATTTTCCAATTAAAACATATATTGTGGAAGAATCCTCAGACAGCAATATCACTAATCTCTTTGATGTGGCTACCTTTTGCTGATTGCAATCAGTTCTATGTTGTTACCTCGATGTGCCAGTTTTCCAGGCTTGGAGTGACAGATTGTCTTCATGAGAGTGATGTCAATAACCACCAAACATATTTATTGTATTCTTTCTTAGCTGACAGATTAACCTTAGGCCCTTTAAAAAAAAATACCATCCCAGGACTTGTTCTCTGTCCAATTAAAATGGAGTTGTAGATGGGAGTTCAAGAGTCTAAGAGATATACGACATCCCAAGGCGTGCATGCGAGTGCGATGGAATGAAAAACAAAAGAAAAGTGAGGGGGTGCTCATTTACCTTAGCTTTTCTTCTGCCCTGCTTCAGAAGGTCTCTACAATTCCCTAGCATATAGTATGGATGCTGGATCTTGGACACAAGGACAAACTTTAACTGAAAAAAAGTGGACTCTGCATATTGCAATCTTATGGAATTTGCATCCCCCACAAGGCCATGATGACAATTTTAGTCTATATATTAAGTGTATATTTTAATTCACCTAAATAGTATATACTATTCATATTATTCAAGCCAAACTGTTCAAACTTGTTGAATTTGTGTTGAATTTATTTTTAGTCAATTAAAAAAAACCCTGGCTGATTGTCAAAGCTAGTGACCAAACAAAACTCTTACTAAAGTAATTTCCTATTTATGAGTAATGTGGCCATCCCCACCCACCCCCCCCCACACAAAAACCTACACAAAAATGAGAAAATAAGTTAAACAGAAATTAAAAGGTACAGTGCCAAAAGTGAAATCACTGCATGATGCATGGAAAATTTTTCAAGACACCATAATAGACGCTCAACTTCAATGGGTACCCCAAATTCAAAAACATAGTAAGAGAACCAAACAAGTGCCACCATGGCTAAACAACAAAGTATAAGAAGAAGTGAGAGGAAAAAGTTATCCTTTAAAAAGTAGAAGTTAAATTCTAGTGAGGAAAATAGAAAGGAACATAAATTCTGGCAAGTGAAGTGTAAAAACATAATTAGGAAGGACAAATAAAACAAAAAAAAATGTGAAAAACAGCTAGCCAAAGAAGCAAAAAATAATAGCAAAAACATTTTGTAAATACATCAAAAGCAAGAAGCCTACTAAAGAACCAGTGGGGCCACTTGACAATCAAGATTCTAAAGGGGGTACGGAACGGCTTCTATATGAGGAGATATTAATAAGATTGGGACTTTTAGCTTGTAACAGAGAAAATTAAGGAGGGATATAATACAGGTCTATAAATTCATGACAGGTGCAGAGAAAGTAAATAAGGAAGTGTTAGAGAATGGAACATATAGTAAGGATTATATATACACATACAGAGAATATGTATATCTATCTCCTTACTATATGTTCCATTCTGTGCATCCGATGAAGTGGGCTGTAGCCCACGAAAGCTTATGCTCTCATAAATTTGTTAGTCTCTAAGATGCCACAAGTACTCCTGTTCTTTTTGCGGATACAGACTAACACGCAGGGGTGGCTCTGGCTTTTTTGCTGCCCCAAGCACAGCAGTCAGGCAGCCTTCGGTGGCTTGCCTGTGGGAGGTCCCCGGTCCCAAGGATTCAGTGGCTTGCCTGTGGGAGGTCCGCTGGTCCCATGGCTTTGGCGTACCTGCCACCGAATTGCCACCGAATCCATGGGACCGGTGGACCCCCCTCAGGCAACCTGCCAAAGGCTGCCTTACTGCTGCCCTCACAGGGACGGTCAGGGTGCCCCTCATAGCTTGCCACCCCAGGAATGTGGTTGGAGCACTGGTGCCTGGAGCCACTGCTGCTAACATGGCTGCTATTCTGAAACCGAATTTTATTACAGTCTTTGAACATGATTTTATGTTGTCCATGGTAGCTTGGCAAACTATGCTAAAATATGGTTCAGTAGGAACCACGTCTGAATTGTGATTTCACTAGAGCTCAGTGAATAAGTCAGTTAATAATTGCTTCAATATCTTTTGCCTCTCTTTTCATTCACAAACTGTCCATGAGCTGTTCAAAATTATTCAAGGAGTAATTTCTGCAAAGAATACTTATTCTGTAGATTGCTCATGAGCAGCTTCAGTATTGAGCATATTCTGTATTCTAAAATCAAAATGTGAGCTGTGTTGATTAGTTTTCTTTGGAAATCTAGGTTGCAGGTTTTCTTTTCCAGATAGGATGAATCAGGTTGCTTGAGTACTGTCATAAACAGATAGTTAAGGGTTAATGCCTCTTTTACCTGTAAAGGGTTAAGAAGTTCACCTAGCCTAGCTGACACCTGACCAGAGGAACCAATGGGGGAAGAAGATGTTTCAAAAGGAAGGAGGGAAGTTCCTTTGTTTAGTCAGTTTCAGCCAGAGAAAAAAAGATCAAGGAACCAGCCTCCTATCAGAGTAGTAAGTTTTAGAAAGGAATAAATAGGTTTATGTTTTTTTTCTTTTGTACTTGTCTTGGTGCAAATTAAAGGAATGATCAAATTGGTGCCAAGTATTAGAGGGGCAGACGTGTTAGTCTGGATCTGTAAAAGCAGCAAAGAATCCTGTGGCACCTTATAGACTAACAGACATTTTGAAGCATGAGCTTTCGTGGGTGAATGCATCTGACGAAGTGGGTATTCACCCACGAAAGCTCATGCTCCAAAACGTCTGTTAGTCTATAAGGTGCCACAGGATTCTTTGCTGCTTTTATCAAATTGGGTATTCTTGTGTGTAGTAGATTTTTGCCCAGGGGAACATCCTCTGTGTTTTGAATCTGTTGTCTGTGAGAGTAGCTGGTATGCTAATCTCTCCCAGAGGGTTTTCTTTTACCTTTCTTTTCTTTAATTAAAAGACTTTTTCTTAATACCTGATTGATTTTTCCTTGTTTTTAGATCCAAGGGGGCTGGATCTGGATCCACCAGGAGTTGATGGGAGAAACGAGGGGGGATGGTTAATTTCTCCTTGTTTTAAGATCCAAGGGGTTTGGATCTGTGTTCACCAGGAAATTGGTGAAGTCTCTCAAGGCTACCCAGGGAAGGAAAGTAGTGCTTGTGAATGGTGGTAGCCAGACCAGATCTAAGCTATTAATTGAGCTTAGAGCTTCTCATGCAGGTCCCCACATCAGTACCCTAAAGTTCAGAGTGGGGAAGGAACCTCGACAAGTACATACATATCCGTTTAGCTTAAAAATTTGAATTACTGTATGCAATTCACTTAAAATTTCCTCTCTCTCTCTCAATAATTGATAACTAGAACATCTGGGGGGAGAGAGGGAAAAACAGAAAAGAGGTGCAAATGAAGGAAAAGCAAATTCTCTTTTTTTACTCGAATATATGTTGACATAATTCTATAATATTCACTGGCCTCCAGTCTGAAAACTTTGTCTCCAGTTTTCAAACAGCGTTCCAGTGTAGCGTAGCTACACACATTGATAAAACACTGTGTTGTCACCACACCTCAACCTTTCCAAGATGGACCATCTTGATGAAGAGACATTTCTCCCCTCAATGTTCATACCTTTCGCCATTGATTTTACAAGTTTGGCAGCTGTGTACCATGCAATATATATTTTGGAGTAGGATAAGACCCTCAGTGAGAATGCTTTTGGCGGCACTTCACACAGTACCACAAACTGAACATAAATTAGATATTCCTGTACACATATTGCATTAATCCATAAGGCAGTGAAAAGCTGAACCATCAATGAGCTCTTTCATTTCTAGATCAATCATATACCAAGTCTACATAGATAATATGTTTTCCCCCTCCCAGTTATGCTTTATAATGCAAGTTTTTATTCTTAGTGTTATCTAGGTATTTAATATATATCCACGATCATAGTATCTGAGAGCCTGCACATAGTGATAAGTTTGTACTTTAAAATTCGACTCAACCATTTCAGCTCGGACAGAAATCAAATAGAAAAAAAAACATATTATATAAAAAACTATAATATGGGAATGCTCATGTTGTTGCTTCTGTTGGCTGAGCTCATTGCACGCTCCAGAGACTCTTTGCATCCCTCCATTCTCCTCCATGGCTCCTGGTGTGCCATCCACCCACCCCCACTATTTTTGGGTCCCCCATCAAATTCCTCTTCTGCTCCCCCCACATGCCAGGGCCTCTGTATGTCCCCCATTCTTCCCTTCCCCTATGCCAGCATCCTTCCCATTTTCCCTCCATCAGAGAGCGTGTGCCCTTCATTCCTCCCTTCCCCTGCTCTCCCCATGCCAGGGTTCGCCATTCTCCCCCACCAGGGGCTCTTTGTGCCTCTGATTACCCCCATTTTCACCTCCCCCAATATCAGGGTCTCCCATTGTGCCCTCCATGCCAAGGGCTCTGTGTGCCCCCTCATTCCCCGCTCCCCCCATCATTATTTTTCTTTTTTTCTTTCATTCATTCAGGCTATTAACACTTTAAACTGTATTGAGACAATGCACTGTGTTGAGATGTGAGCGTTCTTATGCCACCATCAATCAGTTCTTTGATCTATACACAGTTCAGACTTGATTGAAGGGAAAGGGTCTGCTAAGTAGATGCCAGGGGCTTAATGTCACACCAACTTTTACCCTTATGGTTTTCTGATTTTTGACCTCTATTCATATGGTTCTGCCCACTGATGACTAATACATTTCCTGGAATTTTGGAATTGATCAGATATAGCAGTCATAATTTATCAAATAATAGACAAAGAAATGCCACTGAGTTGAGTATAGAGTCTCAAAAACTTGGTCAACTTATTTTTATGACATTATAGCAAGGAAGTGGTGTTAATTAGAGCACAGAACTTGGCGTCAGGACTCTGGGTTCAAATCCTGGATCAACTGAAGTCAATGGACTTCCATGGGATCAGTATTTCGCCCCTTCTTTCCATTCCCAGAATTTTTGCTTCAACATGTCACAAAATCTGCCTGCATTTGAGAGCACATACATCTGTAAAATGAAGATAATACTTACCTAACTCACAGGGATGTAATTCATTAATTGATTACAATTTGTAAATTAAACTATTTGTAAATACCATTAAGTTCCTTACTTGAAAGGCAATCTAGACATATTAAGTATTGCTTTGATTATGAATAGAATCATTTTAAAAAGATTTGGACTCTGGTGTGATGGAAGGGAGGGTAGCAGTAGTAATGACATGGTTAGTTATCAATCAGAAGAGAGTCACTTCCTTGGATTTTTATATTGTCGTCATTTAAAGCATAGGACACCTACCATCACAGCTGGGTAATGCATGATTCCACTGATGGTTTCTTTCACATATGAGTGGCTCCTCATCACTCAGTGTATATCCTGGCTCACAGCTGAAAGTTACTACAGATCGGACACTGAAGTTATTACCATGACGATGGCCATTCACAGGAATCCCTGGGTCAAGGCAGGAATCCGATTCCAGTGTAACACCTGAAATATACAAATTTAGTGAAATTACTATTAAAAAAAAACCAGAAAGAGAAGGGTAACAGAAGATGAAGAAACATCCTGTATTCCAAATAGAATATTTGGAAATGACTTCAGGTCTGTGGTGTGGCACCCGAATCTCTTATAGATGCAGTCAATGTCTCAAGCCAAAGACAGTGTTTCATTTCTGAGACTTAAAACAAAACAAAAAAAGGGCCAACGCCAACTGGAGTATCAAAAGATTAAAGCTTGAAAATGTATTTTTATTCCGTACTGTCAAAAAGAAACCCAGAACAAAAGGAGTATAAGCTAAAAGTCTGAATGAGCACAGCAAAACAGGTCTAGTGAGAAGGTCAGAATAAAGTCTGTCTTTTTTTTTTCTTATCTCAAAATTTTTATTTCCTTTACTCTACTATTTCACTGGCTCTCTCCTCCTCCACCCCCACTCTAATTCCACCAAAACATTTACATTGTTTTCTTGTAGATCTAGAAACTCCAAATTCCCATCTGACTTGGGCTTAATCCACAGCCTATTAGGCTCAATGGGAGTCTTTCCTCTGAATTCAGTGAACTTTAAAATCAGACACTGCTAATAACAGAAAATTAACAACAATTACAACAACATTAAGGTTGCAAATTCAAGCACTCAAAAGTTAGAAAATGCCAAAATTAAGGTTGCCTGTTGAAAAAATAGAATGTGATCATATAATTAAAGTCTGTATCATAATGCATCCATACAAAGGGGGCCAAATTAAGGTTGCACAGGCAACCATAATTGTAGCACTCCTTATCTTTTCAGTGCTTGCCTTTTCCAACTGGGCAATGTTCTTCTTACATAGTTTTTATTTTTTGTGTTTAATTTCAAAGGTCTTCTAAAAAGCAAACTGAAAGAACCAAAAATTCTATCATATTGTAGCATCATAAGCACACCCACATAGTTCACCAGCTAGTGGTACAACACAAGTGCATTGAAAATGGATGTGTCATTAAGAAGAACACACTTGATCCTTTATGCTGATGGAATAAAATTGTTGATATCTGAATTCAAGTAGGCTTCCTTTTGTCTTACAAAAGGGCCACTGGGTTTGTCTTCACTAGGAAAAAACTGTTGGTACAACAAGATAACTAATTTGAAATAGATATTTTGCTGTAAAAATCTTAGAGACCAAGAAGAGGGTATTTAATCTCAGTGTACTATATTGACGTAAAAACAGGGGGAAGTGTGTTTGTGGGGGCGGGGCAGGGGAGAACGTCCAGGGTTTACCTCCACTATTTACACTGAGGTAAAGTTACTCTATGTCTTGTCTCCACTAGGATTTTATAATGATATGGCTAACTTAACTTAATTGTGCTTTCTTTCTGAAAGAGACTTTGGTGAAGGACGAAAAACAAAAGCAGGAAGAGGAATGGACAAAGATACAGATCTATCCGAAGAGGTGCAAGATGAGAAATGGCAAGCTATTCACAAGGTATTTTTAAAAGAATCCATTTAAACTCTGAATATGGGGATCTTGATTATCCATAAAATAATTTCCTCTCTTGCCTAGGTTTTTAAAAGCACAATATTTTTTTAGCTTCCCAGACATTAACATTTATAACTTAGTTTCCATTTCTCCCCCAAAACATATGGGATTTTAGTTAATGGTTAAGTATTACTGCAAAACACAGTGATCTTTAGAACTCAAGCTTTGGTATGGTATTTTAAAGAGCTGTGTAGATGCTCGCATTTAGACATATTTTTCAACTTTTTTGTTGTGTTGGCTATAGAGATTCTTCATTATTGATTCAATTAAACATTCTTTAATGACTTGGAACTAAAATTAATTATTTTAGAAATGTGTTTAATCATTTGAGCTCTAAAGTGGAAACAAGAATTTGTTGTTATAATATGAAAGGCAGCATACAAAGGCACTTTAATATTACACACTGAACTTATTAAACTGGTGTGAGTGTGTGTATTAGAGTGAACTTTGTTTGTTATGTTTTTAGTGAATTTAATACTCCAGAAAGGTCATGGGATGACAGTTTTGGAGACTGAAGTCTATTATTTTTTTCCTGAAAATAGGCAAAGGACAAAT
This sequence comes from Gopherus evgoodei, assembly GCF_007399415.2. Taxonomy (NCBI): domain Eukaryota; kingdom Metazoa; phylum Chordata; order Testudines; family Testudinidae; genus Gopherus; species Gopherus evgoodei. The sequence continues at coordinate 51,677,879 of NC_044324.1, forward strand.
AAAATCTTCCTAATACTGCCCTTCCCACGTGACCTGTATCTATTTACCTTATATTAGAGTAAACTTGTTCTTTACAATATCTGATATTAAATCACAAGAGCAGAATTAGGTAAATAAAAAAAGAAACAAGCACACACAAAAATGGAAAACTTCTTGAAGAAACTCTAAGAATTTGTAACTCTCTAAGTATGTGAGGGGAAAAAAAGCCTGCAGATCTGAAATTTTTCACTGATGTCTATTTACACTGGGCATGAAAAACAATTTATGATATAAATACTGAAATCTAGGGGAATCCTAACATGGAATCACCTTACATTTTTTTCCATATTAGCTCTATCACAAATATTTTGTTTACATTCAATCTCTTAATCATTTAATTGTTAGTTGAATTACTGTATTGTAAAATTACATGCTGGCAAACTCTAATTATCTACATATCTGGGGCAGTATCCAAAATATTTAGATAACTGATTTTTTGATTAATACAATTAGTTGTGATATGTATTTTGGATTCACAGGAGAAACTGTATCCAATGTAATACATGTTTAATAACAAGGATCTGGATACTCAAGGTTTAACTGTAATAAGCATATAACAACATAGCAGGACCTCAGAGTTACTGACACACTAGGAATGGAGGCTGTCCATAACTCTGAACAAGATGTTACAGACTTCAGCCTTGTTGGGGTTGGGACAGTAGCTGCAGCAGAGGGGAAGTCAGAGCTTCGATCGTGGAGGGGAAGGAGAGCTCGGACTTCTGCCCCACGAGAGCACCAGGGCTCAGGATTTTAGACCTGAGGGAGTGCTGGGGCTTGGGGCTTTAGCCCCACAACTCCATTCCCAGCTTCTGCCCCGTGAGGGGCGCAGGGGCTCAGGACTCCCCGGGGCTCCACTCCCAGTTTCAGTTGCAGGAGAGGGGGAAGTGCCATGGCTCAGGGATTTAGCTATGGGGGGAGTGCTGTGGCTGAAACCGGTGCTCCCCCCATAGCTATAGCTCTGAGTTCCTGCGGGGCTGAAGCCCCAAGTCCCAGCACTACACCCGGTGTCTAAAGCCCAGAGCCCCAGTGCTCCTAAGGGTCAGAAGCCCCAAGCCCCTGCCCGGACCCCTGATCTCTCCCCGCCCCCCACCCGTGGTTTCAGCCCCAATCCCTCCCTTCCTTTGTAGCTGAAGCCCTGACGCAATACAGTATTTGCTGGAGTTTGGCTGGGGGCGGGGGTTGTTTTGTTTTGTCTCCCTGATGCCTGAATGATTACTTCCAGGTCCACATGGTGTCCAGTTGACTGGTAAGTCCGTAACTGATTTGTATCTTTCAGGTTCTACTGTGGTGGGATCATGTCTTGTTAATAACAACCACTTGCATGTCATATGGGAATTTAGAGGAGCTAACAATCAATGAATCCTTACATTCTGGGCCAGATTAGGTCACTCTGGGGCTACAGGCATACTACAACCCTCCCTGACTCTGCCCCGATGGCCCCTCCTACCCCGCTTGGAGTGGTGGTGGTGGGGAGCTGCTCTCTTCCCCCAGAAAGGCAGTGACTGTAGCATGGTATCTCCTTCCCTCCACTCTACTTCCGGCCACCCAGGAGCAGCAGAGGCTCTAACTGATGCTTGAAGCCCAGCCTGTGCAATGGGTCCAAGACTGGAGAAGTATGAAGGTGGAATTTATGCCACTTTTACTCGCCTTCCCAGATTTGTGCTGTGCAATCCATCACTATAGCTGCAAATCTGGCCCTGTATCTGGATTGTCCACAAGAATTCTCTCTTTTATAAATTAAAAGGAGATAAGGAGCTCTTTAGTTTTAAGTTACCATTTCTGAAACTGACCTTGGGGTATCTGAAGGATCTTAATGATGTTTGTCACCCTTATCAAATTTGTAATTTTTGTAAATGCTGTTCATTTGCTACTGTGAATAAAAAGATGTCCTCATAGTTTTTATTCCTAAAAACATTTCATTTCATTTAAGGGACGTCATAACGCTAATTATGCTAGATTTTTACAGGGTCCCACTGAAGATTTTCTGCAAAGATTAGCCACTGTCATATAGGCTGATGCTTAGAAATGGATTGTCCTTGTTTGAGCTATATTTTGTCCTAATTAGAATATGAGTGCTACAAACACTTTCATTTCCTACTCAGTCATGGAAATATTGGTTTCCTTAAAGAATTCAGATGGATCAGCCAGAACAACATAACTGAGCAGGAGGAAATCTCTCTGTGAACTTCCACTCCAAGTCAGTCAGGACAATGAATACAAACCATTAAGGGCATCTTTACACAGCAAAAAAACAAAACAAAACAAAAACATGAAAGTAAGTCTCAGAGTCTGGGTCAAATGACTTGGGCTCACACTGTAGGGCTAAAATCAGCAGGGTAGAGATTTTGGCTCTGAGTCCCTGCCCCTCATTTTTTTTTCTTTTTGCTGTGTGAACATACCCAAGATTCATGGGTCTGTGCACCCCAAAAATGGAGGAGCTGCTGCCACTCACATTTGACTGTCCAGCCTGGAGTTTCTCAGAATGTGTTCAAGTGATCTTGAGTTGCATGCATGGTGTGGGGGCAGGTAATCAGGACATCTAGAAACTGTTATATATACTCCTAGGACAAAGGAATTGATAAAACCCTAATAAAAAACAGCTTCTGAACTTTTAAATGGGGGGGGGAGGGGGACACAAGCAAACAAGAAAAAATAAACACCCATGCACTTAAAAAAAAGAAAGAAAAAGAAAAAAGAACTGTTGATTTGTCTTAGAGAATTACTCTGTATTCTCTCTCCAAGAAGAAATATCCTTCCAGGGAACCTGAGCAGAGGGCTACAAGTCACGAGAGTCAATGGACATCAGCACCTACCTTTCTTTTGGTCTGAATAGGTTAGGAGGGAGGGATCCAGCCCAAAGAAGGGTGAGTTGCAAAAGTGGTCAATTTACCAAGGGGCAACTGAGAGACCCAAGAGGGGATAGTGGGGCAAGAGGTTTTAAAGATCACAGAAATGCACATCACTTGTTCCTGAAAATGTTGAATTATTTAGCAGTAGTTTTACCTAAGAAACGTACAGACATTGTACTAATATTTTGGTTGAGATACATAGTAGTTGATCTACAAGGCATTTCATTAATTTTCCATAAATCATATTAATAAATGAAAACAAATGGCCAGATTGCAGATATTAAAGACATGGACTTAATGAATTATCTACAGAACTGAAGTAGTTTTTGATATATTCAGTCTTAAAGACTCACATTTTTATTTAAGGCTTTTTTCTGATATTTTACTTTAACTAATATTATGGTGGCATCAGTAGCAAGTTACTAAAGGTCACATTTAATTTTTCACTTAAACAGTATTAAAATCCCTAAATTTCACAGTTTAATGATTGAGTTCAGTCTTCAGATTTACTACAAATATTGTTTAGGAAAACAACTGAATTTCCCCTGACATTTCTGGATAAAATACTTGCTAACATTTCCAGAAGAAAAACAATTACTCTCCTTTTTGTTTTGTTTTTAAATTTAGCACTGACACTTTCTTGCAGCAGTTGACAGGAACTGAAAATATTACACACCTGGTATTGTGATATCCTGGACTCAAACCACTTTTGAAATATTATAATTCAATAGGAAAAAAATATCCTCCTCCTTTGCCATATCCTTTTTCACATACACCAAGAAAAGCTGACTAATATACTGTGTATGTCACGTGTTCAAGATCTTCTGCAGTACGTCTCTGGCTCTATGCCTCATACAGAGAATCCAGCCAGCCCCTGATTGCCGTGAGGAATGGATATAGGCCAGGCGTAAGAGACCCTTGATCTGCAAACTTGTTCCCTACCTCTCTCTAGATCTGTTTCTGATAGTCTGTAGTTCTTTGGATAGATGGCTGGCATTTCTGACTGCAGATTGCAGACATGCATTACCAACCAGTCCCTAAACCTATACTTCTTTCTTCTCTCCTCATCCATTGCCTCCTGCACACATCTCTAAACCTGATAAGGTTCACCAATGGGAGCCCTGCTCTGAAAAATATGGACAGCTGGTGGTATTATCACATCAAATATACTAAGAGTGGCACATGGACAAGTGAGAAGGGAAAGGAGTTTTGGTAAAACTTTTAAAAATTGTGTTTTGCATATTTTTGTTAATGCACATTTAACTCAAATGCCTAGCAAATTGTTAGGAGGAAAACAAATCTTTCTGAAAGATTTAACATGCTGGGCTGAGAAAGTCTCACTCCAAGTATTTGGTCCTCCAGCAAAAACAAGGAAAACAGATTTGATATTCCTGATATTTCTGAAGTTTTATAGATATCTATCTATCTAGCTAGATAGATATAGATAGCTATGGGAGAAGGAAAAATAAGTGTTCATACCTACTTCATACAACTAAAAGCAAACCTGTTTTGTTTGCAGGTGACCTTTAAAGGAAGAAAAAAATGCTTCATTTATGGCTCTAATCTGTGCTTAAAAGGAGCCCATGTGAAAAATTTTGCAAGTTGGAGTTCTGCTGCTTTTGATATCAAAAGAACATCTTTGTTCAAATGCTATCTATGGGAATTTTATATAAAAGAAGACTAGGATCATTTATTAGCCCTGTATAATTTTGAACTCACAAAAGACCTAGCCCAGCTTGTTAGGTCCCTATGCACTTATATTTCACTGTGCCAATTTTTGCAGACCACTTCAAGAAACAGCTTTGAAAAATGGATGCTACCTGTGGGTCAATAATTAATTTTTTATAACTGAAAAAGAGGATATCAAAATATTCATATTAAAAATAAAGCTGGTCAAAATTATGTAATGATCCAGGACAGAGTAGGTCCCAAATTTTATTTCTTAATTATTTTTTTGTTTTCATTTTTTTTTTTAAAAAGAGACACACCTATGTGAACTTCTGACATGGTTACAAATACAATAAGTTAATGTGTTTTAGTATGGAAGGAAACACCAATCTCAGAAATTACAACAATAACCAAATAAGCTTCGAACTTGAATACAATGAAAGAAGTCCCTCACTTTTCCTCTACAAAACATCTCAAGCTGTGTTTAGTTCTTCCACTGCCTTCTTAAACATATGGCCCTTCCACTACGTTCTGCAAGTCAATGGATTCAAGCTATTTCAGACCAAGAAAGAAAGCACATTCCAAGGAAAGGGGCCCTTATAGAGTGCACTACCCCAACCCTCCATAGAAGCCATCTCTCTTTTATATTGAGGGACATTGAGCCTGAGCACACTGCAGATCACACCTGCAGCACATGGCAGGGCCAAGAAGAAATCTCTCAGGGCTTGTCTATAACTTCTCATGAGGAAGCACCTATTCCAGAATAAGATTAAAAAAAAAACTTTCAAAGTGACAAACTAAATTAAAAAAGGCATCCTAAATCCAGAATAAGAAAGGCCACGTGGGGAGTTATACCCATATAACAGTATGGTATTGTTATAATGTTCCCAAGTCCTCAGGTAGGTAGATTTAAAGCCATTTTGGGATTTTAAGGTCCATAGCAACACTTTAAACATCTTAAATTCCATCTGGAAATCTACAGTTAGCCACTGGAAATCAAGAAACACTGTTTTAATATGCTTATGGTGAAACACTCAACAAGATGTCAAAAAGCAGGTTGCTGCATTTTACACAAGCTTCAGTTTCTGAAAGAATTTAAGGTATCCCTCATTGAGCATATTACTTTAATCCAATTATGAGGCGACAAAGACATGAACTAAAGTGGTGAGAGATGTATCAGAAAAAAGGGTGCAGACTCTACCCCGGATTGTACCCTGAGGGGTGTCATATTGTTATTAAAAGCTGGCCATTTATTGCAGTAGTTCAGTCTATTACAATATTTGTAGTATTTCTTATTCTAAGTTCAGAGAAAAGTGCAAATACAGTTCAAAATTTGCATTAAACCACAATGAATATTTTAAAGAGTGACAACTGTAATAGAAATAGATTTCATACTTTGCATACCTATTGAAAATCAGTGCTTTATTATCTCCATATTGTGTCTTTGTAAATCTATATAGCCCCCATTCATCCACCCACAAGGAATACTATTCTTCAAAGCTTTTTGTGTAACAGTAAAAATATAATATTTATTTATAAACTTAATATCTTTCCAGTGATCTACATTATCATAAAAAGAGCAAAACACTACGATTTCCCCCTTGCTTATATCTAACTTAGATTGATTCAACATTAATCAGATTTGGTATATTTTTGCTAAGCCAAATTATTTGATTATTACCTAGGAATATACCAGGCACTTTACCTATATAAGAATACAATGAGCTCGAGCACTGTTGCAGTACTGTACTTCCTGTGTAGAAAGAGAAAAAAACCAAAAAATAGACAATATGAAAGAATTACTAAAATGCTAGACTGGGCACTAGTTTTTCCAGTCTAATTAAGGAACAGAGATAAAATTGTTATTGTAGATGCAGGAAGAGTAAGATATATGCTACAGAGATATACAGAAAAAATATGGAAATACTAAAGTGTATTTTTATAATGTTCCACATTAAATGTTTCTTTTCTAGCTAAAATACCCCCAATACAGAAAACCAATGTGGTTTTAAAAGCTTTTCAGAAATTGTTCTAATAAATAAAAATAGTATTTTACTTTATTGAAGGCAGATTCATTTTGATACCAGAACTTCTCTTGGCTTTTCAAGTGCTATTGTTGGCATTTCAGGACCTAGAATTTAAAGAGTTTGCAGAACTATTGGAGCTCCTCAACTCTGATCTTCATAACAGCCTGATTTCAAGTCTCTTAACACCACTGGCCAAATCCTACAGACAGTCATTGAGCTCAAACCCTTTTGTTCTTCACTGTCTCACAAGCAGCTGTAGATGCTCCCCCTCCCGTGTCCCACTCAGCAACCTGACCTGATTCTCTCCATAAAAAACACATATCTACTGTTCTCCAGCATGCCACCACCAATCTGGTGTTATTGCTCCCCTTCTAAATACCATGACCCACTCAAGCACTGCCACTAGTTTCAAACTCAGTCCTCTCCATATCTGAATCAGAAATGAGTGTTCAGAAGCACCTTGTCCGTATGGATGGAGCTATGAGATGTACACTATGGCATACAACCCTGACACACTGTGGCTCTAGATTTCCTATAGATTACAGAGAGGTTTCCAGACAATACTAATTGATGAAAATAACAACACACACACACACACACACACACACACACACACACACACACACACACACACACACACACACACACACACACACACACACACACACACACACACTACCTTAAGGCTTGTCTACACAGCACTGCAGACCAGACTATGTAGGTCTTGACTTTAACTGCCCAATTTAGATCCTGAGGGTGCAAACTAAAAGGTACCGAGTTCACCTTAACATAGTCCTATGTTACATGGGGCACGTAAAGCACAACACTTTAGAGCGCTCTACAAATCACACCCCTCTGACTTCGGACTGTGCCATGGAGACAAGCCCTAAGAACAGAGTCTGCTCTGGAATGGAGTACTGAAGTCAACTGGAATACAGCACAGTGCTCAAGAGTAGAAGAGGGGACATTTTGGCCAAGGATATTAGGATAAACTTCTGTTCCTACAGAAAGTACCACAGAAGTTGAACTGCCATTACCAGGAGACAGGAATTTTAGTATTGTCTTATCCCATGAATACTCAGGCTTTTCCAGTACTTCAGTCCTGTTCTGTGTTTAGTGTAAAGATTAATTATTATTATTATTGGACAGATTTTGATATTCTCATGCTAGATAAGATCTTACTGCTTAAACATTCAGTTGGATTTCACTAATGTCAATAAAACTTTGCATTACAGGCACATTGCTACCTCTGTCTGCCCTGCCATTTTTAGGTTAGAAAGTGTTGGCCTACATGTGCACAAAATACACACGTGTAAATGCACTGCATGTATGTAACTATCTATGTAGGACAGCATTTTTCAAACCTAGGTGCCTAAAATTATACTCTTATACAAAGCTCTATAGACAATTCCTAAAAATCACATCATTACAGTTATTTGTGGGATTCACAGAAGAGAACATTTATTTATTCGCATTGTAGTATTGCTTAGAGGGCCCAATCAGGGATCATGGCCCTATTGTGCTAGACACAGTACTTATATATCACACATAAAATGAAGAGACTATCCCTGTCTCAAAGAGTTTATAATCCAAGGGCCAGATTCTGATACCTTATTCTTGCTGCTTAGCACCTTACTCCATGACACTGAGTAAAATCTTTCGACATGATTATAGGTTTCAGAATCTGTTCCTAAGATAGATATGGAGTAAACATCATTTGATCTTAGGCAAACATATTTATGATAATTTGTATATAATTGTCCTATTATTTTTAATATTTTGAATAAAAATCTATCAGAGAAATCTCAGACTTACTCTCATAGTGAATTAGAAAGCCAACGCTGGAACGACTATTGTCTGTAGTGAACAGCAGATACATGTAATTGCCAGTACTAATAAGAAACTGTGGTGCTTGTGTTCCATGGTATTCTCCAATTAATGGTGATGAGTTTGCTGGCCCATCTCTAACTTCCAAAGTATCATAATTAACTTCCGTCTGAAATCTGAAAAGGAACATACCAAATTAGTGTATAAACAGAATAATAATGTAACTTTCAGAAAATGTTAGAACTCCAATGTAACTGTGACCAAGAATTTCAGATAATATATAATTCAGAACGTCTACAGACGCATCAAAATAATTAAAACTAAGGAAAGGTCAGGTTTTTTTCTTCCTCCTTTCTAGTCCTTTCTTTCCTCAGTTCTGACCTATTGGGTAATCTGAGGCAAATCACTTTACATTTTCTGTGCCTTTTTGCCCCTTCAAATCTTTGTCTATTTGCAAAGTGATTTGCCCTAGATCACACAGAAGGTCCTAACTAACTATAAAATCTAAGTCTCTTATGTCCCAGTCTAGTGTCATATCCAGTAGACCACAGTGCTTCCAAGCATACTGAGTTCAGATTCATGAAGGGTGGCTAAGTATGCAATCATTCTCTGCTAGTCATTCCTGTATTAGGTTAGTCCTATCTCTAGCCTCAGCATTGGCAGGCATGCAGCACAGCAAACACTTTTCCCAACTGTTAGTAGTTATATCAGATAGCCTTATGAACTAGGAAACCTAAACCTTGTACATCAGTTTGCATGTCACAGTTTCAACTCCAAATACATCTTCAAAGAGTTTGAGGGCATTCATGTAGAAATAGACTTCTGTCATTTTGTAAGATTATATTTTGTGACCAAGTATGAAAAATATGCTATAACTGACATTTTATGTAACTCTCCTATGGAGATGATTGATTTAATCTCTGGGGGCAAGAAACCTGGTGTCCCTGTATAAAAATAACATGGTTTTTGAAAGCAAATATCCTCCAACTGTCTTAACAAAATGAGAAACACATCATTAGTGGGCCAGGGAGAACGAAAACTGAATTCTAGTTGTTACAGAGGACTGAAAATAGGGAATGTGTGGAATTGTGTCAAATGAGCAAATGAGAATAATACTTTTTTTGTAAATTGTTTTAATTTAACAAGTAATCAAAATTATGTTAAGAAAGAATTATGTTTTATAGGTAATGATGATATAACAAGAACAAACTTCCCAGTCAGACCCATTATACTTCATATATCTATTAGTATGAATCTATTAAAAACTATCCCTCACACAACAAAATCAGCAGCAGGCAAAGGATATTTAGGTCTCAGCATAGTTTTCTCTTACCACTCAGTTTATATTTCTTACTTTTCAGAACCCTATAAAAAGAGGAAGAAACTCACTCAGAATTAAAAGAATCTCTATGTTCTCCTGACTGTTACAAAGGTAAGTAAATGACTGTCCTGAGCCTCTGAGGGGTTGTCTTTACTGCAGAGTTAAATTGGTCTCCTACTCAGGTATTGCCCTTCATCTACTCCTACCCCCTACACAAAACTGTCTGATCCAAGTTCAGTGGTGTTTTCAACCCAGGCTATCTGGCTTGTCTGGAGCTCGATGCTAAAACCCAGGTGATGCTTTAATTTGGGCTGGTAACCCACTCACTTTGCAGTGAGGATGCAGGCTTGAGTGCTGACAGTCTGGCAGTGCCTTCCCACAATTTGCCCTCGTGCTGACAGACCAGGTGCCAGCTCATGTCAAGGCCCATAGACCTCACTGAACAAAGACAAATGCATAGCTGGAAACAAGTCACCTATGTGTTAGTATTGTTAAAACAGATATTATGGTTTTAAGAATATGTTTAGGGTTTCAACTTTATGAAATGTTTGTAGGATGTTGCAGGCATTAATCTTTCTTATAACATCTGCACCCTATGTTTGTAGGTCATATTTAAATGTTTGATCTATAACTTTAAAACTGTTTGCTCTAAAACTGTAAACTCTACAGTCAGGAGACAAACATTACGAAGTGCGAAATACTAGTTTACCATAAGAGGTGTTATCACCTATTCAACAAAAGAAGGTCACATAGACACCAGAAAAGCCATTGTCCCAGAAGGACAGATAAGTTTCCCATGGTTCATTGGGAAATAATCTAAGTGCCTCAGGTTACTGCAGCATAAGAACCATGGCATAAGTAATTAGCAATGCACCAGTGGGCACAGCAAAATGATCTGCCTGCCACCCATTACATTAAGCCATATAATAGCTGATTCTTTAAAATCTGATGGCCAGAAAAAAGAAAAAAAAAGATCTATGCCATCTTTACCAAAGAAAAGTATAACATTAAAAAAGACAACTGTTATTTTTCTTGTCACAACACCTCATGAAAGGATATTCTTTTCTCCTTATTGGGGATCAGAGAGAGAGAGAGCGTGCGCGCACGCACGAGAGAAGCTATATGACACAAATACCAGCTACTCAAAGCTTCTCTCCAATATCATTTATGTTGTTTTGATTTTCATTTGGCTGATGAGTGGGACTGGTCTATTATTTTATTCTGAATCATTAACTTATACTTCTATCTATGTTGCAACACACTAACAGTTGTGTATTTGGGAAGCTAGTCATGAAGAGGCTGGGTGAGTTCTATGTCAGCTTGTGCTGCTGAGGATGTTGGTGCTTTCTTACATCATAGCTTCTCCTGTTTTTGATTTGCTGTATTGTGCCTGGCCCCTCCAGAGGATGACATCCTGGAGGGAACTCTTTATCCTTCACTCATATTCAGAATGAAAGACAAATCAGAATTTCCAGGCCAAGTCATTCTGAACATATAATCAGCCAATGATTTTTCATTGCCCGTGCAGGAGTTACTAAGATGACATGAACTGCAGAAGGTGTCACTATGAAACAGTAAGTTGGACTGTCCAATCCTTTGCTACTACCTCTGGACTATTTCAGTGCACTTTGGGCTGCTAAGGTGCATTTGATCTGGCAACATCAAAACCACCAGTGAGCTCATTTACATATCAAATGCTGTTCTCACTGTCAGAAGCGCTAGAAAATTTTATTTTGGTAACTGAAGGCGGATTGTAAGACTTACAGTAAAATATAAAATCCTCTATTTTCCAAAGCTAGAGAAAATACTTAAATAACCTATAAAATTAATACTTTTGCCTTGTTAAATACTGATCTTATTAATTTATGCAACAATTTATGAATCTTATATGCTATCAGTATGGCAAGATTATCTTTTAAGATGTACTAAGGTTTTCCATGTGAGTCTTGTTCTGTTTGGGCAGCTAAGGCTAAATGAACAAGCAACATATGTTTGTTACCCTTCTTGGGGTTCAATAGTTATTACAGCACTTGTGTTAGGTGGAAAAAGTAAGAACCTTGACAGGAAACAAACTCAATTATGCTATCATTAGCTTCCAAAAGCATAACAGTTTTAAAGAAACTCTATGCAAAGAATTACAGGTCTTTAATTATAAATCTCTCTGAAAGACTGACCCATCATCTAAACCAAACTAAACTAAACTTAACTAAAACTAAATTTTACTATTAAAAAAGAAAAGAGTGCCTATGCCAAAAACAGTGATTTACAACTTGAACCTTCGAGGAAAGGGGACCAAATTTTTCTCTCAGTAATGCTGGTGTAAAGTTGGAGTAGCTCAGTCAGGTGCTAACTGTATTTTCAAAGTTACCTGCATAGAGGCACTGAGCAAGATTTTGCTCTTGCTTGTACCATTGTAAATCCATTGCTACTTGTTTGATTTCAAGAGATTTACATTGGCACAAATGAGAGCAGAATTTGGTACAGAGCACGGGTGTGTGTCTACTGAAAGTTCACAATTCTTAAATTGGAACACAGAGCACAGAATTGGAGATTTCTACTAGGAGCAGCTAATGCAGTGTTCCGTATCTCCAATTCCTTTACTTTTGCTTTCAACATGTGGGTGCTATGTTTGTCTTGAGATAGATCTTGTTGTTTGACTTCTCTCTTGTTCTCACCTGTCAAAGGTGATCTTAATAGAATGTCCTGGTCTTGCTTCAATCACCCATTCACAATTTAGCGAGTCCTTGTAATATCCTGGCCATCCTGGTGGCAAGATAACCCCATTCGATCCTGTCAAATGTCCACCACATGGTGCTGGGAAATAAAAGCATATATATGTAGTGAAATATATACCTGTAAATTACAGTTAAATGGGCTGATAAATCTCACACACACACACACACACACACACACACACACACACACACACACACACACACACACACACACACACCGTGTTCAGTTAACTGTTAAGAAAATCTGAAAAGCAAGAACAAATGACATATATTATATGACAAAAGTAATCCTGCTTACTTATTTTTTATAAAGAGCCCACACCTCTCTCTCTCTCTGAATGGCATAATTCCTCACATTGTGTCTTGTCACAGCTCATTTAGAACTTGATTCTTCAACTTTTCTAAGTAGTAGGTTGAGTAGCACATTACTTCATAAATAGTGATTTTGTTTGACTATGCACCATAGGTTTGTGTGGAATGATACACAGATAAAAGAACAAGGACTCACAATTGATGGGACTGATTCTGCCACCTTTGTTCTTACTGAGTAGTACCTTATTGGGTGAGTAATAATTGAAGTCAATGGAACTGCTTATCTTAAAGATCTTATAAAAAGGTCTGGAAGCAGTGTAACAGGTCTCTAAAAACCCCAGATCCAGACAAGGGAGAAATCCCCCGGAACAGGGACTGAGGAAGAAGCTGTAAGGCTGTCTTCCAAAAACCCCTCCCAAGCCATGCTGTAGAGTATGTATCGGGGTGAGGCTGGGGGCAAGAGAAGTTTAACAAGAGTGGATCACAGCATGCAGCTCTGGGGAGATTCCAAGCACCACTGAAGCACATAGGAATTTGGAGGATATTAAAGATGTCTTAAAGGCACCTTAGCTCTACCTTCCTCTTGACTGAGAGTTCTGTGATGCATTGTGCAAAATCTTACTTCAAGTCTTCAGTCTCTTCAAACAGTGCCAGGAACACCAATAATGCCATATACAAATTAATAATAATATGAAGCTATGACAAGTGAATTAATGGTCATGTTTTTATTATATTTTTTGTAACAGAAACTGAATTCACAAGAGATTATTCTGATTTTACTCAAGATTTATGCTAGTATAGTTTTACTGATCTCAGTACAGTTTTCCCTGAATTATATTAATTCAAATAAGTACAGATTCAGGCCGATGGATGAAATATTAGCTAGCAGAATGCTACTAGTCTGTACTCTCTTAAGGCTGACAAAAAGTGCAATTTATCCTATATTATTTTAAAAAAATCAATTTAGTCTTATTAAAACTTTTGTTGATCTGCAGCAGATAAAGTATTATCCTGTGCAGAAGAACTTTTCACACATCACTTATTACTATGATTGCGAAATGTGCTTGAAAGCAGAACATAACAGAGTAGCTCAATCAAGTCATGAGCATGCACAATCAGACCAGATTATCTCCAAACTACCGTGAAGCAATGGACACTTGGTTTATAACTACCATCAGAAAAAATAAACCTTCTGTCAGAATTAAAAAAAAAATCTACACTAAGAAATAGCTTTTAAATAAACGACATTTTTATTTTAAGTTGAAAGAACTGCACTTACTGAAAAATTATTAGTCTTTTAGATTGGTGAATTAAGACCCTAATCCTGTTCCTATTGAAATCAATGACAAATGTCCTAAAAGATTCAGTGGGAGAAGGATAAAACCGTACAAATGTATTTCCTTAAAGACAATCATTTCAGTATTTGTTTCTCCCTGCTCATTCTTTCCCTGTGCTCTCAACATGGTTCCTTTGCTTGTGCACCTATGAAAACTTTCTAATGAAGTTTTACAAAGAGGATATTGAATCCTGAACCAATTATTTGTACAGAATTTAAAAATTAGAAAACTTGGTTTGATGAAGAAACCTCCTCGGAATAGACTGTTCTTGCTTTAGGCAAAAACTGCTCCATCAAGCAGTTGATTACATGGTCCTATTAAGATTAGGAATCTTGCTAGTGCAGCACTTAAGTTTACATCTAACACATCTTATCAAATTGCTGCCAGCTTTTTTCAGTATCTCTAAATTTCTTTAAAATGCACACTATCTTTCAAGAAATGATTTCTTGCACAGCCAGAATACTGACAGAAATATGGGCTAGATCCTTAGTTGGTGTAATTCAGTGTAGCTCCACTGACATCAATAGAATTATGACGATTTACACTATGAAGGTCTAGCCCTATATCTACAAAAATATATCAGTGAGTATTTGGAACTAATCTGAGGTCAGAGGACATGCAACTTGTTGACCATAATGTTTACATAAGAAAAATGGTTACTTACTTCTTGGCTTAAGTTTGTGTAATGCCCTGCCACTTATCCATTAGAAAATAATGGATTTGGCCTATTATACCGTTATATTTCTATATTATATTTGGCACAGCAAAGTGAGATAGTATTCTGTACAGCTGATCTAATTAATATATTTTCCTAGGCAAGGCTAAAAAAACAAAGTTGGAATTTTCAGGTCAAGTAATTTTGGAGACATAATGAGCATTTAGGAATTTTTCACTCTCTCTCTCACACACACACGTATATTTTCAAAGTACCAGAATTTTTAAAATGTATTTATTCTTGGAATTTTGGTAAAAATGAAGGAATCTGCCCCATAATCACGTGACATTCAAAAATTCCAGGGGATATGTTTGTTTTGGGAAAGTTATAGGGAGAATTTACAATTCAGGCTTATAATAGGAAGCTAGCTTCAGCCTAAACTATAGGGCAGCTACCACCATTCCATTATATGCCATATGTATCTAAATTACCATATCCTTTCACTAGCCATAACTCACAGTTAATAGACAAAGGTGGTGGTCAAAATTTCAACACATCTACAACAAAAAGTTTTCAAGTGATACTCTATTCTTTGAAAGATGTGTATATTGTCTTAAGATATTACATACTATTCTCTATTCACGGAAACTATTGTAAACAAACAAACAAACTGATAAACAAAAGCCAAAATAGTCTTGATTATGTTCTAAATGTGAAAAGGAAATAAAAAATAAAATAGTTATACTATGTAAGACAGTAGCGACAAAAGAAGGCTAGTGTCCCTTACCTTCACAGCGTGGGACAGTGGAGCTCCACACAACATTTCCATCCTGCATAATGCAGGTTATGGATTCAGAGCCTTGGGTTTTAACAAAGCCATCATCACAATGAAAAGAAACAGAACTTCCCAGAAGGAATCTGTCTCCAAAACGTCTTCCGTTTATGGGAATTCCAGGATCATGGCACTCATTCTGACCAAAGGCTGATTTAAAAAAAGAAAAAAATAGAACAAAAGCCTCAGATTACTTGTGCAAGAATGACAGCAAAAATTCTACATTAAATCTACTTACATTAACACAAAGTACACTTAAGATAGGTGAAATTTTTTTTAATGTGTATTTAGTGCTTGGCAAGGCACCATATTGAAAGACTGATTTATCCATAGGACAGGAAAAATCACAGGCTGCAAGAGAACAAGCCTTACTGCCCAATTTACCTCCAACCTAAGAGGAAGATCTCTTGGAGTAAGAGGGCAGTCACCATGCCTACTCTACCCTTGCCTCACCCAAAATTTCCAAAAGGGCCAGTAGTTTGTAGCAAGCGTGGCAGTGTTACTTTCAGGACAGCATCTGTTATCAGACATCTCAACAAAGAGCACCTTAGACTTAGGCACTTCAACAGATATATGAAGGAGGGGTTACCAAGTAACAGATGCAATTATACATTTTTACACACATCATACTAGTTTCTTAATTTAAAAAATATTGAAAATAAGAGTTATTGGTTCTAAGCTGTTTATATAGTAAAAGTAAACAATCAGAGATTACACAGAATGTTGGAAAACTAACTGAAAACAGTAACTCTTCAGTGAAAGAGTGTCATATGTATGCTATATAGATACTATAATTTTTGCAATTTACATTAAAGACTAAGACCTCATATCTTAAAATTACACATACAGTGGTTTTCCTTCAGATATTTAATTAGCTGTTTGTCTAAACACACACATTCTTAATTCATTTTTGTATTATTGTGACCAAAGAAAGGGTTTAATTAAAATGTTATATTTAATATCAAACTAGACAAACAGGTGCTTACTTGTATAGGTGATATTAAAGCCTCTTCCAGTGGTAGAGTGATCTGACTGAAATTCAAGTCTTACTATGTGCCCACTGCTAGCCAGCTGGGAAGGGACCTCATTGCCAGAAAAAGTGCCAAGAGCTGGTAAATCAGAAATCCCATCATCCTTCACTGTAAGGTAGTCAAACTGAGGCTCCACATCAAAATCATTGAAAATCAGATGAATCCTGCTTCCCGGCTCCGAAATAATCAACCATACACAGTTCATGTTGTTCCCATACTCCTCAGGGTAGTTTGGTGAAAGAATAATTCCAGATGGTGTAGTGAAGTTGAAGAAGCATGAGACTAAGAGAGACAATAACAGACTCTCAAAATAACATTTAGCAATAATACAAAACATGTTTCTTTTTACTTTTGTTTTCTGTGGAAAATGGATGGTTTTGAAGATTGGGCTAACAAATCGTGACTCCTGCTAGCTGAAGCTTGTAATGGGATCATGTTTAATAATGTCAGACTACTTCCCTGGTCTAGCATTTATTTCAGCCTTTTTATGCATTTATGATTTTTTAGTTCCTCACATGTGGCTATATGACACTGTCAGAGCTTTCAAGTTATTTATTGTTAGAAGCACAAACAGAATCCTTTTCAAAAGAGTACATAACAATAGTGTTGTGAACTAAATGAATGTGCATAAAAGTAGTGGAGTCTGGATGCATGTCTGCTGGTTTGAGAGTAGTAATGGAGTTTGTGTGAACACTCATGTGACAATCAAAAATGACATGTGAAGCCAATTTGTGCCAGTAAGGCATAAGCTCATGTAGTGGATAGTGTAAGTCTTCACTTGCGTGAGGTGGTGGTCTAAAAGGTTCCAAAGAAGAATGCTCACTAAGGCCATGTCTACCCTAGTGAGCTCACCGTGGCATAGCTGTACCAATCCAGCTGTGTCACTGTAAGATCACTCATGTAGCCTCTCATCATCATAATAAAATCACCTCAACTCTCCCATCAACATAATAAAACCATCTCAATGAGCGGCAGCAGCTATGCTGGTGGGAGAAGTTCTCCTGCTAAGAGCGCTATGCTCACTACCATTCATGCCGGCAAAACTTCTGTCACTCCGGGGGTTGTTTTTTCACAACCTTGAGTGATATAAATTTTGCCAGCATGAGTTGTAGTGTAGACATGGCCTAATCCACTTCTAAAACAGAGGCAATATATGCTCACCTCTACTACTGGCCAACTCTGGTAGATGGTACAAGTGGGAGAAAAGAAGTAAATCATGATTCTGTTTCATTCTTTTTGGGATGGCTTACACCCCGAACACCACTAGCCAGGAACAATTCCTGGTATTCAGAGTTGTGGTTGGTATCTGAGCAGGGAGTACATAGAGTAAGGGGAAGATTCATTGCACCCCACACAAAGGCTGGACATTTTCTATCCCTTACCCTGTTTCAATTTGAAATCAATGTTTTGACTGTTTAATAATACATTTTCTCTTGTCTTATAGGACTTAAGTAACTGTTTTGAAAATGTTGTTTCCAGAGTTAAAATTTTAAGCTAAACTGATTACTGAAATGAAAAGTCCAATTACAGACACAAACACACACACACACAATGATTCTCAAAAGGCTGCCACACTCTTCTGCACAACCCATTTGTGCGAAAGGATCCTGCATATGCAAATTATATCAGCCGAATGAACAAGTAACAAGATCTGTCCCCTGTGCATGTCCTCTGACCTGTGGAGGATCATGGTGGGGGAAGGGTGAATGCACGGACAAAGTTGTGCACACACAATTGGAGATCTGTTGAAGCAACAGTGAAAACCTGGCCCACTATGTATAGCAGATTTAGAAAAATTAAAAGCCTGATCTCAATTTTAAAGCAGGTTGTAATTTTAAATACATCTTATTTTTAAAAAGAAAACTGCAATATTACTAGTTTGTGAACTATGAAAACACAGATTTGCATCAGTTTTCAGTTTTCTGAATATTTGGTGAACCATCACCTCACTATTACTAAAAGTAGGCATGTTTTTGAAAAGGAAATATTGCAAAAATCCACTTCTTCTACCCTCAATAATTATAATTAAATTATTAAAATAACCTATTTGTCTCAAACATAAATTGGATAATTTTTGAAACACACAAACAAGGAAACATAAAATAACTAGCCATTTTAAAAGTAAAGTTATTTATGACCATAGTGTGGAAGTAGTTACACCAATATAAATCTGTTTATACCAGCACAGCTTACTCATATACGGGATGGGGAATAAGCTACACTGGTAAAACAGCACTAAGGGTTGTACTCATATTGCTATTTCAGTAAAACGAAAATCTCACCTCTAACCACCACAGTTAAACCTGTACAAAAACTGCGTGTAGACCAATGTTAGCAACACAAGCCCCGTTAACTTTTTAAATTGTGCTCCAAAGTGCTTGTGAAAATGACCTCAAAAGACAAGTCCCTGTGCTATACTTGTAAAACTGCAAGAAGGTGTTCATTTTCTAAAAATGGTGAAGATAGATAAAAAGCATAATTTACTTGCCCACTTGCAAAGATTTACTCTGTTTTACTTCTGAATTATATAAATTGACATCATTTAAATGCATCCAAAGTGCAAACTTGACTATAAATATTTTTTATTGGCTAAAAGAAAAAAAAATCACATCCACTGATCTTACCTATCATGTTCTGTGCTGAATAACCCCATATTGCTTAAATTATTATGCAACCTTATTAAGTTGTTAAAAAAAGAAAGATTTTACTGATGTGTATATGCAGAGTACTTCACCCTGCCAGAATCACTAGATATGTGCTATGATATCCTACTGAACACTTTTGTGCTATTAGCAATCTCTCAATTAGGGTTTTATTCAACTCACATTTACATTAAAAGTATTAAATGTTTCAATTAAATACAAAATCTGGTAGAGTTATCACTGAACACGTCTTCAAGGTCTTTTGAAATGTTTCCCTGCTGGTGAGTTGCAAGTGCCAAAAAAAAGGAATAGGCTGAGGTCAAGAATTTAGTAGGAAGGAAAAATCAAAGCAATTCTTACAAACACAGCTGGGTTTGTTGCCAGACCACTGGTTATTTTGTTGGCACGTGATCATTCTCTCTCCCACAAGTTCAAAAGCTGCCTGACATTCAAAGGTAAGTGTGTCTCTATGTAGAAAACTACTGCCAGTCCTTTTTCCATATGATGGTGTTCCTGGGTCTCCGCAACCTCCTTTCTCAATTTCTGAATTTGGAAGAGATAAACAAAATACTGAATATAAACATGTATTTGCATACCATGCATATTTCAATACCAGAAACTGCTTCAGACATTTAGCAGTATGTCCAGAAATAACATTTAAAAATAATAATAGACCAAAAGTTAAATTTTCAAAAGCACATACTGACGTGACTTAGAGTCTAATTGAAAGTCAATGGAAATGGGAATTAGGTCTTTTTGAAAATTGTATCCCAAATAATCAAAACCAATTGCATTAACTGATATTATATTCCCTTTAGGAGTGGTGTGACTGTGAAAAGTAGATTGGACACCTTCTTGCTCAGCAGATCTGTTTACCAAGCTCAATCCTGCATCATTGAAGTGAATAAATAGTTCTCCCATTGATTTCAGAAGGGAAAGGATTGTGGCCCTTGCTTCTCATTATGTGTATTCACTTCCTTGAGACAAAAGAGGTTTCACCACTTTTACTCGTGGTAGCAATACATCCAATACAGTCAAAGAGATGGATTATATTCTGTTTTGTGCATCATAGAATTTAGATAGCAATTCTTTCAAACTGAGGGGCCATATTTACACCTGTGTAATCCTGGGTATATCTGAGAACAGAATTTAAAACAATAGCAGTTGCCGTGGTATAACCATGGATAGAAGTGGGTCTGCAGATTCAGTGATGATTGTTTAGCAACAAAGAATACACTCAAACTCCAATTTCAGTTTGCAGGGCTGTTAGTAACAGGATTAAAAAATAAAAACAAAAAGCATTTTATTGGACAGTCCAAGAAGCTTGCTATTTAATCAATGAAACACAATAAAGCTGAAACCCAATCATGATATGTTATACTCTAAAAAGTAGAACCACAGTATTTTCCAAATACAATCAGCTACAGTGGAAATAGAACAATATTTTAAATTATGGTTCCTATTAGGGTCAAATGTCAACTTTTGAGTAGTCATAAGTATTATAATTAAAGGCATACTGAGGATTAACTAATACTGATGTCAGATGAAGTTAAACATCAAATATGTTTGTAACTATCAGCTGGTAATTAATACAGAAATATTTTCTTGTGAAACCTATGTTAAGTGAGAATATTAGATGCATGAAATATAAATATTAAATAATGAGAGAAGTAGTATTACAGTACAGTAACTAAATGATTGTTATTGACAACTAGCACCCAATTCTACCTACACCATTAAATTAAAAGGGAGTTTTGCCACTGATTGTGGATGGAGCAGGAGCAAGATCTATATGTTTTTCCATACATAAAGTAAACTTTTTTGTTACATCCATAACAAATAAATCCTGGCCTCAGTGAAGTCAATGGCAAAACTCCTGATTTCAACAGGGCAGGTTTTACCTAAGACTCTTTATAAGAAATGTTATCAGGGATAACAACAAACTTCCACCCTCACTGAATATTATTAAATATTACTGATTCTCGAACTCTATTAAAAAGATAGCTATTGTCAAATATTACTAAATCTACCATGTGTTAATTCCCAACAGCTTGGATATATGATGACATTCTCCTTCTCCAACAGAAATGTTTAATATGCAAAAGTTCATCAGGTTTGATTTATTACCATAGGTGTAGTCAATCCACTGTGTTTAGAGCCTTTAATGCAGAGGCTTTCAAACTTTTTTTCCGGTGACCCCTTTCACATAGCAAGTCTCTGAGGTGACCCCCCCCTTAAAAATAAACACTTTTTTATATATTTAATACCATTATAAATGCTGGAGGCAAAGTGGAGTTTGGGGTGGAGGCTGACAGCTACTGACCCCCCATGTAATAACCTTGCAACTCCCAATGGTCCCGACCCCCAGTTTGAGAACCCCTGTTTTAAAGCATCTATGATCAGATTGCTGATGAATATGCAGAAATGTCGGCCATAAATATCACCAGAGTACATGTAGTTCATCAGCAGAGGTGGATTTATACATATTTTCCTGAGCAATTGCAAGATTAAACTTTGGAGAGAAAAAAATATCAGCAGCCACTCCACTGAGGAGCTCTAAGTAGTTTTGAAATCAGCTGCTATATTTAAAACAAAACAAAAAAAACATTTATATCACTAGAAACCTAAACCATACCAGAAGCCAGCATCAAAAGAACATTCATCTTCTGTGACCAGTACATGAATATATATAAATAGTTATCAATGAGGAACTGCATCTCTTTAAAAACTGGTAATACCTACAACAAATGCCATGACCACTGATCCACTAAATCTTTATTGTTACAAGCAGTTGTACAGTATAATTTAACCTGACTATGCTAATGAGCCAACACATTTTAATGGTAAACTAATATGAATAATCAATACGAAATTATTATAGCCTGCAGTAGAGTAGAAGCTAAAGGCTCAGTTCAAGATATAGCTTAGCAATGAATGATCCTAAGCACTACATTCCAAAAACTCTATCCGATCTTGGGTCAAATCAGAGCTGCATTGCCTCAGAAGGAGCTTTAGAAGCACAACGCCTGCTGGAGCTTCACAGAAGCACAGCTGATGACTCATTCCTTAAAAGATTGCTGAGAGTTCTCCCTTCCATGTCCAACCAACTTTGCATTACCCAAATTGAACAGATATCAGAAAACTGGGGAAGAGAACTAAGATTTTCACAGAAGCTTCTTAGAGTTAACTATCTTAAGCTTGGTCTACACTATGACTTTAGGTTGAATTTAGCAGCATTAACTCTATTTAAGCCTGGACCCGTCCACACGACGAAGCCCCTTTTTTCGACTTAAAGGGCTCTTTAAATCGATTTCTTTACTTCACCTCTGATGAGGGGATTAGCGCTGAAATCGGCCTTGCCGGGTCAAATTTGGGATAGTGTGGATGCAATTCGATGGTACTGACCTCCAGGAGCTATTCCAGAGTGCTCCATTGTGACTGCTCTGGACAGTGCTCTCAACTCATATGCACTGGCCAGGTAGACAGGAAAAGGTCCGCAAACTTTTGAATTTCATTTCCTGTTTGGCCAGTGTGTTTGCAGAGCTCATCATCATGACGTGCCCATTGCCAGGGCCCATTGCCCTGCCCGTACTTTGTGAGAAGTCTATGACCATGTCCCTCTCGTCACCACGCTGCCATCACCTCCTCGCCTGGTTTTGCGCGAAACAATTGTCTCCTGTTGCTCAGATGGAGAGAGGGGCGACTGACGACATGGCTTACAGGGAATTAAAATCAATAAAAAGAGTGGCTTTGCATCAAGGAGAAACACAAACAACTGACACATAGATTGGCCCCCTCAAGGATTAAACTCAAAGGATTTAGCAGGCCGTTGATTTCACGAAACAAATTGGGTCAATTTCTTGTTTTGATCCATCTATCTTTTACATCTTAGGCTGGCAGCAGACGGCGCAGTATGACTGCAAGCCAAAATCTCCCAACAAGTCAGTAGCAAGAGGAAGGAGTCCTGATTTTTATTATCTTACTAAAAAAAATAGGCTTCTCAGCTTCCCCACATTTTATTCTTTCTTTCAAAAAGATGATCAAGGTGACTTGATTATGGTGTGCAAGTGATATCTCTAAGGGAAAATACCAGATTCTAATGGGCTTTTTAATCACCAACAAAAAGGCATAACAAGGATAAGTGGCTGGAACCAGGGACATCAGAATTGGGGAGACCTGGGAGGCCATTCACCTCCCCCCCACTTTTCAAAGTAGAAATTTGGCACACATGTTTATTAGCCACTGGAACAAATTACCAACAGGAATGGTGGATTCTCCATCTCTTGAAACCTTCAAGTCAAGACTGGATGCCTTTCCGGAAGAGATGCTTAGACAAACACTCAATACAGGAGCAATCAGTCAAAATTACATGGCCTATATTATACAGCAGCTCATACTAGGTTAACTAATGGTCTCTTTTGGCCTAAAAAAAAAAACTATGAAATCTATAAAAAATTTATTTTTCTCTATCAAAACTACTCAACATTACTACATCATGCTGTATTATTAGTCTGAAAGTAGAACAATGAAAATGACCTCTACTTGCTTTAATTTTAGATACATTTTATAAAATAGATCATTAACTTCTACCTTTGTCCAAGAATCTCTGATTTTTCTCTCACAATTGCCATGACCAAAACCAAAATACCCCAACCCACAACCAAACACGAATTCTATACATTTTAGAAAACTCACTCTCTTTCTCTCTCTCCCTCCCCTATAGGTAGTATTTTTATAAATTTCTTATGGAGTCTCCTTCCAAAAATCTTTCCATGCACTCTTGTCCCTTAATAAACTTTACTTCAGATGTTTTTTCTTCTTGTAAATAGACTCACCTATAGCCCTGGAGTGATAAAACTGACAAAGCTTTGCTATAAATAGCTGCCAGTTTTTAGTAGTAAACTCTAAGATAATTACTTGACTTTTGTTGATAATTCTTTTGTAAAGAGTAAGTATAAACATGTGTCTCAGGCCAAAACTCCATGGGCAGCAGAACAGAGTATTCAGGACTTATGTCTCTTCCGGTAACATTCTCTTCATTCTTAATTGCTTTAAAGAGCATAACCAAGAATGTAACCCTGACTCTCTTTCTGTTTCCCTGACTGTGGGACAGTTTCAGAGCTGTTCTAAATTAGGCATGTTCTGGCAGCCACAAACAGTGGAAGAACAGTGATGTTCTGGCCACAAACCCTTTTGCTCATCTGTGCCCTGTATGCCAGGTGCTGTGAGTGGAATGGTAGTAAAGAGCAGGTTACGTCAGGTGTATGCCACCCTAGCCATTTTCCCAAACCAAGAAGATTGTTAAATCAGCTTTATGTCCCTTTTCCATTGTCAGAGCAAAGCAAAGGAACTAGAGAATTGTCCAAAAATCTGACCTTATATATTTATATATGAGGAATATTATTTGGTTATGTTTGCTCTCTGTGTCAAGTACCATATTTTATTTAATTATCAGAGGGTAGCCGTGTTAGTCTGGATCTGTAAAAGCAGCAAAGAATCCTGTGGCACCTTATAGACTAACAGACGTTTTGGAGCATGAGCTTTCGTGGGTGAATACCCACTTCCTCAGATGCATGTAATGGAAATATCCAGGGGCAGGTATATATATGTGTGCTAGCAAGCAAGCTAGAGATAATGAGGTCAGTTCAATCAGGGAGGATGAGGCCCTGTTCTAGCAGTTGAGGTGAACTTCAGGACCAGACTTCAAAGAGAAACTGCTGAGCTTCAGTTCATCTGCAAATTTGACACCATCAGCTCAGGATTGAACAAAGACTGTGAATGGCTTGCCAATTACAGAACCAGTTTCTCCTCTCTTGGTTTTCACACCTCAACTGCTAGAACAGGGCCTCATCCTCCCTGATTGAACTGACCTCGTTATCTCTAGCTTGCTTGCTAGCACACATATATATACCTGCCCTTGGATATTTCCATTACATGCATCTGAGGAAGTGGGTATTCACCCACGAAAGCTCATGCTCCAAAACGTCTGTTAGTCTATAAGGTGCCACAGGATTCTTTGCTGCTTTTATTTAATTATTCACAATACTTTTTATATACTTTTGTTTTGTTACAAAGTTTACTTTCATTGTTTCTTTTTATGCCTGTCAGCTGATTGTCAGGCACTAGATTAAAAAACTAGTTAGCAAAGTGACTGAATTAACTGAGGATGAATCTTGAACATTATTTCAACTCAAACTCAAACCAGCACCCCACCCTGTGGTTTGCAGGTGGCCACTGCACCAGATGTATGAAAAGGGATCCCCCCTCTGGCCAAACTAGGAGGAGCTGTACTGAGTCTGTCTCAGTTAGAAGTTCCTTTTGCATAACTCAAACCTAGCATAGAAAGCTGTTAAAGTGAAGAACATCAAAATAAAAGCTATTCAGTGTTGTTTTGTTAACCTACTTAAAGCGGCAATACAAACTCCATTCCTTTAGGATTATTTCTGTACTCATTCAAACCCAGGTTTCTTTGATCTAAGTGATTAGAGCTGTATGAACTTCATGACATTTGCAAATAAGCTCTCAAACTCCATTTGAAATATCAGCTTCCTCTGCTTACCTAAAATATTAACGTGAATCTTATTCAGTTCTTTCCAACTTTTATGTTCTCTTTTTCAGTGGTTTGGGGAAAGGCTTTTCATCTTGTTTGCAAACTAGCAATAACCACCAACTTTGGGGGCATATTCTCTTCTTATGTGGGTAGAGTGACAGATTAAATTATGGCAGTTTCAAAATAACATTTAACCTATGATTAAGGAAGAACTATTGGTAATGTGAGGGTGTTAGACTACAAACCAAGCCTTTCTAGATGAGAAATCTTTGCATTACTTGAATCTACAAAACTGAAAGATTCAAGTAGTTGATCACTGATTCCGTATTATAACTTTTGTGGTTTTGATATAGTTAGTTATGGCAGTCATTTGACATTTTTTCCTGTTGCTGGACTGTAATTACACACTTCCGATTAAGCACCTGTTACCATTATGTTTTCAAACATTTCAGCTGACGTTTTGGTGAAACACCATAATCTGACAATAAATCACATGTAAAGAGAATACTAATACCTAGTACGACAACTTTAATCTAAAAATATTAATAGCATATAACATTTTAATGATGTATTTGCATAAATGGAACTGAATCAAACTAAATATTCACTCGTCTACACTTCATAAATGTTTTAAACAATGTGGCAGATGGAACAAAGCATATTTTCTGTTGTGATGTTCAATTTAGAAGATACCGCAAAGACAAATACCCTTACAGTTTTGTGACCTTTTCCAAAATTCAGCTTTGTTACTCAAAGTACAAAATTCATGAATTCCATACTGACCATAAATAAGTCAATACAATATTTAGGGAGGTTGAGAGTTAGAAAGTGGTAACTTTTAAAAACAGCAAGTTGGGCAGTTGTAAATAAATATTCATGTAGTCAGGAAATTTAATGAGGATCCTTCCTGAACATGGATGCTCTAAATTGTCTGCAGTGAGGGCAGACATCTGTAAATCCCCTGTTAAGGAACAGAGGAAATTCAGTCTCAATCCATGACTTTAGACACAGCAATCTCTGAGATCACTGATCCTTGGCAGCCTATTTTTATGGTTCAGCAACAGCCTTTAAAGGCTATGAGGGACTGGGTCCAAATTTTCCTTTTCCAGAAGCAAGACTGCTTGGGAAAAAGCATTATCCAAAAATAAAGGATTCTTTTTAATGAATCCAGCTTGGAATTTCCAAAATCTGTTTTTGGTTTGTTTGTTTGTAAAATTAATGGTGGGAAATTAATTGTAAGAGTATGTAGCAAAATGAGCAAAGCTCAGAGATATATCATTTTAATCCCACATACACACAAATATTTGCAGCAGGCTAAAACATCAGGCTTAATCAATGTATGCACATCCTGACATAAAAATTAAATCACTTTGCTATATAGTGATCACACACAAAAGATTTCTACCAGTTTGAAAGCTAGAAACTGGTTACATTTTTCGAATGAACAGAAGTAAGTTGAGTCATAATTTCAGCTTCATTGAGGGTGCTTTGGTGGTCCAAAGCATCCTTAAAGCCAGTTTAACTGGCAAGTGGATGATTCTATCAGTGTAGAGGAATCTTGAAATAATGCAAGGACAAAATAGCTGGTCCAACACCACCCATCCCTCTCACATAGGTTAAGAAGAGTAACCTATACATTTCTCCATCCCAGCCATATCCTCCCACTCCCTCCATTAGAATGGTCCCTTGGGACTGTGGGCAGCTTAGAATAAAATGCAGCACCTCTGAGGCTGCTCTAATTTATAACAGGGACTAACCCAACAACCAGACAACCACAGGAACAGGACGAATTAAAAGGTGAGGTAAAGTCCCCTTTGTGTCTCTTGTCTCCAAGAGCTGTACTGAGCTCAACCTGGATGTAGCCCAAAGGTGCCCTTAAAGGTGATCACTGTAGTGAACTTTGTTTATGGATTTTTTCAAGTTGTTAAATATAGTCATCTGATAGTGCAATTCAATAATGAACTAATTACTTCAAACACAGTGTATTCAGCAAAACAGTATTTAACTTGTTTTCCTAGTATATTGTCACATATCTGTTAAGCACTTGAACAGTACTTAACATAGAATTGTTCCTTTGAGTTGTCAGAGCATGTTAGAGTGGGTGCATATGCACTAATGATGGTGGCATGACGTTTGGCATTTAGTGGGAAGCATAGTTTCAGCAATCTTTCATTGATACCCACTAGAAGGTCTGGGAATTGATGCATCAATGAGGTTTTTATTGCCAGATCAACTCCATGTATTCCGTCCACTGTCTCAGTCTTACCCTTCCAGAAGAAGGTGTAACCACTTCCTGGTTCGCTCAAGAAACCTTCCCCAGGCAATCTTGTTTTGCTTAATGCCGCTATATCAATGTTGTAGCGGGCTAGTTCTCGAGCAATGAGAGCTATCCTTCTCTCAGGTCTTGTAACAGCTTCTCAATCCATGAGGGCACAAACATTCCATACACCAATGGCAAGTTTTCTCAAATTTTTCTTTTGGTTTCAGCTGCAGATTGGGTTAAACTGCCAGCCGCGACTTGCTAGCCAGCTGTTGTAGGGCAGGCAATTTTTAGGCCATCTTTTCTAGGCCCCTCCCTTACTAGGGTGAGCAGTGCTGTCCTAAAGAGGGTTGCTCAGATGCCTGGGATGCTGCCGGGCAACTCTGCTGCCCCAAGTACAGAGCTGGAAGACCACCTATCCACAGGCCGCCTGCATGCACGATGGGATTATGACTCCCAGTGGTAACCTCCACCTGTCGCTTTGCCCCTCCCCCCATCACCACAGGACTTGGGTAGTATGATGATGTTTGATTATTTGCACAGGATCTGTGCGTGAAAGCTTTTTAAGTGGCAGAGCCGTTGAATGGGAGCAATCCCACTCTCTCGACCTCAGAAGCCAAACACCAATGGTACGAAAAATCGTCATGACTGGTAACTTCCTTGGTTGCAGTGGATGGCCTTGACGTCTTTTGTGCCTCATCAAGCTCTTCGCTTTCCACAAAGCATTGCAGAACCACCTTCTTGGCCGTTGGGTCATAGTGATCTCTTTCGCTCAGTCTGCCGGAGCTGATGTCGCATGCAGGTAGGCATATCCCTAATTCACTGAGGGTTTGAATCCCATCAGTTACACTCACCTGGTTTGGCTGGCCTGTCGAAGCCATTGCCCAGGGTGCGGCCACTGCGCATGCTGCAGCTACTTGGAGCCACAGGTGAGAGCTGAGTGACAGGTGGGGACCAAAGTGGACAGACTACCCCTGAAGGGTTACGACAAGTCCCCCCATCAGAGGTACTATCCCTCCCTGGGCACCCCATATACCCCAATTCTATGAAGATCTCGACAGACTGATCAAGGCCACACCTGTAACAGACAAACTGGAGATTTCAAAGCCCAAGTCGGGGCTGACAATGAGAACTGGAAAGGAGTCACTGGGCCACATTGTGTAGGCAAAATGAACAGCAACGGACTATTCCTTTTGAGCCTTTGTTCTGCAAATGACCTGAACATTACCAACACTCTGTTCCGGCAAACGGATAAATACAAAACGACGTGGATGCATCCTACATCCAAACAGTGGCATCTGATAGATTATGCCATTGTCAGATGGCGAGACATCCGAGTCGTAATGATCACCAGAGTAATGCGAGGCGCAGAGTGCTGGACAGACCACAGATTAGTCAGTACGTCTCTCCAACTTTACATCGCTCCCTGTCGGCACAAACGCCCTAAGCATGTGCGACCTGCTTTCAACATAGCCAAACTGAAAGATGCTCAATGTTTCAACAACTTTCAGAAGAGTCTTGATGACAAACTGATATCCCATGGACAACTGATAGTACTGCAACCAAAAAGTGGGACCAGTTCAAGCAGATGGTGACTGACACAGCAATAACATCTCTTGGACCAAAGAAAAGAACACATCAGGACTGGTTTGATGAGAACCAAGAAGAAATATGCTCAGCTCTGGAAGTAAAGAGAAAAGCCTTTATCGAATGGCATAATGATCCCTCCTCAGTCTCCAAACGGGACCATTTCAATTACTTTCAGAGCAAAATACAGAAAGACCTCCATCAGATACAGAACAACTGGTGGGAGAGCAAAGCCAAAGAAATTGAGCACTATGCTGAAACCCACAACTCAAAGATGTTCTTCAGTGCTATTAAGACTGTCTATGGACCTTCTAAACTAAAGACCACCCCACTGCTCTCATCAGACAACACAATGCTGATTAAAGATAAAGAAGGCATCAACGAAAGATGGCAAGAACACTTTAGCCACCTTCTCAATAGACTATCAACAGTGAATAATAACCTCCTCAATGAAATTCCACAACAACCTGCTCTGACAGATCTTGACTCTCTGCCCACTATAGATGAGATTAAGAAAGCTGTTAGCCAGATGAGTTCAAGAAAAGCTCCTGGAAAAGATGAGATATCAGCAGAGATAAACAAAGCAGCAGGTCCAGCAGCACTAGCAGCATTACACAGCGTGATCATCAGCATCTGGGAGGATGAAAACATACCACAGGACCTCCGCGATGCTACTATTGTCTCTCTTTTCAAGAACAAAGGCAGCAAAGCAGAATGTGGATATGATAGAGGCATATCCCTCCTCTCCGTTGGAGGGAAAATCATCGCCCGCATCATAATGAACCGCCTAATAGCCAGTATTTCTGAGGCAAATCTACCTGAAAGTCAACGTGGTTTTCGATCTGGCTGGAGCACAGTCGACATGTTGTTTGCTGTCAGACAAATACAAGAGAAGTGCATTGAACAGAACATGCACCTCTTTGCTGTCTTCATAGATCTGACAAAGGCATTTGATACAGCCAACAGGGAAGCCCTTTGGACTATTCTAACACAACTTAGCTGCCCAAGAAAATTTGTCCAGATTATACGCCTTTTTCATGACAGCATGACAGGCGAAGTATTGTCTGATGGAGCCACATCAGCCCCCTTCAACATCACCAACGGCATGAAACAAGGATGTGTTCTCTCTCCTGTTTTATTTAACCTGTTCTTTGCATGCGTCCTTAACCATGCAATGAAAGATCTGGATCAAGGTATATATTTGAAATACCAGCACAATGGTTCACTTTTTTGACCTCCGTCACCTGAATATAAAGACTAAGACAGTGCAGAAACTCCTTCTTGAGGCACTCTTTGCCGACGACTGTGCCCTCATAGCTCACACTGAAAATGATCTTCAGCACATTGTCAACAAGTTTGCCGAGGCCTCACAACTCTTCAGACTAACTATCAGCCTTGGAAAGACATAAGTTCTCCATCAACCTGTACCTGGATCAAATGCTTCTGTCCCAAGTATCTCCATTGATGGCACTCAGCTTAAAGTAGTGGAGAACTTTAAATATCTCGGTAGTGTCATATTCAGTGATGGATCACTGGATAATTAGATCAACGCGTGAATATCCAAAGCAAGCCAGGCACTTGGCTATCTGCGTGTCGAAGTTTTAAACAACCACAACATCCGGATGTCAACAAAACTGCTTGTGTACAGAGCTGCTGTCCTTTCTTCTCTTTTGTACAGGTGTGAAACATAGACACTATATAGGCGTCACATCAAGCAGCTCGAAGCATTCCACATGCGTTGCTTCCGCAAGATCATAAAGATCTGCTGGCAAGACAAAGTGCCCAATCTTGAGGTCCTTGAGAGAGCCCAGATGACAAGCATTGAAATGATGATCATGAAGTCACAGCTACGTTGGACCGGTTACGTCAGCCGCATGTATGCCAACAGAATCTCCCGCCAGCTTCTCTATGGTGAGCTCTCCCAGGGCATCCAGTATATAGGTCGTCCATGAAAATGTTACAAGGACACCATCAAAGCCAATCTGAAGTATAGCAGTATCAAACCCAGGGACCTTGAGGACGCCATCAGTGACAGAACACAGTGGCGTGCAACAGTCAGGAATACCTGCATCGCCTTTGAGGAAGACCGCTGCCGGGGTCTACAAGAGACACGCGAATGACATCACAGAGCACCAGCAACGCACAACCCACTGACTGCCAACTTCCAATGCACCATCTGCAGCCAAATGTGCACCTCTAGAATTGGCTTGTATAGCCATCAGAGGGCCCACCATGAGACCAACAATAGAGGATTTGCTCAGATTTGTCAACATCAGATTGATGGACTACCAAGACTTGAACAGTGTAAACCTCCCTACTAAATATTGTAGTGCTTTGTCATGAAGCTAAAACATAACATAATAAAAGAACATTATACTATTTTAGATTTTTTCCCCTGACATTAAGGTCATGAACTGAGTTCTTAGTTCACAATGAAAATGTTACACCAGCGTAAAACAAATATTGCAAGTAAAATAAGTAAATCCAGAACTAACATTGTCATTTCCACATTAAGTAAGCACAGGCATGAAAGAGTTCATATCTGAGTTATTCTATCCACAAAAGTTACTTGCTTCTGTAACCAAGGGGAGGCAACACGGATTAACCAGGATATCCATTGCCCAGAACAGTTGTATTTGTGAGAACTGACAGATGCTAAGATAGATGCAAAACAAACAAACAAACAAAAAATCCATTCTTTATCTCCTACCTTCCACGTTAGAGTCTTATAAACATAATAATGGTCATACTGGGTCAGACCAATGTTCCATCTAGCCCAGTATCCTATCTTCCCACAGTGGCCAATGTCGGGAGCTTCAGAGCAGTGACTTTCAACCTTTCCAGACTACTGTACCCTTTCAGGAGTCTGATTTGTCTTATATACTCCCAAGTTTCACCTCACTTAAAAACTACTTGCTTAAAAAACCAGACAAACATATAAAAGTGTCACAGCACACTATTACTGAAAAATTGCTTACTTTCTCATTTTTACCAATAAATCAACTGAAATGTAAATATTGTACTTACATTTCAGTGTACAGTATATAGAGCAGTATAAATAAGTCATTGTCTGTATGACATTTTAATTTGTACTGACTTTTTTAGTCCTTTTTATGTAGCCTGTTGTAAAATTAAGCAAATATCTTGATGAGCTGATGTCCCCCCAGAAGATCTCTGTGTACTCCCAGGGGTACATGTAGCCCTGGTTGAGAACCACTGCTTCAGAGGGAATGAACAAAACAGACAATCATTGAATGATCCATCCCCTGTCATCCAGTCTGTTTCTGGCAGTTGGAGGGGCACCCAAAGCCTGGACTTGTATCACTGACCATCTTGGCTAATAGCCATTGCTGGACCTATCCTCCATGAACCTAAATACTTTTTTTAACTCAGCTGTACTTTTGGCCTTCAAAACATCCCCTGGCAATGAATTCCACAGGTTGATTATGCATTGTGTGAAGAAGTACTTCCTTAGTTTTAAACCTGCTACCTATTAATTTCAGTGGGTGACCCCCTGCTTCTTGTGTTATGTGAAGGAATAAATAACATTTCCTTATTCATTTTCTCCTCACTAGTCATAATTTTATAGACTTCTATCATATCCACCCTTAGTCATCTTTTTTCCAAGCTGAAAAGTCCTAGTCATTTTTAATCTCTCTTCATATTGAAACTGTTCCATACCCATAATCATTTTTGCTGCCCTACTCTGTACTTTTTCCAATTTGATTTTTTTTGGAAGGGGTGGGAGGGGGGACATTGAGATGAGGTGACCAGAACTGCACACAGTATTTAAGGTGTGGGCATACCATGGATTTATTTAGTGGCATTAAGATAGTTTCTGTTTTATCTATCACTTTCCAAATGGTTCCTAACATTATGTTTGCTTTTTTGACTGCTGCTACACATTGAGCGGACGTTTTCAAAGAACTATCCACAATGACTCCAAGATCTCTTCCTTGAGTGGTAATAGCTCATTTAGATCCCATCATTTTATAAGTATAGCTGAGATTATGTTTTCCTATGTGCACTGCTTTGCATTTATTAACATTCAATTTCATCTTCCATTTTGTTGTCCAATCACCCAGTTTTGTGAGATCCATTTATAACTCTTCACAGTCTGTTTTCAACATAAATATTTTGAGTAATTTTGTACCATCTGCAAACTTTGCCACCTCACTGTTTTACCCTTTTTTCAAGATCATTTATGAATATGTTGAACTGCACTAGTCCCAGTAAAGATCCCTGGGACACAACTATTTAGCTCTGTCCATTGTGAAAACTGACCATTTATTGCTACCCTTTGTTTCCTGCCTTTTAACCAATTACTGACCCAGTCCTCTGGGTCTTTTGCCACCAAGGCTCTAGCCTAGAAAATCACCTCCATAGGTCAACAGCTGCTGAGAGGGATTTTGTGAATACCAATGGCAGATAAATCTGGGATTTAGACACCTAAAGTGGTAGTTAAGTATCTACATCCCTTTGTGACTCTAGCCCTAAGTGACTTGTTAGAGTTCACACAGGAAGTTTGTAGTGGAGCAGGGAGTTGAATGTGGCTCCCATATCCCAGACTAGCACTCTAACTGCTGAACTTTTCTTATTGCTTCACCTGTAAACCATAATGACCTGGAAAGGTGAAGCCAATGGGAGCTACTCAGTAACTTGCATTCTAAATTAACAACATCACTCAGAAAAAGGACTGGAACATTATTGTGGGTAGCTCAGTGTGGACATCTGCTCAATATGAATATCAAGAAGACTCTTGGACTCCAAAAAATGTCAAAGCCTGATAACGAACAACAGCACCCCAACCGCAGGACAAGGAGTCAAGAGCCTGGTGAATTAGTACCATTTACACTGGCTTTAGTCATTGACATGTTGGCCCCTGAACAGCCCCCTCTTCCTCCTTGTCCACAGAAATCTCCTTGGTTTTCTGACAACCTGCACTGGAAAAAAGGGGAGATGGGCAAAAACCAGAGCACTCCTGGCAAAAAACAAAGACTGATTCAGACAGGATGAAACATAGTGAATTCCTCAAATCCCACCCCAATTAGCAATCCAGTGTGATAAACTGCTTCATTAATCCTAAATGCCTACAACTTGCATCACAGCTGAGCACCAAGTCCTGCAAAGAAGTACCATCCTACTTCACTGAAAAGATCATGCACATTTGGAAAGTATCAAAACAGCAGAGACTCACTCTACCTAGATACACCAATCAACATCCTAGAATGTCTAGATACACCAGACAACATTCCCAGAATTCAGTGCATTCACTCATTAAGAAATTCTGGATACTGTAAAGGAGTCTAGACCCAAGAATTGTGAATTCTCCAATCCCCTTCCTAATTTATGAAAGAGAATCATGAACCAGTGCCACTCCTGATTGAAACAGCCAATGCCTCAGAAATAAGCTTCCCTTCCTCCTTCAAACATGCAATAGCCTAATCAACACAGAAGAAACCCACTGTGCATTCATCACTCCTAGACATCTACCCCCCTCCAACAGTGTCAAACTTCCCATTCCTGAGCAAGCTGACAGAGAAGCTAGCAAAA
The DNA here is from genome assembly GCF_007399415.2 of Gopherus evgoodei. Taxonomy (NCBI): domain Eukaryota; kingdom Metazoa; phylum Chordata; order Testudines; family Testudinidae; genus Gopherus; species Gopherus evgoodei. The sequence goes on from NC_044324.1 coordinate 51,713,104, forward strand.
GGTCAACTACAAACTCATTTAACTAACAAGACTCATCTCAACCTGTATTCAGAACTATAACTGCCTTTGTGGCATTGGTGGATGATCTTCTCCTGTCAGTGAATAGAGGACAGAAATCCATTCTCATGCTCCTGGACCTCCCAGAATCATTTGACATGTTGACATGAGACTCTGCTGTCTCTGCACTAAAATGGCTGGGTGAGTCCACCTAGACAGTATTCAAACAAGTAGTGATAGAAAACTGCACCTCCACTATAAGAACCCTCACTTGGGCAGTTCCGTAAGGATCAAATCTCTCACTGGTCCTTCACAACACCTACTGCAACCTCTAGGTGAACTGGTCAGAGAACATGGACTCAAGAGCCACCAATGTGCAAATGATAAACAGTTCTACTGTCCTTCACCAGACATGACCACATCATTATCACCAAGGTGGCCTAAAGTTTGGATGAGATCAGCTCTTGGATGAAGAACAGCTGGCTGAAGCTGAACCCAAGCAAGACAGAGGTGATGCTAGTAAACAGAGGAAAGTATTTTGAAGAGCTTGTAGCTATTGTGCAGTTTCCATTAGTTGAAGATGCATATCCGCAATTGGTCTATTAAGTCCATAGCATCGGAGTACTCTTTGTTTCCCTACTGCCACTGAGTTGTAGAAATGACTTCTCTCTCTTTGCTTAGCTAGGAAACTCTATCTCATTCTGGTGGATGAAGACCTGATTCAGTTATTCATGTCTTTGACTCCTCTCATACTTGGGTATGGAGCCTTCAGCTCTTATGAAATTCCAGTTAGTTCAGAATGCTGAAGCACATCTCCTTAGCAACACAGACTATTATGACATATCAAACCTGTCCTCCACTCTCTACACTGGCTTCCCATAGCATTTTGAATGATATTCTAGAACTCAGTCCTCATCTTCAAAGCACTCACTCCTTATTTTTAAAGCACTGCATGACCCGGGCTCAGGATATCTAAAAACCTCTTCTATAGCTCTGGGACTGTGGTTGACAACTATGCTTCTCTGGCACAATGGAATTCTCAACAATAGACTAAAACTCCCTGTGTAGGAGACAGAACTTTCTCTCAGGGTAGTTCAAGACTAATCCTCGAGAAACTACAGACCATCACAATCACCACCACCTTCAACTCCAAGTGCAAGGTACATTTATTTGACCTTGCTTTCTCTAACAAACACCCAGCAACAAGGATTTTTATATTCTACAAGAAAATACACATTACCAAAACAAGATCCCCCTGCATATGCTTCACCCTCTGGGGAGAGGATGAGAGAACAAATATTTCTCAATTCATTACTGGAAGGCACTAAAATACTATGATGATGAGCATGGTATAAAAACTTACATAGAATAGAATACAAACCTGTGGTCATAAATAAACAAGATGTTAGAGAATCTTAGGAATAAGATGAAGAATAGTAAGGAAAAATATTATAACATCATATAGATCAGTAGTTGGGATTTCATTTAGAATACTGTGAGCAGTACTGGTCATCCCATCTCAAAAAATATTGTACAATTAGAAGGAGATCAAAGACAAGTGATATATATTTTTAGGGAAATGGAAAAAAAGATGCATATGAAAAATATTGAAAAATTGTGGGTTATTTACTTTAGAAAGGAGATGAATAAAAGTATATAATAAATGATATAAAAGTATATACAATATATAAAAGTATATAAAATAATGAATGGTACATAGAGAGTATATCAGTAACTTCTATTGTCCCTGTCTCATAATATAAAAAAAAAATCCAATGAAACTGAAAAGTAGAAATATTAATATTAATGAAAATATTATTTCAAAAACAAAATTAGATGTTTGAAACATTGTTGTAGCCATGTTGGACCCCTGATATTAGAGAGAGAATTTGGGTGAGATAATATCTTTTATTGGACCAACTTCTGTTGGTGAAACAGACAAAACTTTTGAGATACACTGACCTGAATAAAATGGTGAATGGTAGGTTCTAATAAAATATATTATTTCATCCACCTTGTCTATATAAATAAATAGGCAGAACTCATTGTCACAGGATATCACTGAAACCATGAACCAAACAAAATTAAAAAAATGATCAGACATATATGGATAATATCAATAATCATAGCTATAATGTAGATTCTTATACAAATACATAGAAAGTTTTAGGAGCTATATAAAACCTCATGTTTCCAGGCTTAAGAAAATCTCTAACTATTAGAGGACAGAAGGAGACTCCCCTTGGGCCAGATAATCCTATATCTGCTTTCTGTACCTTCCTTTGAAACACCCTGTGCTGACCACTGGGAGAGGCAGAATACTGGATTAGATGGACCACAGGTGTGATCTAGTATGCAAATTCTTACATTTCTATTGTAGTTGGGAACTGTTGTATACATAAATCAAGAACAAAAGATAATTATAAAGTCCAACTAGACTTCAAACGGAGTGGTCAGTCATCTGAATAGATAGCATTATTCCTCAAAGCCAACACATTATGCCTCAAGGGCACACCATTAAAACTGGCTTTTCAGCCTTACTGGACAGGTATGTCCTGTTGTTAAACCAAAGGAATGTATCATTGAAAGTAACACCACAAATTAGGATGAAAAAATCAAACAAATCTGTTCTGTATTTGTAACACACACTGTGTGCACTTTATTCAGATATTCCATTTAGAGAAAGGTCACTGTATGCAGAAAAAAATGTTGATTTGTTAGCACATCAATTTAAGATTCATATGGGCTCTTCTGACATCCTCTAAAAAATTATAAGAATACTGGCTTTCTATATAGTTCTGAATCTGTAAATCACATAAATACACATAAAAGAACCTTCTAAACTGTTAAGTACATTTCATAAATAGTACCATGTAGTTGGCAAACAGTGATGATGTCACATTACTATTCCCTGAAGAACACCATTAAAATGGTTTCAGAAAATTTATCACACAGTTTGAGATTACTTTCAAAACAAGAGATAAATATTAAATCTCTCTTATACTTACAAAGTATAGTTATGAAAAAAAAAGTAAACATGTCAATGTCCATGTGACTTAATCTATTAAAATTAAACTACCTGCTATTACATATTTACAGTACTTTCACATTACCATACAGTTTTTTTTAAATGGTCTGAAGGTCAAATTAATTTATAATTAAATTCTAGTTAAAATAACAAATCTTAACATATGTTACAACCAGAGCCCATGCTGAGAAACTCCTTAGTATCTGATATGCCAAAGCAGGAGGGAAAAATAGGAAATGCATTGCTTGCCAGGTAAAGGTTTTCGAACCAAAACCAAAAGCCAATTTACTCATATACTACACAGAGAAATGACATTAAAAGAACTTTTAGGTTGCAAAGTCAAGCACTCAATAATTAGGAGGTGCCAGAATTAAGATTGCCTGTGCACCTTTTGCAAATGTGTTTTGGTAAGTCTTCAATTACATGATCACCTACCATTTCTTCTCACAGGACTCCTGCCTCCTTCAGTGCACATGATGGATCTGTTCTGGAGATGAAACATGTTTGTGCAGTGAAGAAGGCTGTTAACTGTAACCCAAGGCTCATGTGTTGCACAGGTTGGAAGGTGAGTAGCAAATGAAGGAAGGTATTGCAGGAAGAGAAAGATTGGTCTCAAGGTTAAGACAGTTAGAATGCTGCCCTGAAAAGCTGGATTCTATCCCTGCCTCGCCACATAGTTCTTGTGTTGGCAACTCACTTAAACCAAGCTTTTCACAGGTGGTCATCAGTTGTGTTCCCCATTATCTGGTTGCCCAACCTGAGATCCTAGGGTCTGATGTGCAGAAGGGCTGCGCGCTCATAGCTGCAATTGAAGTCAATAGGACCTGTGCTTTGAACCTATATAGTGCTATATCAGGCTAATTACTTTGAAAAAAAAATAGGTTCCAGGTCTCAACTTGGGCACTCAAACTCAGGAGATGCTCTTCAACTTTCTTTCTCTGTACCAATTCGCAGTCCATAAAATGGGTATAATACCATCCAATCACCTGGTGAAGAAGATACATTAATGAATATTACTGAAGAACTCAGATACTATAGTGATAAGCACCCCAGAAAAGCATATGAGGAAGTAAATAATTCTGCCTTCAAAGCAGGGTTTGAACAGTGTGCAGTCACTAAATCTGGGGCTCACACAGTGAATAATGAGAGTAAAACAATATTAAATTGCTGCTCATATAGTGAGCACCATTCATCCTGTGACCCATATAGTCCCATTTTCAGGTGACTTAGGCCCTCAGTGTTCAAGTCATTGAAAGTCAATGAGATTTAGGCTCCTCTATGCCTAAGTGACTTTTGAAATCTGGGCTCCTAAATCACTTAGTCACTTTAAACAATTTACTCTAAGATTCAAAACCAAATAATAATACCTAGCTCTTATATATCACTTTTCATCCATGGATATCAAAACACTCTATAAAGGAGGACAGTATCATTAGATCTCTTTTATAGATGGAGAAGAATCTGAAAATTCAGGAAGTCGTCTTCACACAATGCACAGTCAACCTGTGGAACACATTGCCAGGGGAAGTTGTAAAGGCCAAAACTATAAAGGGGCTCAAAATACAATTAGATAAGTTAATGGAGGATAAGTTCATCAAGGGCTATTAGCCAAGATGGTGGAGCATGCAAACTCATGCTCTGGGTGTCCCTCGCTTCAGACAGCAGAAGCTGGGAATGGACAAAAGGGGACGGATTACTCAGTGATTGTCTTTTCTGTTCATTACCTCAAAGCACCTGACATTGGCCCTGTCAGAAGACAGGATAATGGGTTAGGTGGACCATCGGTATGGACATTCTAATATATGGTATATTATTGGTATCTGAATAAATAGACATACTGACATGCATAAATCAATGACAATTCATAGTCAATTTCATGAAAAATGGGAGTTAGATATATTGATAGACTTGAAATTATGGAAAATAACTTGTGCATGTGCATCAAAGAAATTAATAGCAATCATGTAAAAAGCAGAACTTAAAACAGTCACATTATCAAACAATTCATTAGATTACATTTGACTGTACTTGATAGTTCACAACTTGCTTAAGACACCTGTAAGATACACTATGTTGAGTGGTGTCCATCTTCCCAAATACTGCCTTCTACTGAAGAAAATGTAATAAGCAGACATACTCAAGAATGTGTGAACACGTTGCCTAATAACAGATATAGGCAAACAAAGATGTAATGCCAAAGAGAGAGAGAAGAAAAGGAAAAAATAGCAGGAAGGCTAGGAGAAGAAGAGGAGCAGCCATCACAGAGAACTGCAATGACTGGATACTAAGTTAACATTGTAAATTATGATATAGCTTTGACAATTTTTAGTACTGACTACAATATAGTACTGACATATACTGACTTCTACTGACAGTAGAGTACTAACATGTCCATTTGGGATTATTTTTGTTCCCTGATCTGATTACGTGGCTAATTAACAGAACTACGGCTTGCAAACTATGAATTGTGAATTTTACAACTGAATGAACAATTCAAAATTCATGTTAGGAAATATTTAAATATTAGTTTTAAATTTTGTTTTTCATTAATATCTGTATTGCCAAATTTTGAACACTCAAAGGATCACAGAAATCCAACAATAAAGGGGTTTCCACACCACTATGTTCAAAGCTAAAACCCTTTTTTAAATAGAGCAAATATATGTGGTCATTATTTTCCATTATTCATTCATCTCCACTAAATAAGTATCAGTTGATTGTGTTTATTCTTTGTAACTCTGTTCTACAATTTAAAATTAACCGTTTATTATTCCTGATAAATAGGACTCACAAACATATTCAGCTCTTCAAATCTGCCTTCCCACTCACAATTAATTGTACAACTTGTTCTAGTTGATGGAGTGAAAAAAATGTTGATAGGAAAACTATGAAGTAAATCTTCCTCTTCAAGATTGTTTCTTGTAGGGTACTATGATCAACCACTAAATATTATATTGTGTCAGAAACCTATATTTTTGCAATCTTTTCAGACAACTTTGTTCATATTGGTCATTTTTATTTTGTTGGGAAGCCTAAAAAAATCTACAACATGAGGAACAGGTGAAATTGTTACATGGCTTTTAATATGTTAAAACCAAATGATTGCAGCATTTTTATGAAAGTGTTCAAAATCTGTACAAGGACATTGATCTTGGTACTAAAGTGGGTAGAACTTAACTTGCCTTAAAAATTAACTTAACCTTGTCCTTGCAACCAGTCCTGTCAAAGAGGGGTGAGATTATGGGCTGTACTTCAGAGGTGCCACCACCCTGAACTGTCAGGCCGGAAGGAGAAAGGGCTAAAATGTATGTAAGCCACCTTTGTGCCTTCCCAATTCAAGGCTATTTTGAATGCTGGGAAGACAACTAGCATAATTTATGCAGCTCTAGGGGACCTGTCTAATACAACAGCCTCCCTGGGCTGCTTTATGGGCCACACCGCTGCCTGAAATCTCCAGTTTTGTGAGCTGCAGAACTGCCTTTGACATATTCTCCCAACTCCAAACCTGCTCCCAGCATGCCCACTAATTAAGATGGCTAAAAAAAAAAAGTAAAGTTTCAAAGCTGTATTGAGTCAATGTTCAGTTTAGTTTAAACTTTTGAAAGAACAACATAGCATTTTGTTCAGAGTTATGAATATTTCAGAGTTACAAACAACCTCCATTCCTAAGGTGTTCGTAACTCTGAGGTTCTACTCTATGTCCACACTGGGTTTGAAGTATTAAAGAGAAAGGGAAAAAACAATTCAAGTCATCCCAGTGTACAAGTAGCAGCAAAAATCATTGTTTAAAAAGAAATAATACGATCATGATAATATATTATTTATCTGGGGTCAAATTCTTTTCTCAGTTACGCCTACACAAGGATGTTATTGGATGAATGTAAGTCAATAGGTGATACAGAGAGCAGAATTTGGCCCTTTGTTTTCCTGTAGCATGACTTCCAGTTTAGAGAGAGAGAATACCAAAGCTTAGTCAAGCTCTGAACATTTTTCTGAATAAAATATTCATTTTTGACCCTCATTCGTTTCACTAATCTGGTCCTGATTCAGCAAAATACTTGAGTTCAACGAAACTACTCACATACTTAAAGATACACATATACTTAAGTCCTTTGCTGAATCTGGAACTCAGTCTCTTTCCTACAATTAAATAAAAGAAACCATAATTGTTCTGCAGGTTTCAAAAGCATATGTCCCCTAAAATAAATAAATAAATAAAATTAAATTAAATTAAATACATAAAATTAAATAAATTTGGTAGACCTTTTCTTTCATTAAAGGTGCACTGCCAAGTTAAAAATTACCCTTTTTAAAATATACCCTTTACCTGTGTTAATAATAAAACATTAGTGCCTCAAAATGGAACAAAAAAATTAAACAAATTTGCTTTTCACCATGTTGCATATCATTCTGCTTGGCAATTAAAGAAGACTAGCCAGCTGCACATTTGTTTTGAGTCAGTTTCAATTTCTCACTCATAGTGTAGCACAGATCCACAAGTGCAGGCGAATGTTTAAATTATAGTTACATAAATAGTTTGAAAAACATGAAAAATTTCTTTTAATAACTTTAAATTTTGTTTGGTTAGTTAGTTTTATTTTTATCAAATCTAAATTCTGATCCTAAATTAAATGGACAGTGTCCACTTAATAATCTTTTTCAAATTTTATGTCAAAAAGTAATTATAGTAAATTCTACTTGTTCTTAACATTCCCCGTTCTTTCCAGAACCTCTTTGATATAGTTGCTTGTAAAGTACCATGCTTTCAAACAAGGATAAGCACTCTCCTAACTTTGGTCTGAAGAGAGGATTTCAGGTATAACACTATATAACATTAGTTTTTATGCTGTGAACTATCCAAAAAACTACCTGTGCTGTCAGAGTGAAGGCATAATGGGCATAATGTTCAGATCAAAACCACAGATATGATAGATCTACAAATGACCATTATGTAATAATATGCAATTTAGACAAATCAACTGACATCAAAATGTTCTCAAAGAACAATAGCTCAGATTTATTTTGTCTCGATTTATAGCATAAGTTTACAAAACACTGAAGTAGCAGCATATTTTTCCTATATTTAACATACGCACATGAATGCACACACAAAAAGAAAGAAAGAAAATGTTGGAGCACTTTCACTGGAGCTCATTCCTAGGTAAGCAGCAATTGAATACAGTTTAATGTGTTATATTTTAATGTAAATAAAACTCAGGAGGTACTAGGTCTATGTGCCTCTACATAGCTGGAAACATTCCTTTAATTCTATGTTTTCATAACTTTTCTGACTTACATATCCTAGCAGAAAATAACAGGAATTCTGAGCATCTGCTAGGTATGTGTGATTCGCCTAAACAGAAGCAGCACTCATTGGGTTAATCTTTTAAGAGAATTACAGGATGTTAAGGGCTTGAGGCCTGCATGTTTGAACTCCATCATATTAAGAAGCCCTGCTTGGAGGGAAGGATACAATGGGGTCTGCATACAAAGGGTTTCCATATTAAGTCAAGAAAGGCTGATAAAATCATACCAATGAAAATAAAGATAATCAAAGGAGTTCTGAAGCAGTCAGAAGGTTTGCAGTAAGATTCATCTGAAACTAAGACACAGCAGGTCTGACACTTGCCAGGTTCCATCTCACTGCCACTGGGTGGTAAGAGGGAACTGGAGGATTGCGGCTGCGCCATCCTTTATGTCTTCATATAGGACCATGAAGTGACAAAGGGGTATAAATGGCCACAACAGACACTGCTGGCTCAAAAATTTCTGGTCTTGCATGCATGTGTCTCATGTATACCTACGATGGGATCCAATATTAAAACATTGCTGATAAAATATGAATATGAAACTAAAATGTACTATGGTAAATAAAAATGAGGACAAGTTATTTATACAGAGTGACAGAGATTACTTTCTAAATTGGATGAAGTCAAACAAGATGTGTTTAAGTAAAGCCAAATACAAGTGTTATATGCAAAGAACAAAAGGCCAGATCTTCTGCTCTGTAAAGCAGCATAGTTCCAGTGAAGTGAATGAGGGTTTGCTGGAACACATCATCTAAGAACTTGACCCAAGAATGTTGACCCCATACTTATTGAATGGGGGTTGAGCAGGTGGGGGGCACTGTGTCTTGGAAAGCAATGACTCTAAAGTTGACTTTGGGGTTATAGTAAATAACCATATGAACAAGTGAGTGTCCAATGTGATACCATGCCGTAACACAATCCTCAGATGCATAAGCTTTATTATAGAATTTACATCAGTGGTGAAAGTTAAAGGATTTCTGGTAAGGGGAAGGACTGAGGTTCACTCTGTACAGAACTTTTGACTTGTGCTCCTGCAAAAAGTATTCTCAGGTCCCTTGAACAGAATGTTCAGAAGATCAGTTAGTTAATAGGTTAGAGGTGTCATTCATTTGGTTACTGGCTATGTTTGGAACAGCTTAAACAATGTTCATCCTTGGAAGCTTCTCTTTTTGGTAATAATGTCAGAGAAGTCTTCAAGTAGTGCCTGCAAAGTCCATCTAAAACCCTCAGACAGACAGACTTGCCCACGTACTGTATTATGTCTACATGATCTGCAAAAGTATGTGAAAACTGGATTCAGTTTGATTTGTGGTGAGTATTTTATTATCTGCACAGATCAACTGCATAATCCTGAAAAAAAGATCCAGCATATTGCTACTATAAAGACCTGTGGTTATAACAATTATGTATAATCAAGCCTAATTATGGTCTTCCAAGAAAACAGAGGTACATAAAATACTATGTCAACTTATCACAAAGATGTTTGTCTAAAAACAAAAATAAGCATTTTTAAGGTGTTTGATTGCTGAAGTGTTACCAAAAATCTATTGTCTGTAATTTTTATTTATTTCTCTATGTTCTCCTGCACATTGGAAAATACTATGATCCTACAAATGCATGATGTGTCTTTCCAGGTCAAATGTTACAGCTACTCATCTTTTACTTGTCACTTAGAGACTACGAGAGTACCACTTTTCAAACTCAGTTTTAGCAGTGTCCAAATTATTTATAAGCACTGCTGGAATTCAGAATTTCATTTTAAGACTACAAAGCAGTACCAGAAATCTAATAGAGCAGGCTTCAGAGAATACTTATTATGACAACTACACCTATGTTCAAGATGCTAATCAGCCATGCAAGAGGGGATTTATTTGAAAAAGTTATACAATTTTTCTACTAATCTGTTGTGCAAAATATTTGTTAAGGTGACTGTATTTGATTTCAGTTTGGGAAGGTGGGTTCTGGATGAATGATTGTCAGATGCCGCCCACACTTACTCAATTTTGTTCCTGCATTGGAGCAACACTGGTTGACCAGAGGTAGAACTCTCATGAAGAGTCCCTGTGCTGGCCCTTGCTTAAGGCCAACTCCCATTAAAATCCAGTGGAGCCTTTCCATAAACTATAACTGGCACTGAATCAATCCCATACTTTGGTGCAGGAAGGCACAATCAGGACAGGATAGGGGAAGGGCCATAGATCTGCATTTACACAGCTCCAGTGGCCTCATTACTCTGGTATAGAAGCAAGAACAGTATAAGCAGGAGACCCATGAAGCACTTCCACACTCATTCATTCTCATGTAGCCTGATCGTTCTCACTATATTTAGCTGGAAGCAATTTAATCACAGTAGAAAAATCTGTGGACTATAGTAAGTCCCAGGAGATGATTCCTCTCTTAAGATCCAGATCACATCTCAGAGAACATATGAACCTAATACAACACTTAATATTAATGTCAAAGATGAAAACTCATTGCTACATTATGAATTCCTAAATTTAGATCTGAGGACAGGCTAGAAAAGGAATTTGCCTTTTGGCTTTCCAAAGAGTGAGGAAGAAGTAAAAGTTTGAAATGGTTTGCTCTTAAAGGAAAAGCTGCTGCTATGCCATTTGAATATTTACTTTCATATTCAAAAGTGGTGCAAACAGATTAGTACTCAGTACCACACAACTTGATAGGCAGAAAAAGAATTTTGCCACAGATACACTCCTGGAACTTTTTGAGGGAATGGTGAATATGGACAAAAACAAATAAAAAACAAGATGCTAAAAATAAAAGTTATAATAAATGCAAGTGTTCCATAAAGCTTTGCCTGTGCCCTTACTAGTAAATTAATCTTCCAATTCTTGCTATAGGTCTTTTAAAATGTCTTATTCTCTATGCACTAATGCTAAAAAGGTGAGAAACAAGATATTTTAAAAGCTAATAATTCCTTTCTACAATCTACCAATGTAACACGAAGTAAACTTAATGGATACAGTCAAAGAAACAATATAATATAGCTTTGTAACTTATGGAAATACAACACAGATGCATTAATGAGATGACATTTAAACTATGGTACTAAAGATAATTAATTATTTTCCATTTGATGTATGATAGACTTCAAATTATGAAAGCAAGAGAATTAAGGCAAGAGCCTTATCTCTTGCTCTGGTCCCTTTATGCCAGGCAAAAGGGCTGGAGTAGAATAAAGAGACTTTGAAAGCTTCAGATCCAGCCAGGGAGAACTTCTTCACTCCAGAGACTGAAGACAACCATAAGACTGTCTTTTAAGGACCACCTCATAGAAAGTATACCAAGGATGGGGTGGGGCAGGAGAATGGGTCAGGGACGGAACTGCAGCATACACTGCTGTGAAGAATCTGGGTAGTTCCATGATCCCTGGGCAGTAAGGGACAGACTGAGGTAATTTGGACAGGCCTCACAAGGCTGTCAAATGGTGCCATGGGCTGTCGGCTAGCCCAGGATTGGGAGGGTACAATGGTGGCTTAAATCCAGTTTAGCTCTGCTTTCCCTTGTGCAGCAAGTTCTGTGTCCTATACAAGGCATGCCACTGAATCTCACCCTAAATATTAAAACTAACAGGCTAAGGGAATTAGATGCAGAAATCCTATCGTACTTCAATGGGAATTAGGTGCCTAATTCTGTTAAGTCTCTTCCAAAGTCCTCGCCAAGATTAAATATATTTTATTTTGCTTAAGCATATTTTAGCCATATGGTATGAAATACCTTCTGACAAGTTGGAACAGTGCAATAGGCTAGGGAATGACGTTTCAATTTCAACATGGGTTTTTGTGTTTTAATATTTTGAAGGGTTTTCAATGAAGGATAGATGTACTAGTCACTGTACAAACATACAATGTCTTCCCCAAAGGTTTTACAACCTACACAAAGAGTGGGAGAAATATTATCCCCAATTGTAACCAATGCACTGAAAAATTAAGTGACTTCTATATAGGATTTTAAACCATACTCAGCACCATAATATCTGATGCCTTTCAGTAGTGCATTAAATAATGTGCAAATACATCAATCACTTTTTTGTTCTTTCATCCTCTCGCCACAGTGGGAAGCACATGCAGTGCAGTGTCTTGTTGTAGTAGGATTCTGTTGGACTGTACCTGTTGCTACGTGTATATATTAGAGAAGGCAAGGTCAAAGAAATGTGCTTTGCACTTGGGGCAGAAAGTTGTGAGTTTTGTGATGGTCTTTGGTTCCTGGGGGACCAACGTCTTGTCCAACATCACACAGGAAATCTGTGAAAGAGCCACGAATTGAACTTAGGTCTCTTGAGTACCAGTCTAGTGCCTTATCCACAAAACCAGTCTCAAAACTTGTTTGTCCAAGGATAATTGTTGTGAATTTGTACAGCATTAAAATAATATAAATAGTATAGCCGGCCCAAATACAAATTTGAGATAGTTTGCTTAATAAATATTTGGAAAATTTGTTATAATGGTTCCAGAGTGTGTGTTGTGACTGAGTCCTAACATTGGAAATAAGAATATTGAATATTAAACAAAATATTAAAGTAATTAAGGAACACATGCACTAGCTTTTCTTTCAAACAGCACTGTATAAACTATTTCTAATACTATCGATAACAAATGTACCAGAATTCCTCAATTGTTTTTTTAGTCAGAGTAGGTGCCGCTTTCATCACCTCCAACCAGTGCCATATAAACATTACAAAATAAAATTCAATAAGAGAGATTTCTAATGTTGCAAGATCATATTCCAGATTACATTGTGGGGAAGTGTACGATCCCTGATTTCTTCCCAAAATTCCACCATGAAGCACCCCGTATCACATAATACAATAAAATAAGAGTCTCCATCCCTTGACATACAGTGCAGCCTTATTTTCACAAAACATCCTATTTAACACAGTTCATTATCCTTCACTTGTAGAAATCTTCACAGTATAAAATCCTATGAGTTATATGTTCAGAAAACATCAGTTCTACACATTTAAGGGAAAACATTTTCTATTAAATGCCATTACACTCATAATTACAATAAAAATGAGCAACACTGTATCCTCAGAATAGTATTTAGGCATGAAACTAACCATGCATGCACATGCAATACCAAATTAGCCACTGTGGCAGCTCTTCACTATTTGACTTAATTCTGCAAATCACATTCTTAATTTAATAATGAGTCTGAGAAGAGACCTTTCTTCTGTATTTTATCATCTACTCAGCAAAAGAATTAAGCAAGGAACGGAAAAAAACCTGTTCATCTCTACGTTTTGGTTAATGAGCTATTGTTTTTGCTAATTCCAACAAAATGTAAAGTTAAATGGTTATTCCATCGAGCATAATAATAACCTGTTCTAATCAAATTCACTAATGAAACAAGAGAACAATATAAAAATGCTGCTCTGGAGGATGCCTTTGCAACAGGTAGAGGTGTTCTCATGTCAAATCAATTGCTGTCAAAGTGTGAAATTAGCACCTGTTTGTAGGCTGAATTGGTAAATCACACAGCTGGTGAATTCATTTGGAAAGAAGTTAAGCACAGTAGTAAAGAAGTTGTCAAGGTTTTTTCCCCCACTTTGAACTTTAGAGTAAAAATGTGGGGGACCTGCATGGACCCTTCTAAGCTTAATTCCTAGCTTAGATCTGGTAACGTTGCCACCAACCAAAAATATAGTGTTTGGCATACTTCTTGTTCCCCCAAAACCTTCCCTGGGGAACACAAATCCAAACCCCTTGAGTCTTAAAACAAGGAGAAATAAACCATCCCCCCTCCTGCCCCCACCCCCGGTTGCCTGGGGAAGCTTCACACTGATCCAAACTCCTTGGATCTTAAACAAATGAGGAATTAACCTTTCACCCTTTCTTTTCCCCCCACCAATCCCTAGTGAGTTTAGACTCAATCCCTTGGATTCTAAAACAAGGAAAAATCAATCAGGTTCTTAAAAAGGAAGCTTTTAATTAAAGAAAGAAAAGGTAAAATTTATCTCTGTAAAATCAGGATGGAAAATGCTTTACAGCATAGACTAGAGGGACATCCCCTCCCCCCCCCGCAGCCTTAGATTCAAAGTTACAGCAAACAGAAGTAAAAATCCTTCCAGCAAAAGGAAAAGCATTCACAAGTTGAAAGAAAACAAACATAAGACTAATCCACCTTGTCTGGCTATACTTACAATTTTGAAACATGAAAGACTGATTCAGAAAGATTTGGAGAGCCTGATTGTACCTCTGGTCCCTTTTTGTCCCAAGAGCGAACAACAAACAAAACAAACAGCACAAACAAAGACTTCCCTCCACCAAGATTTGAAAGTATCTTGTCCCCCCATTGGTCCTCTGGTCAGGTGTCAGCCAGGTTCACTGAGTTTCTTAACCCTTTACAGGTAAAAGAGACATTAACCCTTAACCATCTGTTTATGACAGAAGTGAAGAACTTTCTAGCAACTTTTCACTGCAATACATCAATTTTTGCTGAGGAACTGGGTAATGTCAGTGTGCCTGAATGAACATTTCCCTTTGTTAATATACACATTTCCTTAGCCCTACGTTCATTAACTAGTAGTAAATTGAATCATGCTTTTAATACTATATAGGATATAAACGTCAATTGTCATTATAAAAATAGCATTCATCAAGTGAATTATTTCCACATGGCTGTTGGAAGCTAATAAAGCAACACTGAAAACATTTATTAAATGGAAGAAAGGAGACAAGGCTGACTTCTTAAGGGTCAATCTTACAAAAGAGTTTAAATGTCCAAAGGTTGTCGCTATCTTTGATTTTCCAGATGGCTCTTTTGCATGTTCTGATCATAACTGTTGTTGTTCCCTATTAGTGGTCTGATCCAAAGCCCTTTGAAGTCAATGGAAAGACTCCCATTAACTTTAATGCATTTTGACGAGGTCCTAAATGTTTAGACAATAGATAAAAATGTATTTAAGACATAAAAAAGCATCATAAAACAGATTGTATTATCTTTCCAAGCCCAGCTTATCATTTGTGAAATACTGGTTTTTCAAAACATGTTATAAAGAATATATTTTAAATGGGAAAAAGAAAGTTTTAAGTTTGAACTCTGTATAAAAGGAACAGTTTCAGTATGAATTTCAGAAATTAAACAAACACATTTTCCCTGAGGTTCACATAATGACATACATGTGTATGTTTTATTGCAAAAACAATTAAAATACCTCTGTCTTCATCCAATGTATCAGATTATGGAGACCAAAAATAAACAAAAAAAATAATGGAAAAAAACCATAATCCTTCCACTACCATGTGCAAGTACAATCTTAAACTTAATTACTATAACACATTTTCCTTCTTATTTCATTGACAATAATAAAATTGGTTTCCCTAGATCATTGCTATAAATGACTGACATGAAGTCATGAGCCAATTTTTATTGTAATGCATTCTTTTCCTTTTTTGTTTCCAGCAGATGTGGCTATGCTGGGACTCATCCTATTTCTTATGTCTCATGCTAACAGAGCATAACCATATTTAACAGGGATACATTTCTGTTGGTAATAATGTGAATGCTTCACTGATTAGCTGCAGAATGTTTTGTGCCTTAGGTAAGTAAAAACATTCTGCTTGGAATAAAACAGGGATTTTAGCCACACACAAAAAAAAAAAGAAAAAACCCAAAAAATAAACAAAGCAGATTAGCATATCATCTGTGACACAATGAAAAAGCTAAGAATGATATTTAACGTGTATATTGTAAGTAAATATGTAAGGAAGGAATGTTTACATTAGATATGGGTCTGTAAAACCCCCACAACTATAGAACCAAAATCTCTAAAATTTGCAGAGATTAAAAATCCAAACCTGGATTCAAATGTGAATTTTGCAAATAGATAGATGCACTATTCCAAATAAACAACCTCTCTAAACTCTGTGTGAAATCTGGATCCAGCCATATTTACCAGATTCTTCTCTGACTCTACAGCAATATATATTAGGCATCTGTAATGCACCCACTATCTTAGAATGTCGGTACTAGTATATCTTGGATGGAAATAAAAGGTATTTCCAGTAGGAGCAGATGGTAAGGAGCCCTATCAATAGTATTACAATTTTTTTTAATGTAGGTAGTTTATTTATAACCATGTCAGTTCCAGGATATGAGAGAGAGAAGGTGGGTGAGATAATGGGTGGTGGGTAATGAACACTGTAGGAGGCTAAGCCTCCTCAAACCTCTGCTAATGCTCCCCCCTGCAGTCCTGGGGCCTGTCCACAGCAGGGCTTAGAACTCTTCTTGGCGGCCAGGGCTCACCGCTTCTCCTGGCGCCAGCCAGGGTTCAGAGATACACAAGTGGGCTGGCTGGATGGTGTTGAAGGGGCGGAGCAGGGCCGGCCTTAGGATTTATGGTGCCCTAGGCGAGATTATTAAACTGGTGCCCCTGTGCCTGATCTGCTCTTAGCAACACAAACATAAGCTTACACTATTGGAAAACTTGCCACATTCACGTTATGAAAACCAGTTTAACTTAATTAAGCACACTGTAATGCTGATGGACTAGCACTAAAGAAGCAGCACTATAGAAAAAATTCTGATATGACAGAATGATTCAAATAATATATATTTTTTAATTTATCAAAATTTTATTGGAAATTTATATGAAGAGGTATTGAAACAAAGATTTGTTTTTAATTAAATGCAATCTTTCTGGCTTTTTTGGCTGCAAAATCAGTAATAATGTCATCGTATGACAAAGACAAAGTCGTGTCTTGTTCGATTGCAAGAATAGCAAGACCAGTTAAGCGTTCCTGACTCATTGTAGAGCGGAGATAGTTTTTAATGAGCTTTAGTTTTGAGAAACTCCATTCTCCTGATGCTACTGTTACAGGAATTGTCAGTAGAATACGAGTGGCAATGTACACATTAGAATATATGTCAACAAGTTTGCGGGTATGAATAAACTGTACAATGTCCATCACCGATTTTGCATGTGGCAACATTGATGACAATGTACTCAATACTTCGTACAGTTCAAGTCCATCTAAATCAAAACTATCACCGTGCTTCAGGAGGCTCTCTAGGTTCTTGCACTTTGTCATTAGTTGCTCTTGTTTTCCTATTTCGTTGAATTTAGTTATGTCATACAAAAATCCAAACTGTTCATGGTGTACTTGCAAGGTATTAAACCTTTCATCAAACAGCAGATACTGCTTTATCCATCACAACATTAAAAAATTCAACCTCAAATTTCTTTTCTGGATCGTCTATGGGCTCATCTGCTCCTTCATATTCCATTTGTCGTTTTTTCCTTGAAACTCGTGTCACATTTGCACATGGAAATTTTGGTTCTACACCGAGTGCCTGTGCAAGCTCTCTTGCTGTAACCTATGCTTCTTTGAATCCATGTTCTCTGTATTTCACTAAAAAGTCTCGTGTGTTGTTTAGTAAGGTAAGTGTTGAATCAAGCTCCATCATTGGATACTGCATTATTTTGCTTACACTTGAGATTTTAACAAGAATGTCATACCAGATTACAACAGATGTTAGAAACTTGAAGCTGGATATTTCAGAGGCCAATGACTGTGCTTCACTTTTAGCTTTTGGATCTCTGGCTTCTTCCGAAATAGCAACCAATGCTTCATAAACTTCCTCAGATTGATATCTCAACGTTGTTACACTTTCTACTCTGCTTTCCCGGCGTGTCTCAGATAGAGGCTTAATGGTAATACCATTGACATGTGCTTTGAATATTTGCCATCGTTGAGTGGAAGCTGAAAAGAGCACATAAATGCGTGGCAGCAAACCAAAAAAAGATATAGCTTCTACAGAAGACTTGGCCATATCACACAATATCGAATTAAGGCTGTGGCATGCACATGGAACAAAAAAGGCTCGTGGATTTTCTCTCAGCAATCTAGCTTGCACGCCAGAAATGCATCCTTTCATATTGGCGCCATTATCATAGCCTTGTCCTCGAATGTTCATTATGGACAATCCCATTTGTTTTAGTTCATCAAGGAGAGTTTGAAGAAGTCCAAAACCTGTAGTGTCTTGTACTTCTAAAAATGTGATAAACAATTCCTTAACTGTAATCTGTGCTGAATCACTAATATCAACAAATCTCACTATTAATGATATCTGTTCTTGATGACTTATGTCCGGAGCGCAATCTAGAATTACGGCAAAATATTTTGCCAAAGTAACCAATGAAACAATTTTGTCTCTCACTTTATTACTCATTAGCATGATCAGTTCATTTTGAATTCTTGGTCCCAAATAGTGGTCATGTATTTCATTTTCAGTTACTCTTCGGAGATGTTCACTCATCACTGTGTCAAATTTTCCCAGCAGTTGTACAAGGCCCAAATAATTTCCATTTTGGGACTGGAATAATTTCTCAACGCTTCCTCTAAAAGCAAGATTGTTTGTTGATAGATATTCAACAATAGATAATAGACGTTCAAGAACATGAGGCCAATGCTGTTTTTCTGACTCCAGCAATCTTTGATTTTGGGCATCAAGAGTTGTCTGATTTTTTTACCTTACACTCAGCTCACACCATTTGTGCATACTTTCAATGTGGTATTGTGCCTTTTCATGTTGTGGTAATATGTGACTAAGATTTTTCCAATCATTAATACCCATGGTTGCTATCTTAAAATTGCAACTATTGAAAATCTTGCATGGGAAACAAAATACAGTATCCTTGCATTTAGAGTACACAAGCCACCGTCTGTTGACAATTTCACCATTAGAAAGTCTTTTGTAGTAATTGTTTTTTGTGAATTTCCTACCTCTAATGTCTTTAGGATATTCAAGACCTTTTATTCTCACAGGGTCTTTCTCAAGTATAATGTCACGGTATTCGTTGTTTAAAGATTGCGGCCATGTGCCAATGTCATCTATATCCCATGCTAGTACAGTTTCAACTGTTTTAATTTCTTGTTTTGTGTCTGCATCTATTTCAAATGATTGTTCTGTGTGTTCTTGCGTTTCTTGAGCTTCATCTGCATAAAAATTTTCTTGGGAAGTTACATGATGATCTTGATCAACTTCGTTGTTTTCATGACGTACAAACTTAAGCACAGAACCCTTCTGTGCTTCTACAGCTAATCCTATTTCATTCTTCCGTTTTCTTTTTTGTGACCCAGAAGGTTGTTTTCGATAGGACATAACTTATAAAGGTGTTTTTTAAAGAAATAACTGTTTAAATTATTGTTATCAGAAATATTATTTAAAATAGCTAATAAAGGATAGCCGTGAGCCTGTTAACTTGAGCTAGTGCGAAGACTGAGACACAGTAGAGTTGGAAACCCATGTCATTTTTACAAAGCCACTTTTTAGTTTTAAATGTATAATGGGCATCAGTCTTAACGTTAGTTACAACTCTATATCAACTTTATACTGTAAATAGATCAATGGCATTATCCAGTTTAATAAGCTGGGTTTCCAAACAGTGGGAAAATATAACCCTAGTTTTGCTCCTACGTAAAGCGCAAAGTGACCAAAATGAAGTCAGCACAGAATCATCTCATCTAGATTAAGGTAGCACAGAAATGTTACAGAAGTCCTGTTGTGCCTTATTTTTGTTTGGAAAGATATTAGCAATAGCAGCACATTCACATGATGATAAAATACATGATAAATCACTGCCTCTAAAGTTCCATCAAAAACTCACATTTTCACAGCTCTAGCATGATCCGCTGCACAGATTCTTCACAAAGAAGTTTCCCTGGCCTTTTTAACTCATATTAACTATGTATTTACTTTATGAAAGTTGGAGAAAACATTGTGAAAATGTAAAACATTGGCTGCCCAACTTCTGGGCTGGCAAAAGTTATACTGACTCACAAGGAAAAAAAAAAGCAGGAGAATCTTAGTACAACATATGGTCACTCTATACCAGGGGTCGGCAACCTTTCAGAAGTGGTGTGCCAAGTTCACTGTAATTTAATGTTTCTCGTGCCAGTGATACATTTTAATGTTTGTAGAAGGTTTCTCTCTATGTCTATATTATATAAATAAACTATTGTTATTATCTGAGGTCTTGGCCACCAGTCCTGCTCAGGCCACTGCCAACTGAGTAAATGAAACCCCAAACCGGCAGCGGGCTGGTGGCTGGAACCCTAGACAAGGATCCCAGGCTCTGCTCAGCCTGCTGCTGGTCTGGGGTTCTGACCACCAACTCCTGCCAGCCAGGATCCCGGCCGCCAACCCCCCCTCAGCCCGCTACCAGCCTGGGATTCTGCTCACCCAGGCTGGCAGGAGGCAGAGTGGCGCTGGCGGCTGAGCTCCTGACTGGCAAGGGGCCGGCAGCCGGAACCCTGGAGTAGCAGTAGGCTGAGTGCTGCTGGCACCCCAGACTGGCAGCAGACTGAGCCACTCAACCCCCCACCGGCCCTGCTCAGCCCGCCACCAGCCCGCTCAGCCCGCCACCAGCCCACTCAGCCCGCTGCCGGCTGAGTGAATGGAACCCCAGGCTGACAGCAGGTTGAGTGGTTCAACTGGCCTGCTCAGCCCACTGCCAGCCTGGGATTCCTTGGGGGTCCCCAGGCCAGCAGCAGGTGCTGAGTGGGGCCGATGGCTGGTATTCCAGCTGGCAATAGAGCAGCAGCCGGAACCGCAGAGCAGTGATGGGCTGAGCCGCTGAGCCTGCTGCTGCATACCATCAAAAATCAGCTCACCTGCCACCTTTGACACGTGTGCCGTAGGTTGCCGACCCCTGCTTTATACACTAGTAAGGAGATGAGCATATTACAGTTGTTGGAGGGCTCTTATCAGGAGTAACAGGCTATAGGAAAGTCAGTCAACATTTTTTATTTCTCTGATAAAAACTGGCCCATTCCCTGCCTCAAACCCAAACCTGTCACTAATAATTGTCAACAACTTAATTTTCTGTTTTTGGCTAAGATATTGATTTTTAAAAAAAAAATATTGAAATTGGATTCAGGATTGTTAACAAGAATTTTTGGCAAACAAAGTTGTTAAATGACAATCTAAATGGCAACACAGTACTGCTTTCATGCTTGGCTCACCCCCAAAAGCTGCAGTAGAGGAGGAGATAGGTGGAAAACTGCAGGATCCCAAAATCCACCTCTTGGGGTTCAGAGTGGCAACAGCAGCAGCAAACCCTCAGGTCCAATCACACGCCAATGGGCACCATCACCAGCCTTATGGACCATGGTGAAGTTAGCACAGCATCTGATCTCAGGGACAGGGCACCCATGGAGCCACAGCAGCTCATCCTGCCCTGTGCAGCTCCCCCCGGATGAGATGGATCGCTGACAGCTGCCAGCCTTGGGGAGAGGCGCTCCCCAGCTAGGGTGGCCAGATCCAGATGTCCTGATTTTATAGGGCCAGTCCCGATATTTGGGGCTTTGTCTTATATAGGCACCAATTACCCCCACCTAGAGTGACCAGACAGAAAGTGTGTAAAATCAGGACAGGGATGCGTGGAGGTGGGGGGGTAAAAGGAGCCTATATAAGAAAAAGACCCCAAAATTGGGACTGTCCCTATAAAATAGGGATATCTGCTCACCCTACCACTATCCTGATTTTTCACACATCTGGCTAACCCCAGCCAAACCCTGTGTGACATTCCAATTCTGGCTGCCTGCCCAGGAAGTGAGTTACTTTCACTTTCATTCCTCAGCAAGTAGCCAGCCAGCCTCCGTTCCCCCCCCCCCAGCTCTTCACCCAACCTAGTCCTGACGGAGGGGAGGGAGGAGAGAGAGAGGGGTGCTCCTGGGGAGGAGGGAGAAAGGAGGGGGTGCTCCGTGGGGAAGGGGGGAGAAGAATGGATGTTATGGGAGACAACAAAGGATACTGCTTCCAGAGCCACAGCCTCACCTGACCTCAGCCGGGGGGAAAGAGTCACACTCACAGGGGAGCTCCTTTCCCAACCCCCACCTCCTCCCCTTCCCAGAGATCCCAGCAGCCAATCCCATTCCTCAGACTGTGCTGCATTCGGCTCTCTCTAGGACCCAGCAGCCCTGCTTCTACACTGTCTGGGCTGCCTGCAGAGTGGTGCCCCCAGGCAATGTGAGGCCCTACGCGGCTGCCTATTCTGCCTATGCCTAAGGACGGCCCTGGGGCGGAGTGAGGGGTAGGGGGCTAGCCTCTCTGAACCGGGAGAGGGGAAAGTGCATGCACCACCCATGGGTGAGGTAATATCTTTTATTGAACCAACTTCTGTTGCTGAGAGACACAAGCTTTTGAGCCACACATAGCTCTTCTTCTGATATGGGAAAAGGGACTCCCAGCATCACAGCAAAATACAAGGTGGAACAGATTGTTTAGCATAAGTATTTAGCACATACTGTAAAGGACCATTCTAGGTAGAGTGGCCCGTTAACATTTCAGAATCCAGCACAGGTTTGGGTAGGGAAACACAAATAAATCAGTAAAACCACCACCACAAACAACACCTTTTTAGCATCTAATAGAAGTCACCAGAGATGTAACAGCAAGCTGTAGGTTTAATTCTTAGTTTTCAAACCACAGCAATACTTAGCATGGCTTAGAAGTTGTATTTTACAACTAAGTGATGGGTACTGGGAGTGGGGAATCCTATATCGTGTAATCTGTAAAACTGTAATTATACAGGATTCAGAGAATTCAGACTAAATACTATGGTAACCCACAAGGATTTGCCCTAGACTAGAATTGACAATTGAGTTAATTAACTTGATTGGCAATCACTTAGGTCAAGTTATCACAGGTCTAGGAACACCAGTGTAGAGCTGCCCTTTTGAGCCTCTTTCCCCCATCTTTCTGCATTTACTAATAGCAGAATGAGAGGCTCACATCAGTGCTCCGTTTGTGCAGCAGTTGGAGATAGAGACTGGCAATCTGAAACTGCCAAATATCCTGCACAGAGCTATGACCTGCTGGAATGGGCTAATGTGCGTCATCAAAAGCACAATACTCCATTGTAAGTAATTTTCAGACGGTTAAATAAAGGGCTTTCAAAGCAGCACAAGGAGCACAGTTATTGAAAATGTATCATAATGACATTACATTCTTACCATTTTATACAAGTATAATGTTTATTATAATCTTCACCAAGATATAGTGGAGTGAGGAGATGGACGGGCAATACAATGGCTTATTTGATAACATTAATATACCCATAGCTTATGCCAACTTTTTTTTTTTTTGTAGAAATTGGCATCCAAGCTTACTTTATAAATCCAACAATACTTAAATATACATGACTGTAGCAAACTAAAGGATTATATTTGATTTTTTTATTTGAATGAAAGTTGATCCACAACATAATTTAGACAAAAAGTTGAGCAAAAGCCCTATTTCTCCTGAGTCCTCTTTAACCTTTGCATTAGACAATTTTACATCCAAAAATGTGTGTGTGCGTCTATATACACATACAAATATGTGTAATTGTGCTTCATACACAGATTGATGGGAAGTAAGAGCTAATTCTATTTCCTTATACCAGCACACTTTTACACCACTAAATTTTGCTCTTTTCTTTCAAGTCCTAGTCTTAACTCTGCTCTTGTCTTCAATGCAGTTTGGTATATATCTTTTCTGTATACAGTGGGTTCTTCTTCATGTACTAATCTGGAAAATTAACCACCAGACTCTCCATACATTCAAAATGATCTGTGTATTCTCTCCTCACCATGTTCCCCAATATTTTTTGTGGTATGATTTTTTTGATAACTGAACTTCTATTCACACCAGAACAGTATTAATTTAACAAACTTATCTGTTTCTGTTGTATTATCTTTCATAGTATTAGAATAACTACTGCCATTTTAAAAAAAATTTAGAATAATTTGTTTCAATTACATTTAATATTTTATCTGTCAGACACAGAAATAGATAAATATCAATTCATATTCAATACAGACTCTCAAAATTAATGCTGTTTTGCTCAAAATCAATGGCAAACTCCGAGAGAGCAAAGAGACCCTTCTTGTCCATATTGTTCAATAAGTCTTTTACATTGACTTTTTTTAAAAGAAAAACATTCTAGACAAATCCTTCATAGCCAAGAGGTTAACTACAATGTTAACATTGGTAAAGATGCATTCTGTAGTAATATACTTCCTTCTCAGCTGCAAACACTTGAGTATCATAAGGTCTAGCTAAAAGCCACAATTAATGTGCCACTCATTTGCTAGTCTTCCTGATAAAACAATTCTGTTTCAAGAAAGGATCAGTTTTCAATTGAACATCATAAAAAATGACAGAAAAAGATGGTTTTACAAGGCTTTATTGAGCTTTATTACTGTTTTATTAGAGTTCAAATGCACATTGCTATGGCTTCAGTTTTGGAGAATTAATAACCATAAATAAGATGCTAAGCATCAGTACTCTCTGCTAGTTTAAATTAGATACAACTAGCTGTACTTATGAAAAGAGAGCTCTCTTTATTTCTAGCACAACTCAAAATTTCACTACTGTTCCGTTTTGTTAAACCTACTAAGGACTTGGCTACACTGGAGAGTTGCAGCGCTAGTGGTGGGTTTACAGCGCTGCAACTTACTCACCGTCCACCCTTGCAAGGCACATACAGCGCTGCATCTCCCTGGCTGCAGCGCTGGCTGTACTCCTGCTCTGCCTGGGGTGTAAGGATTGCAGCGCTGATGATGCAGCGCTGCTCCGCAAGTGTGGCCAACAAAAGTGCTGTAATTGGCCTCCGAGGTATTTGGAGGTATCCCAGAATGCCTGTTCAGCCACTCTGCTGTTTTGTTGTGAACTCCAGGCTCCCGGAGCTGCTTATCTAAAAAACAAACAGGCAGGGAGATTCCTTTGGAATGTTCACAGTTTGCTTGAGGAGAGAAGCAACATGGTGTGGGGGGGAGAGGGGGTCCATTTTGGAGCAGCTGCTTGTCTGGTCTGAAGGCTATTTGCATTTAGTGATTGAGAGGTGTGGGGGAAGGGGTCGAAACTTTTAAAATGATTGAAGGTTGGTGCTGTGTGTCTTCCAGTCCTTAGAACTTGCAAGGCAGGGAGCTGACAGTGTCAGCTCCAAAATCCACTCTCTCTGTCTCCCCCACGCTCCCTGTCACGCTCCACCCCACTCCCCCTCTTTTGAAAAGCACGTTGCAGCCACTTGAATGCTGAGATAGCTGCCCATAATGCACCACTCCCAACAGCGCTGCAAATGCTGCAGATGCAGCACTCAACCCCATCACCATGCACCATATTAATCCTGAAGTGCAGCAGGCATTGCACAGCAATCCAGGCAGGACATATTCAAACCTCTGAATGTACAGTCCAGCACCCTACCCCCCTGCCCTTTTATGTACTGTATTTTGAATAAATGATTTCTTGGCTTTTAAAACATTTTTTATTATTGCAGAAAGTGAGAAATACTGTACCCCAAGGGAAAAACAGGCACAGCAAATCATTGTAATCACTGCACTTCACACCCGTGCAAGGCACCAAACATTACTGTTGGCTTTCAGCCTCAGATTGCTCCCTTAAGGCATCCCTAATCCTTGAAGCCCTGTGCTGGGCCTCTCTAGTAGCCCTGCTCTCTAGCTGTGCAAATTCAGCCTCCAGGCATCGAACCTCAGAGGCCCATTCCTCACTGAATGTTTCACCCTTCCCTTCACAAATATTATGGAGGGTACAGCACACGGATATAACAGCAGGGATGCTGCTTTCCCCCAAGTCTAGCTTCCCATAAAGACACCTCCAGCGTCCCTTTAAACGGCCGAAAGCCCACTCCACAGTCATTCTGCACCGGCTCAGCCTGTAGTTGAACCGGTCCTTGCTCCTGTCAAGCTTCCCTGTATACGTTTTCAGGAGCCATGGCATTAAGGGGTAAGCGAGGTCTCCAAGGATCACAGTGCGCATTTCGACATCCCCTACTGTGATCTTGCAGTCTGGGAAAGAAGTCCCGGCCTGCAGCTTCCTGAACAGGGCACTGTTCAGAAAGATGCGTCATTCATGCACCTTTCCAGGCCATCCTGAGTAAATGTCAGTGAAACGCCCACGGTGATCCACAAGTGCTTGGAGAACCACAGAGAAATACCCTTTGCGATTAATGTACTCGGAGGCCAGGTGGGGTGGTGCCAGAATAGGAATATGCGTCCCATCTATCGCCCCTTCACAGTTAGGGAAACCCAGTTGTGCAAAGCCATCCACAATGTCCTGCACGTTCCCCAGAGTCACGGTTCTTCTTAGCAGGGTGCAATTAATGGCCCTGCAAACTTGCATCAACACTATTCCAACGGTCGACATTCCCACTCCAAACTGGTTCGCGACCGATTGGTAGCTGTCTGGAGTTGCTAGCTTCCAGCTTGCAATAGCCACCCACTTCTCCACTGGCAGAGCAGCTCTCAATCTCGTATCCTTGCGCCGCAGGGCGGGGGCGAGCTCCTCACACAGTCCCATGAAAGTGGCTTTTCTCATCCGAAAGTTCTGCAGCCACTGCTTGTCATCCCAGACTTGCAGGACGATGTGATCCCAGCACTTAGTGCTTGTTTCCCGAGCCCAAAGGCAGTGTTCCACGGTGCTGAGCACGTCCGTTACTGCCACAAGCAATTTAGTGTCTTGCGCGTCAGGCTAATCAATATCATCGTCCGACTTCTCACTGTCACTTTGGAGCTGAAGGAATAGCTCAACTGCCAAACGTGATGTGCTGGCAACATTCAGCAGCAAGGTTCTCAGCCGCTCGGGCTCCATTTCTAACAGAAATCACGCTGCAGACTCACAATGGCGCCAAACTGCTGGGATGTGTAGCGATGCACCACGGGGCGTTGGGACAGGAAGCAGAATGACCCGAACACTTCCATCCCCTTCCCACAACCCACGGCGCCAAAATGGGACGAGGTGCTCTGTGGGATAGCTGCCCACAATGCACCACTCCGAACAGCGCTGCAAATGCTGCAAATGTGGCCACACTGCAGCGCTGGTAGCTGTCAGTGTGGCCACACTGCAGCGCTGTCCCTACACAGCTGTACGAACACAGCTGTAACTACCAGCGCTGCACAAATGTAAGTGTAGCCATACCCTTAGTGGTTTTTGCTGCAACCTAAATTTTCATACAGTGCTTTCTACTTAAAATAACCACAGAGTGTAACAGTGTTAACAATGTGTCTACTATAAAACACTAAGTGACTTCTGAGATTTCAGTGTTAACAAACCTTAAATTAGCAAGCGCTAAAATGCATTAAAGTGGTTTCATTATGAAGTGACAGCAATGTTACTGATATGTGCCATCAAAGTAGCTTAATTTAGGTAACTAGAATTGCAGAAAGCCTTGCAAACTAGATTTCTTATTTAGCACAGACCAATATCTGATCAGGGCCATCTTAAACACAAAGGGCTTTGTCTCTGAGGAATGGATTTGTTTCCACAATTTTCAATTTTGGCTTAATATTCATGTCAGGAAATTGTTTTCTTTTGATATTATTTCTTACTCTGTGGCAATACTACTACATTTTCCCTTACTCTGGGAAAATGAAATACCAACCAAGGTGTTCAAAATAATGAATTCTTTAGAAGTCTATTGACTTCAAAAGATGTCAACTTATCATTGTCTATATATCATTCATGCAGTTGTTCAAAGGGGTATGTTTAAAGAGAATGTCTATGCCAGAGAACATTCAGAGGTGTATCAGTCACCATCTCATTTAGTCAAATCATTCACTGCCTCTTACAGAAAGGATGGCTACTTAAAATAACATGGATCGGAAAATGAAACTTAATGTAAAAGGCACAACTGGGGAGACAGGATGAAAGGTTGACTTATTGCTCATTTAAAGTGTAGTGCTTGATTTTTATCACGAGAATGCAGGTGTCATGCATCAAAAGGATACAAAGACCGAAGGGCAAACTAATTTTCCTTGCTTGATCCTTCTAATGGAAAAAAAAAAGGAAGACTGTCAAAAAAATCAAATGCTGTTGTGGGAATTTATCATAATATTGTTCAAGGGAAAAACTCATAAAATCTTGTTAATCACTTGCTGTGATGCATTTTCATTTTATACCATCATTTACAGAGGACAAGATAAGCATTATAAATGATGGATGTTTCAAAATGTTAGATTAGCCCCTTTATTGTGGGTCTCAACTCATGAAACTTAATAGGCGATGTAAAGCATTGTTTCTGCAACATATAGTGGCAAATTTGTGAAGTACGGTAAACCCTAAC
The DNA here is from genome assembly GCF_007399415.2 of Gopherus evgoodei. NCBI lineage: Eukaryota > Metazoa > Chordata > Testudines > Testudinidae > Gopherus > Gopherus evgoodei. Next base: position 51,741,524 of record NC_044324.1, read on the forward strand.
TTTACTTGGATTTGTCAAAGCCTGCAACTGCAAGAAGGTAATGTGGATTCTGTGAGTTAGATTCACTCCATGTTAACTGCAGCTTCTTTTGGCATAAATGTTAGCCCAGGTCCCAGTGACAGAAATACTGCCAAGGGAGGAAGTAGCATTGGCCCAAAGTTATTAAAATTCCTATTGGCCGAAAACTGGTTGTGGCTAGTTGGTTACCTTTAAGTGGGGATGAATCCCACTCTGAGGCTCAAAGAGATTCAGTGGAGCAAGACGTGTAAGTAATATGCAGCTTTAAGGTGCCACAAGTATGCGTGTTCTTTTTATGCAGCTTTAGTGAAACATCTGTGCATGAAATTAAATTTAATACAAAAACAATGTTAACATGTTGATACAATATATTTATGACTATCTATTGCAAAACCTATGTCTGACATCTGGAAACTTGAACTAATTCATTATGTTAATTTCGACTACTATTTTTGAGGACAACAGAACAAATTGTATTAAATGTATCTGTATTTCTATATGTGTCATATCTGAGCACCTCGCAATCATTAATGTATTTCTCTTCAAAACACGCCGGCAACACAAATACAATGTCCTCATAATACAGAAGGAGAATAGAAGTATAGAACAACTGTGTGACAACTCAAATTCACAAACAAAGTCCATAAAGCTGAAATATGAACCCAAGCCTGAATTCCAGGTCAAGCGCCTTGACTACAAAACAATCCTTCCTTTTAAGTTCACTTATTAAAAGCACCTCAATCTTGTGAATTAAATTGGATCAGTGCTCATTCCACAAAACTATCACTGTTGATCTATATACATGGATAATGAATATTAAAAAAAAAAAATCTCCAAAATGGCACAAGCACTCCATATCTAAAAGAATAAGCATATAATTTCCCTCCATATGTCAATGTATCGCATTAAACACCAGTATATAATGCATGAACTATTTCAGGGCTATAAACTATTCCTCTGTAATTCTTAAATACACTGTGCATCCTTTATAGAAAGCTTAAACTATGAAGCAAGTCTAAGTTCTGCCAAGTCCATCACTCTTTGGGCTAATGTAGTTAAGGCACATCAGTTTCATAGCCAACAGCAAATAAAGGAGTGATGTAGCCAGCCTCACATCTGACCACCTTTGACTGGCCTAACCCAATGAATCAGATACCCATCTTGCAACTAAGTGAACTTTCAATGTGGGATTAAGCAAGACTCATACTCAATCTTAAACACTCAGCCATCATACTTCATAACTACAGAGCAGTTGGATTTATTTATAATTACATATTTTTCATGTATAAGAACTATGAAATTCATATTGTTGTAGGCAAAATGTCTTTGAAACTGGTTAATGTAACAGCCACTCTTCATTTGGGATAAATGTAAGAAACAATAGGTTTTGGGGCTGAATTTAGCAAACTTATATCCTGCAACTTGGATTGCATGAAGTTTCTATGGAGAATGGTGTATGTGAAAGAAAAGCAATAAACTAAACCTTCAGCATATTGTATTTCCAAGATAACAGTAGCAGCCTTTTAGCAAAAAACAATGCATAACGATTTGATAGCTACCGTATCTTTGATAAGGGGAATCAATTAATGTAAATGTCTATACGCTCTGAGGAAACACTACCTTCTATCCTTGCTGATTCAGAAGTGAGGAGAGGGAACTTTAGTCAACAAGAAACACCACAGCTAATGATTTAAATGCAGCCCTCCCCTTAAAACCTGACAAATAGATTAGTTGAAGGCAACAAAAATATAATCCTTTGAAATATTAAACTATGATTTGCATATAAATGAACAGCTATAGCTTATATACAGTACATACTTAGATACAAAAGGATACACATGTAAATAGCATTTGAACAAAAAAAATGGCCTTTGCACACCACAAGCTTTACATTTCTTGGCTTTCCCTGTGTCCAAAAGTAGTATTAAAATTAGAAAGCCTCATACAAAGTCAGAGATGACTGAGTAACTTTTTTCATTGGTGGACATGCCATGCAGCAAATTGTTTCAAGTGCTTCTAAGGTCAGAGCTATCTATAAAGTAGATAGACTTATGTGGAAAATGTGGTCCAAGACTACACTCAAATCGAAAGACCTCATTTTGATGAATCAAATGGGCAGAGCTTGGTTTGCAGGAATAGCACTGCTGCTCCTTTATTCTCAGTTCAACCCTGGTTTAAAACAGACAGGGAGAAAGACCCAATTTCTTCTGTGTCCAAACAGTTTTCTGTTCTCTTTTATAATAAGGCCATCTTGATCACTGTTATAGCTATCTATTTACCCATGTACCTGTGTAGGTTCTTATTCCATGTCCACCACCATGGTACCCAAGTTCCTATTTTTCTATCACAATCACCTCTCTAATTATTGCTCTATTTCCCTCTGTTTTATCTTTAACAGAAGGGGACATAGTCCAAGGCATAAAAAACAAACCAACATCTCCCAATAATTTTTTTCCACAAAATATTTTCCCCAATGGATTAGCATTTTTGATGACCCCTACAAGAGAATCCAAGATGTTTTCAGAAAGTGTTTTAACAAGTAAGTCAACACATCAAACATTATAATTGAATGGAATATCTGTTAGACTAAGTTGTTTGGGACAGTGACTGTAGTTTACTTAATTTTTAGTATAGTACCCATCACAATAGGGTCTCAACTTTGTTGTGGCCTTCAGGAGGTGCTACCACAGTAATAATTTTAAATAATAAATAGTAATAAAAGGGCATTAGAGGTACCTTACTGCACTGACCATAAAACATCTAGAGAACATATTGTATCAAAATGCAATTCCAACACACTTTATACCCAAATAATTTTGAGATTCCTGTGTTGTTTTTTAATGAATTGCACCTGGAGCAATAGTAACAGCTGTACAGAGGCTGTTTGGGTAATTTACAGGTTGGGAGGTGGGTTCCATCCTCCAACCCAACCCTGTATTTTTCACCTGTATAAATCCTGTTTTGTGTAAAGTTAGTGATGAGGATTTCACTGCTACTGAATTATAAATTGGATTTTTCTGGTAATTATTAGTAATCTACCACACTGGAGTTAGAACCTATTGCTTCCAGACTGGTAACTTACCCATTCTAAAATCGTCTTTTTCCATATAGGAAACTTGAGTAGTGCTGTACTGCAATTTATAAATATTCCACATATTTTAAAATTTACTGTAGGACTTGGCTGAACAGCTGCCATTATATTTTAGAAAATCAGTTCATGCTAGAACACAGCAAGAACTGCTTCGTATCATTTTTACTGATAACACTTTGCCATAGTGGGAAGTGATTCAAAATGCCTTGTACTGGGAAAAAGAAGAGACTGCCATTTCTCCAAACATGCAACTAACTTGCATTGTATGGAACTATGCACCTGTTGATTTACATAACATCATAGTAAAATTCAATGCAGAGTTTTCCCTATGGTAACACAACTATGTGAAGAACGATGTGAAGAACTGCCAAAGTAAAAGTCTGACTACTGGTAGTTGTAACTAATGGCTAAAACGCACATTGCAAATTAAAACTTCCTAATTTACCAATGCACTTAAGTACATATTTAAGTCTCATTGAAATCAATGGGATTCAACATGTCTTGAAGTTATGTGTATTGTGACAGGGTCAGGCCAGATGGCTACAAGAGAGTGGTCGAAGGTAGATACATTAGCTCCCTTTTCCCTGGGTAAGATAACAGGGACTATTCCAGAACACTCAGGAACTTTCTAGAACTAATTAAGGCAAGCAGGCTAATTAGGACACATGTAGCCAATTGGGAAGTTATTAGAATTAATTAAGGCTAATCAGGACTCCTGGTATAAAAAGGCTCCCACTCCAGTTAATGGTGTGTACGTAAGGAGCTGGGAGTGAGAGGACAAGCTGCTGGAGGACTGAAGAGTACAAGCGTTAACAGACATCAGGAGGAAGGTCCTGTGGTAAAATAAAAATATTGAACAACTGCCTTATTCCCTAAGCTTTGTCCATCCTGTGTGCTGAATGAGACAGAGGTCCAGAGGGGGAGAAGGAGGGAGGCAGGATGGAAGGATCATGTATTTAAAGACTGCATGCACAAAAGGAGACTGAGCAGGCTCTCTAAATTCTAGAATGTCATGACTTTTCAGTTTAAATAAAGTTTTAAGGTTCTTTTTGCTGTGTGTAGTACATATAAATTGACTGCAATGACCTCTGAGTGCTTGATTTTGCACCCACAATGTTATTTTAATGTTTTGGTGCAAAATATAAAATGGACTTCTTTTTAATATTCTTAGTAAGAAGGTTAATTAACATCTGTCTCCTTGTTTCCAGTGGTTTTGGCACTATATAGTTTAAATATAATATTGTTACTGAACTCTATTCCACTGAGTCATTCTTTTGGCAGCTTTTCCAGCATATCACTCAAAATTATTCATATACCGTCTTTGCTGCAGAAAAGTCAAAATTAATTCCTTCACGTTCTAAGCTAAAAATTCAGTATAGTATACTTTGTCTGTAGGAAAAGAATCTGTGTATATGGAACTCAGAAGACGGGAAGGGGTTAATGGGCTACTGAAGGCCAATTAGCTCAAATTAAGAGACCTGCACCAGGAAGCGGTTCCAGGGAGAGGCTTAAAGAGAAAAATCCTATTCAGCTGGAATGAGCAGATAGAGCAGATGTGGAGCTCTCACTGTGGGAGAGAAGGCTGGCCAGAGCCAAGACCAGGGCCAGAGTGGTACCAGCAGATATTCCAGAGGAATGTGAAGAGTTTATATTGCTTCATACTTTTTTGGACTTTGAGTGTCCTAGAAGGGATAGAACTGTAAAGGAAAGCCTGAGAGCTATGTCTCTGCAACTCAGAAGGTGTTAGAAGGTAGGCAGAGTTGTGGAAGACCATCTTGGAAACTGAGGCTAAATGATTGATGGAAGAGGGTGCTCCAGTAAGGACAGAGCCGTCACTTGTGTATGGCAAATTGGGGCAATCACCCTGGGCCCTGCACTTTGGGGGCAGGTGAGATGAGGAGGAGCCCCTCTACCAGAACCTCCCCCTCCCCCCAGTGCTTCCTGCCGGCCAGTGGGCCCTGCTAATCAGCACCTCTCCCTCCCTCTCAGCACCTACTGCCTGCCACAGATCAGATGTTTTGCGGTGTCAGGAGGCGAGGGGGGAGGGAGAGAAGAGCGAGGGTGCAGCATGCTCAAGGGAGGCGGCACAACTGGGCAGGGAAGAAGCAGGGTGGGGGTGGGAAGAGGTGAGGTGGGGGTGGGGCCTTGGGGAATGAGTGGAGTGGGGGCAGGGCCTAGGCAGAGCTGGGGGGAAGCACTCCCCAGCAGATTATAAACTTGGTGCCAATGCTCTGAGCCCCACAACCCTCTAGGGATGGCCTTGAGTAAGGACATCCTATAACGCTGTGGACATGTGTTCTAAACGTACAGCATTTTACTCAACAAATTCTTTAATGTGTCTGATGCAAGACCCTGTTTTTACTACACAGCAGAAAATCAAAAGGAGAAATTCCTTTAGTTTATCCTCTGCTAAAAGTAGTTAAACAGCTGTGGTAAAACATACACAATATCATTTGAAAAAATGTACTTTGTCAATGAGTGTGATGAATTTAAATTGAACAGCTCAAAATGATTCTTCTAAGAAGTGGATGGATTTTAGACTCTTATTTTCAGGGGGTGGTTTGTATTAAAAATATCTCCAAATTATTTCCTGATAAAATGCCATTCTAAATTCCAAAAAGCATACTACTTTTCTGTATATAGTGATATTTCCTATGACTCCTGTGAGAGGCGAAGAATACTCAACTGCTTTTGAAGACAATGAAACTTCAGAGGAAGTTGAGACATTCAGTACCTTGCAGTGGTAGGATCTTTATTTGTATCATTCTGATATCATAGTATGAAAAGTTACTCCAAGGTTTTATCATAAATTCATGGCTCTTACAAACAGAAAATATGATTGATGACTATCACCCTGCAACACAGAAAAAAGCATCTGCTTTAGCCACAAACCCTAATAGTTTTTTGTTTTTTTTTTTACTTATAGCAGTCTGTGGGGTGAAATCCTGGTCCTACTGAAGTCAGAGAGAGTTTCGCCATTGACTACAACACAACAAGGATTTTAACCCAGGCTTTTAGATATTTTCTGCAAAACTCAGTATCATGAGGTATTTCTAGAACAACAAAGTCTTTGCCCTCAGAATTGTAACTCAGGATCAGGTCAGGAAGTTTCTGAACCATTCTCTTGTCTGTGAGGCCATTCAGGGACAGACTCTAGGGAAAGGGAAGACTTTCAGATACAAAAACTACAGAGTTTAGGGGCAGTAACCTAAGAGAACCTTATTCTTCTATAATTAATACAACATACTAAAAAACATAGCCAAGAATATTTGTGATTGATTGATGCACAGGCTCCATCAACTGTTCGGCTTACAGGGAGAGGCTTTTTTTTTTAAACTTCATTCTTAGACATTTTGAAATCCTGTTTTTAAAAAAGAAATCTCTTTATTAGCACGGAACAAACAGTATTCGTTTAACCAAAGATTTGATAAATTTAGACCTTTGGCAGGTTGGGTTTGATTTGTATTTTTTTAGTTCTATAAAGACTCTTAAACAACAAGCCATTAACAACCAGTACAAAGAGCTCTACTTAACTACATAGGAGGAGATACTGAAAATTACCCATACAATATTTTCAAAATAAAGCAGTATTGTGTTTAACATAAGAATAAGATACTTGCTAAAACATAAGCGGCAGCACTCAGTTCCTGATAATTTTTAATAAAATAAAGTTGCCAAAATAATTATAATATATTGAAAGCAATTAACCCAATAAAGTAATAAAATAATGCTATAATGATTTCCACTTTTATTCACAACTCCCACCAGCTCTAACCAGAGCACAATTTCTCCGTATTATCTCAAATGAAACACAAGCTATTGAAAAGGAGCAGGTTAGCAGAAATTTAATTTGTTGAGAAAATGTCTCAAATGTAAGGTTACCTGAAAAGGTAATCAAAATATACAGCAGGTATCTGTTTAAAGTAATAGTATTTGTATTCTGGACCTTCATTGACAAGCATACTGAATGTATAAAGAACTTAACATTAGCTTTTTGCATTTTCTCAAAGAAAAGCACATCTCATTTACTTTAAGGTTTCTGCATAGTCATATGAATCTTTACATATGGAATCTTGTGCAGCATCTGCACAACTTTTATATCTTTTTAATAAGTAAAATTTGGAAATCAATGTGGGAAATTACTTTCATGCTAACAGCCATTTCTAGAAGTAGCTTCCACATATCAATCATCTCAGATTTTCAAATTCTATTAAACATGTTCCTAGGACTGCAACCACAGGGAATGTGCTATTTTATTTAAATATTGCACAATAAAATAAAACAAAAAGAAAAATCAAAATTCAGTAACAATTTCTCCTTGTGGGAATTTAGTAGGAATGAGAACAATTGAAACGATGACAGTTATTTACAAGCCTTCTTTTATAGGTCTTGAAATATAAGACCACGTCCCCCCACCCCAAGCATTTTTTCCTTCATCAGCATTTTCACATTACTTCTAAAACAAAGTACCCTATATCATGGGTGTTTTTTATCAGTCTGATACACATTTCACTTATTTCATAAACAAGATGTTTGTATTTTTTGTCCTTCTAATCATGCCACTTGATTATGCTACTGAAAAGTAATATAAATACAGCTATATGTTAATCATTTTTATAATACACAAAGCTTCCACCAGCCCTTCTGAGTGAACATGCCAACTCCAATTTCAGTGTTGCCTGTACTTCTTCTATTCCACAGGTGACATAAGATGTTATGGTATGGGACCTACATCATTCCTGTGTGTTTAAAAGAGTTACCAGCAACCATAGTTCTTTGACGAGCAATGCCACTACGAATTCACATGTGTGAGAAACTGCCCTGTAACATAGCTAATTTAAGAATCCTTTTAGAAAAGCAATGCCTTTTGCAACTGCATAAGACACCAGATGTTTGGACCTGAGGATATACAGGGCTGTGTTGTGCTCTATCACATCAGTTCTACCCATTAAGTCCCAGAATCCTAGGAGAATATAACTGAATAAAAGGGAAATGTGGGCAGAAAGCAGAAATATGTAGCAGCAACTCTCTTCAAGAGCCAATTATTGGTGTATAATATATTTTCCTTCTGTGTATTGTGACAAAGTTCCTCCTCTACCTTGGTGGGTCCTGTGCTTATTGGCAGATTTACTCACTTCAGTGATCTCCCCCACTGTCTGGATCAACTCCTCCTGTGTCCGATCAGGAGTTGGGAGGTTTGGGGGGAACCCGGGACAGCCCTCTACTCCGGTTCCAGCCCAGGGCCCTATGGATTTGCAGCTGTCTATAGTGCCTCTTGTAACAGCTGTGTGACAGCTACACCTCCCTAGGCTACTTCCCCAAGGCCTCCTCCAAACACCTTCTTTATCCTCACCACAGGACCTTCCTCCTGGTGTCTGATAACGCTTGTACTCCTTAATCCTCCAGCAGCACATCCTCTCACTCTCAGCTCCTTGTGTCTCTTGCTCCCAGCTCCTCACATGCACTTCCTCTCCTCTGGCTCCTCCCCATCTGACTGGAGAGAGTTCCTTTTAAAACCCAGGTGCCCTGATTAGCCTGCCTTGATTGGCTGCAGGTGTTCTAATCAGCCTGTCTGCCTTAATTGGTTCTAGCAAGTTCCTGACTACTCTAGTTCAGACCCTTCTCTGGTCACTCAGGGAACAGAAAACTACTTACCCAGTGACCAGTATATTTGCCCTCTACCTACCTACCTATATTATATATATATATATATATATATATATATATATATATATATGTTTGTGGAAGTTTAGTTAGGAGTAAAACCAAGGTGGACTGGAGAGTTCTAATTAAACAGATCTGCCTTCTCAAAGCTAGCATTGTCCCTGGATGCCAAATGGAAATAGTAAGGTTGAATAAGATTGCATATAATATTGCATGCAGCAGTACTATATATTTCTGATATGAAAATGTTGTGAATGCAAGCCTGACCAGCACCCTAGGCCTAGCGGAATGAAAGGAGAATCCATCATGTATTGGTATCTTAAATAAATAAGCTAATTCACTCAGGAAGGATTGGGGCACAAATTACATTACCCTTTACATTCCTCTCTTTAAACTACAAATTATCCAAGAGACTTCCTAAATATCTTAGTTTTAGCCAAATAGATCTGGAATTCATCTTAAATTTCTAGATTATGGAACCAAGATTCATCTAGGAGCTCTTAAGGCTTTGGAAAGAAAACTTGAAGATTCATGGTCTGATTCAAATAAAACTCAGACAATGTTTTAGGTAAACATTTCAAATAAGGATGCAGGCAACTTTGTCCCTTTGGAACATAGTGATGAGAAGATGAGCCATCAAAGTTTGCATTTCTCCTTTCTCTCAGAGGTAACTCTGATCAAAAAGGTTGTCTTTGGTGACCAGCAAAGTAAAGGGAAGTCCCCTAAAGGCTCAAAGTGGGCAATCAATTAACTTTGTCACCAGTGAAATGAGATTCTTTGCTGGAACAGGTTTTTTGACTGGTGGAAAAATGTTAAACAGAATCTTTGAAGACTGTTTTGAGAGTGGCATGGTTGAAGATTTTACACTTATCATCAAGAGGGTGGTATGCTCAGATGGCAAATAGGTATCTTTGATCAATGACAAAGAGAAGCTGAAAGACTTCCTGTAAACAGTCCAAAATTGATGACATTGGTGTAGACAATAAACACAGGTTATATGCTGCCATCAAGAGGACTTTTACATTTCTAGGAATCAGTTCAAACTCAATATTTCCATGTATTGCAACAATATAACCTGAATCACCACAGGGCACATTAAATCAAGATATTGTTAACATTCCATGCTCTGAGGACCAAGGCAGAATACAGGATGAAGATGTAGAGTAAGACATCTTGAGTTAGAAGGTTCAGGGATAACATTATCAATATTACAATATTACAGTGTATTCCCCGATGTCTGAGCAATACAGACACTATTACCACATCTAGGGGGGACAACTTTGGTGCTGCAGTAAAGCCAAAGAACCTCCCTGTATAGTAGCAGTGGCTGTAACTCACAAAGAAATAAAGATATCTTTGATAAGATGGACAGATACAGTAAAAATGCACCTCTCTAGGTCAGGAACCTGGAACCAATCTCATACGGAAAGAAAGGTAATGTAAAATCAGAATGTAGAATTTAAATTTTTTCATGTTCTTGATGGGACAAAATCATCTTTGGGGGGGGGGGAATGAGAAAGTATGAACAGAAGTCCTTTTCTATGTCACAGGACTTCTAACCTTAATAGAGTCATAGATTCCCATGCCAGAAGGAAATCCATTTTTGAGCAGAGTTGCTGTTTGTGAGTAAAACTGGATCATGTATTCACACTGTATTATCTTCAATACCCAAGAATCTGTAATAATTCTACTTCACGCCACAGGGAAAGAGACAAAGTGGTATGCAAAGGAATGTGAAGAAATGGACGGAAGTGAAATAGAGGTCAGGACTATGTCTTCAGGAAAGCACTGAGCTCATTAGATGCACAATTTTAATGCACAGCTAAACAACCCTTTAAGCAAATCTCAGTTTAAAATGTCTCCCCTTAACTTTCCTATTTTGTTGCCGATACAGATGAGCCTTCTGTATCAGCAGTAGTAAATTAAAAGAAACAGAGAAGCTGCTGCAAATTGATGAAGCATTGTTCCTTCTCTTTAACTAGTTTGGGTAAACCACAACATCAGAGCAGTAAACTTGGGTCTCTTCCTCCATCTTCTGCAGATGCTAATCAGTCTTGCTATCTATCTTTTTTTTTTTAATGCCCTCAACATCAAAGGTACATTTCCATTTTCCTTTAAATCACTATAGACAGGCCATACCCCACAGTTCATGCAGACATATCTGAAGTACTATACAATATACATTTTAAAATTATGTGGCCTTCAGAAAGGATGCTTTCCACCATCTTATTTTGCTTATCGAGGAAATGGTAAGAGTCCAAAAGCTAGAACAGATTTGGGCCTCAATGACCAGATAATAAAAAAAGAATATTCAGTGTATCTGAGAAGTACATTTTTCTGTTGAAAGCCTTTGTTAGATAGAGAAAAGTGACCAACCATGGAGACCTTAGATTTGTCACTAGCCAGTGAGAGCATAGAAGAAAAATTCAGATGTGTAAAAAAGAACTAAACTCTCTGCTGTTGCATTTGATCCAAGTGATCAGTTGCCCAGGTCATAATAGATGCAGATTCTGGGTTCGGTGTGGTATCTCTGTGAACAGAGGAGAAGCCAACAGAGAAAGTTTGCCTGGCAACTATCTGAGAGGAACTACAGTGGGTCTTGAGATTGATTGGAAGGAAGGTTTTGAGCTGAGGCAACTGCTTCGAGCCAGCAGCCTTATAAAAAAGGCAGCCAGTTGCGAACTGAGTGAGCTGCAAACAGAGGAGAAGCCAGCAGAGGGTGTTTGCATTAGTAGGAGCACTACCAGCAGATCGAGGGACGTGAGGCCACACCTGGAGTACTGTGTTCAGTTTTGGACCCTCCATTACAGAAAGGATGTGGACAAATTGGAGAGAGTCCAGCGATGGGCAATGGAAATGATTAGGCGGTTGGGGCATACGACTTATAAGGTTAGGCAAAGGGAACTGGGTTTATTTAGTCTCCAGAAGAAAAGAGTGAGGGGGGATTTGATAGATGCCTTCAACTTCCTGAAAGGAGGGGGGGTCCAAAAAGGATGGATCTAGGCTGTTTTCAGTGGTGGCAGATGACAAAACAAGGACCAATGGTCTCAAGTTGCAGTGGGGGAGTCTAGGTTTGATATTAGAAAAAGCTATTTTGCTAGGAGGATGGTGAAACACTGGAATGGGTTACCTAAGGAGGTGGTGGAATCTCCATCCTTTTAGAGGTTTTTAAGGCCTGGCTTGACAAAGCCCTGGCTAGAATGATTTAGTTGGGGTTGGACTAGATGACCTCCTGAGATCTCTTCCAACACTATTCTTCTTTGATTCTATGATCTCTAACAGCATGCAGCAGCTCTTTGGAGACCAAAGAAGAGGGGAAGATATCAATGAAGAAACAGTGTGTCTCTTCTTGAACTGTGTGTATCAGCTATCCAAATTGACTATTTCAGAAATGGACTGTAACTGTCCGACGATGACACTGACGCAGGCATGATGGTGTGATGAAGAGAAGCAGAAAACATTAAGCTTCTTGCACTGTAGCAAATGAATTGACATCAGTCCCTGCTTTATCACCATCCAAGTTTAGACAAGTTGTCATGTATGCTGACCAATGGTGAAAAGAAGGGAGTGGTTTCACAAATGGTGGTAATGAAAGAAGACAACCCCCTTCTAGACCCTTACGAAAGATGAAAAATAACAGGATTCTCAGGTGGAAGTTCCTTCCAATATTGCCACCTCTTTCATGGATTAAAATGGGGGTAATCTAGAAGGAGTCAGGAGAGGTTATTGAAAAGACGAAAGATTCCCCAGTATCAAGGCTGCCTTTGGCATAGAGAAAAACATGCCAGACACACTAGCGTTGGTTCCAGGCAGCACAAGGCACCATTAAAAACTCTCAGCATGAAGGTTGCCCTAACACCAACAGACTCAGATAACGGACCCAACTTCCACAGTGCTGGAGAAATTCCAGGACAGATAAATCATACCCTGCCAAGATCCTTCTCGCCCCACCCCCGATTAGCCACTGGGGGGAAGTGGTCTGGACATTGAGGCACCCCAGAGGGGAAAATGAACTATAGTTATGCAGCCAGGAACCCCAAGAGGACAAAGACAATGGGGCACTGCTCTATCCCAGAGCTTGGACAATCTGAGGTGGGGGGGGGGGAGAAAGAGAGAGAGAGAGAGAGAGAGTGTGAGCACAGGTATACGCACTTGGCCCAGAGGGCACTCACGAGGGTTGAGCGTACCCCATTACAGGCACTTATCTGCTTATCATAGAGCAGAACAAATTTAGCTAAGTAGAGGGCTTCAAAATTTCCACAACTTCTTTATTCTGGACCATAGTTTCCCCCTGTATATGCTGGCCCTTCTTTTACTGACAACCACAATAATTACATTCATTCTGTGGCTTATATGGCAGGTATATCCTTTGTTAAATCTGAAAAGAGCCTTTATGGTGTATGAAAACAATATGAATGCTTTACTCATCCCAACTCTTTGGAAGGTTGATAATACTAACCAAGATTTGCAAACTTAGGTATCTAAAGATAAGCAATTAATTCTGTACTTCAGAACCTAAATAAAAGGGGCCTGATTTTCAAAGGTGATGTAGATCTACAGTTTTCATTCTCTTTTAAGCACACAAGTATGAAAATTTTGGCTTTCACTTTTATAACAACGCCATTCTCAGCCATTCCAAACCAACATTTCCAGTGAGGCATTGCTTAACACTAGACATGGGGCAGTGCTGGCGTGTGGGGGCTATAATCACCCCAAAATTTGCTTTAGCCCCCTTGTAGCAGCTGCCACTCTCCAGCTGCACATCTCTGAAGGCAAATCATCTCCAGCAGCAGTGGAGAAGTCAGCCCAGGCAGGAGACTGGGGTTCCTGAGAGCAGTCCCTGGCCTGTGTCCCTGCCTGCTGGGGCACATGGCAGTCCCCAAGCCAGGCAGCTCTTACCAGCTACAAGCAGCCAGTGCCCTGCACTGCCCAACTATAGCTTTCAGACTCTGACCTAGCCAGCAGGTGGGGCATGGGGAGGGTGGGGTCTTGTGGCATGGGTGTGGGGAGGAGGGCACAGACCTCCAATTTTGTGTCGGGCCCACTTCAGCCCCTCTACCAGGAAGAGGCTGGAGCCAGCCCTGCACTAGCTATTAGTCCATTGGTCTAGCACTGACAGGCTGCCTTGTTATACAAAACCCATTTAAAGTACATATAAATACATATATGTTTTGTTGTGTATCAAAGGATCCTAGATTATGAATGTAAATAAATTAATTTAATTTGGTTCATACCTTGATAGACAGCTTTGAATCCAGGTGAGCCAATGCTGTCATCAGATTGCAAATGTAGCCACATCTGGTTGCTCATGCTCACAATAAGATCAGGAACACTAGAGCCAGTAAGTCTGCAGATAGGATAAACCATAATGTCATTTCTAGATGCATGGGTGACATAGATGAACAGAAAATGTATTCTGATGTTAAAATGATATTTAAACAATTACATTATCCTACTGTTCTAAAATGTCCACATTTGGCAGTACTTAATTCACACTAGTCTCTATTTTTAGGAAATAACTGGTAATTCAGATAGCAATGTCTGATAACTGTTAGCAAATGTAGACTTTTTAATGACAACTGCTTTAACATAACATACAATAAGTAAAACAGTGAAATTTTGTGGCATGATGTAGCTTACTGAAAAACAGCACAACACATACATTGAAGTGTTCAAGACTGTATGTAATAATAAAAATGGCAAGTATCCTCCAAGAAACTACAATTCTTCTCAAAACAGGGAAGATTCAATACCAAGAAACTTTTGTTGCAGACTGAAAATGAAAAGCTTCAGAATTGGAATGGGGAAAATATATTACTGAAATTGAACTAGTCATAAATAGCTTTTCCTTAGTAAATTTTAATTAACTCAACTGTTATTAAGGAGATTATCTAAGTGTCCATAATATATAAAAATGGGGAAAATGGCAAATTCTTAATAATCAAGCAGGGAAAAAAGAACCCTTGAGTTTCACCAAAACATATTTTTATTTTTAGTTTATATTTTTGGAAGGACAGAGAGTTTGTCAATAGGAGTCCTCACTGAAAAACCAATTTGAAAAACATAATGGGCCAAATTCACTTCAGTGGAAATGCATCTGTCCATGCCAGGACTGGATTTGGCCCAACATATATATATCACAATAGAGGTTTAAATGAAGGTCAATATTCTAGTACGATGTATTGTAAATACAGCTGGTTGAATGGCATAAAGCTTGTACATGAACTGCTGCTGAATTAAAAATCGGTTTTGTTCACTCTTCTTTATTGTTTGATTTCCAGCAAATACAGTAAACAATACAGTTTGTTCATGTGACAGCAAGTTTGGGTCCACAGCTGTGATTTATTTAACATAGAAATGAAATTCACTTTAACCAGAAACAGAACTGAATAGGCAGCCTGAACTATTCACAGATAATCCATACCTCAAGTAAGTTCTTGAAAACTATTCATTGAATTCAATGAACAAATTTGTAAAAAAAAAAAAAAAAAAAAAAAAGTTCATTTTGTGAAAAAGGCTAAAGCAATCCAATAAATCATTTTATCAGTTTCTATTATTTAATTTTGATTCCACTTGGATATTAATTATTAGAACATCAAAATATATGTGGAATAGAAGAACTTCAGCAAATTTACATGGAAAGCACAAAAACTTGAATGAAAAGCTAAATAAGATAACTGAAATTAGGCAAAAACTCAAACGCTCCTCAAAGGATTCTCCAGTACATTAGTTCCATAGCTTTAAAAAAAAAAATTTTATGTCCGATTATTTTTTAAATTACTTCTAATTTTATGCATATTATTATGTGCAGGTGAGGGCTTGTAGGTGGAAATGCTAACATTTAGATCCCTGATTTTGCAGGCAAATCAGGTACACTGCCATCTTAAACAGTACTATTTGTGCTGACAACTGAGGATGTAGAAATATACCTACCGAATCAGAGGCTGGGTTGAGGCGCCTGTAATATTTGGCTGTGTGCGCGGTGTGTGGCATCCTCAAGCACTGGGTTTCATACTTCCACAACTTTTCCCTTATCTGTACCACCAAGCCCAACTTTTCAGAGCTCTCCTCCCTCCTTGTGTTTTACCACAACAGCTCTCTTGCTAATATTCCCCAGATTATTTGACCTCTTAGGGGTTTGCAGAGAAAGAATTGTTGAAATGACTTAGGGCTTTGACTCTTCAAATTACTTTCCTTGCTTATCTGCCAGATCACAAATTTGGTGACTTTTTGGAAATATTAGAAAGCATATCCATGTGGCTTTGCCATTTTACTTTCAAAATAAGTTTGTGAAATCAGTTATATTTTAATTTGCATGTTGTTATAACTGATGTTTGTGCTAATCACATCATCTGCACACATTTAAAAATATTTTGCTTTACCTGATCATTAATTATCTCCTAGCATCCATGTCTTCCAAAGCTACTTCAGGTACACTGTTTTTGTGGAGACTAGAAGCAGGGCCGGCTCCAGCGTTTTTGTCACCCTAAGCGGAGGGGTGGGGGGGAAGCCGTGATCGGCGGCATTCGGTGGCAACTCTATCACCGCCGCTTCATTCTTCGGTGGCAATTCGGTGGCAGGTCTTTCCCTCCGAGAGGGACTGAGGGACTTGATGTCAAATTGCCGCCAAAGAACCGGACGTGCCACCCCTTTCCATTGGCCACCCCAAGCACCTGCTGGCTGTGCTGGTGCTTGGAGCCGGCCCTGACTAGAAGGCAGAACCAGAGCAATCAGGACTGGCTTTAGGAAGTGCAGGGCCCAATTCGAACAGTTTTGACAGGGCCCTGGCAGGGATGACCGAAAAGAAAAGAAAAAAACAAACACACACATGTAAAAAAACACGTGGGGCTTGTACTCACTGGGCGGTGCTCCAAGTCTTCGGCAGCACTTCGGTGGCGGGTCCTTCACTCGCTCCAGGTCTTCAGAGGCACTGAAGGACCCACCGCCAAAGTGCCGCCGAAGACCCAGAGCAAGCGAAGGACCCACTGCCGAAGTGCTGCTGAAGACCCAGCGCGCAGCCAGATGAGTAAA
The DNA here is from genome assembly GCF_007399415.2 of Gopherus evgoodei. NCBI lineage: Eukaryota > Metazoa > Chordata > Testudines > Testudinidae > Gopherus > Gopherus evgoodei. The sequence continues at coordinate 51,758,328 of NC_044324.1, forward strand.
ATTAAAAAGGCGCCTCTAGGATGAGTAAAATTAAAAAGGCGCCTCTAGCAAGGGAAGAGATTCTCATTGGGTGCAGGGCCCTCTTAGGCATGGGACCCGATTCAGGGGAATTGGTGGAATTGTCCTAAAGCCGGCCCTGAGAGCAATCTTGCTTTTAGCAATGAGTAAGCTCCTACTCCTGGGATCTTTTGGAATTTTCCCAAAGTTGCAAAAATGCCAATAATATTTCAGATACAGAATCACTGTTGGTCTGAAAGCAGAAACTTTAAGGGGGCAGTGAGTTTGCATGGAAAGGATAAATATTTTTGAAGAAGTTAAACATTTACTAGAAATAGGCAAAAATTGACTTCGCTTCTAAAGGGTTTTTTCCCCTTATTTATTCTAGTACACAATAAGTGAATAGCTTTAAAAATGTGGTGTTTTTTTTTAAATTCAAATGTTTTTATCATATTGAGTTCATCTCTAGAACAAAGAAGTGCGATTTCCATTAAGGCAGTGAACTCCTCCCAGGACCCCTTTAAAGGTTTCAGAGGGGAATCTATGATCTGGTTTCTTACTGAAGACAGGCACTGCCCAAAAACTGAGGATTAGAAGAGGTGCCACTTAGTCTGCCTGATCCTGTTATGCTGGTGTGACCAGGGCCGCCCAGAGGATTCAGGGGGCCTGAGGCAGGGCCAGGTCTTTGCAAGCAATTCAGCAGCAGGTTCCTCTCAGAGGGAAGGACCCACCACCAAATTGCCGATGAAGAATGAAGTAGCGGTGGTAGAGCAGCCTAAGTGCCGCCGATCATGGCTTTCTTTTCCCTGCTGCTTGTGGCGCTTGTACTCACCGGGCAGCACTCTGAGGGTTTGGCAGCACTTCAGCGGCGGGTCCTTCACTCGCTCTGAGTCTTCTGCTGCACTGAAGGACCCACCACTGAAGATCTGGAGCGAATGAAGGGCCTGCTGCTGAAAACCCAGAGCGGCTCGCGGGGCCCAGGGCAAATTGCCCAACTTGCCCACCCGCACACAGCCCTAGGTGCGATGTATGGCCAGAAAGTGTTAAGCATCTTGCAAAATAAATTACTCAAATAAGATAATGTTTATATTTTTATGTATTTACATATGTATGTGTAGTGGTCAACAATGTATTCAACAGTCCCTCTCTATACTGCATTCTGTTAATTCAGAGATCAAAAGAACATCCTAGAATTTAAATGTACTATAAACATGTGATATCGCTGTATTCATCTCTTTGAAATGCATAGCAAATCATCTGCGAATGGTGAAGGAACAGGCAATTGCCTTATGTTAATTCATATAGCTAAGTACCAGTGATGGACTTTCTTCAAAATCACCCTAATTACCTGTTGTTCCCTGAGGGACTCCAACTTATCAAAGAAGGCTTGAAATTGTATAAGATGTTTGGGTTCCAATCCTTTGTATCTCAGATCTGCTTAACATTAATCAGGGGAAGTTTGAGGTACCAGATTGAGATCCCAGTTATGCCGGTACTCCCTGAAAGTGATATTGGATTATAACCCATGGACTAAATTCTAAAGGAACTCTTTGCAACTACAAAGATCAGAATCTCTGCTATGAATCTGAACCTCAAGAAGTTAACTCATGTCTGTATGTATATTGATCTTTTAACCATATTCTCTCTTTTCTTTTTTAATAAATTTTAGTTTAGTTACTAATAATTGGCATAAGCGTGTATTTAGGTAAGAACCTAGGCAGTAATGTGCCCGATCTTTTGGGATTGGTAGAACCTTTTCTTTTATATGGATGAAATAAGATTTTCAGAAATCTTTATTATATTTGACTTGGGTACCTGGATGGAGTCCTGAGTCAAGGTCTGTCATAGGTTTCACCCCCACTCTGGACTTTAGAGTGAAGATATGGGGACCTGCATGTGAACTCCTAAACTGAATTACCAGCTTAGATCTGGTTTTGCTGCCACCACTCCCAAATACTAACTCCCTTCCTTGGGTAGTCTTGAGAGACTTCTTCACCAATTTCCTGGTGAACACCGATCCAACCCCTTGGATCTTAACACAAGGAGAATTTAACCATCCCCCTCCTTTCCCATCAGTTCCTGGTGATTCCAGATCCAATCCCCTTGGATCATAACACCAGGAAAAATCAATCAGGTTCTTAAAAATAAGACTTAATTAAAGAAAAGAAAGGCAAAAGGAAAAAAAAAACTCTGGGAGAGATTAACATACCAGCTACTCTCATAGACAACAGATTCAAAACACAGAGGATGTTCCCCTGGGCAAAAACTTAGTACACAAAGGAATTCCCAATTTGATTATTCCTCTAATTGCACAAAGACAAAGTCATAAAAGAAAATAAACATAAACCTATTTATTCTTTTCTAAAACGTACTACTCTGATAAGAGGCTGGTTCCTTCACCTTTTCCACTCTGGCTGAAAGTGAAACTAAGACAAAGGAAACTTCCCTCCTTCCTTTTGAAACATCCTGTCCCCCATTGGTTCCTCTGGTCAGGTGTCAGCTAGGCTAGGTGAACTTCTTAACCCTTTACAGTTAAAAGAGGCAGTAACCCTTAACTATCTGTTTACAACAGGGTAAATTCAAGGGAACTGTGTTGTTGGCTTCTGGGCAACCACTGAGGTAATAAAGAAGCTTTTTTTCTTCTGGTTTGGTAAATCTAAGTATTGAAAATATCCACCAGATTGGGGATTATCTGCCCCATTCTTTGCAGTTCACCCTAATTGAGAGACCTCAGCTGGCCCCCACGGGGACCCTGGTCACAGCTGGCTATTGCTGAAAGACAGATCTTCAGAAAACTAGTCTTATTTCTAATTATAATCCATTTTGAAGTAATTGTAAAATCTGTTTTACTTTGGTTGCACTCTCTCTAAATGATTTCTCTGACCAACAACAATTGGATTAGTTATATTCTGGAAAACAAGGATTACTGTTGGAGTCATTGAAAGTTAACTGCAAAGTTTCAACTAATTCCCTGTAGTATATTTAGTTAGTATAGTTGGTTCTTGATTTTCCAAATCAGCCTGGTTTAGAGTTGTTCTGAAGTGAAATGATTTCGTCAGCAACTCAGATAAGGCATAGATATTCCCCACCCCAGCCCACGGCAAAGAAATTCAAATGCAGTCTTTTGGTGTTCTCTCATGGTCCACGAATGAGTTTCAGATTTTCTCCTTTATGTGATAAGATTAATATATATATATATATATATAGACTTTGAGGTCAGAAGGCACAATCATGATAATCTAGTCTGACATCCTGCATAGCTTACCCACGCACTCCTGAAATAGACCCCTAACCTCCGGCTGAGTTACTGAAGTCCTCAAATCATAATTAAAAGACTTCAAGTTACAAAGATTTCACTGTTTACACTAGTTTAAATCTGCTAGTGACTTGTATCCCATGCTGCAGAGGAAGGTAAAAAAAAAACAAAGGTCTTTGCTATATTTGGGGTCAGGAAGGAATTTTCCCCTGGCTCAGATTCTCAGGCTCTAACAGACTGGCAATGTGAGCAACACCCACCAGGCAGATACCTGTGAAAGTAGTCTCTTCAGTAACTCAAAGCCCTCTCCATCTACTGTCCCATCTCCAGGTGTTAGAGATTTTTGCTACTGGCAGTCACCAATGCGCCACATGCCACTGTAGGCAGTCCTATCATATCATCTTCTCCATAAATTTAAGCTCAGTCTTGGAGCCAGTTAGCTTTCCGCCCCCTATTGCTTCCATTGGAAGGCTGCTCCAGAACTTCACTCCTTTTATGGTTAGAAACCTTTGCCTAATTTTGAGCCTGAACTTGTTGATGGCTAGTTTATATCCATTTGTTCTTGTGTCCACATTGGCAGATTTATTCTTTGATATGGAGAACTCTAGCTAATTTTTTTTCTACATATTTGAGAAGAAAGGGAGAAATTCCTTGTAAACATTGGTTAATCTTGCTCTCCTTTATCATGTAGATAGACAACATTATAGTCAGAGTTATCATAACCACAATGCAGCAATTTGATAAGTTCTGAATTTATATGGTGGCTAGATAGATGGCCTGATTTCAAGTCAAGTGATATGCATGATTCTGTTTTGGAGTATCTATTGTCCTCATGAAATAAGAGATGAGATGTAGTCCCCTTAGGGTACATCTACACTGCAAGGTAAGCACAAGTGCAGGCTCAGCCTCACATTCAGGCCTGAGACCAAACACCCCCTCCATTTACACACAAATCCCTCTGATTCAGACTTTGGGTCCTAGGACCCTGTGGCAGTGGAGGGTTTGCGCCACAGTCAAGCTGGGACCCAAGGTTTGAGCTCTGTTGCTTTGCAGTGCAGATTCAGGCTTAGTCTAAGAGCATTTCCATCTGTAGCGATCACTGCTCTTCAATATTCTGACAGTTCATAAAAATCTGTTTTCACAGCACTAAAGATTAAAAGACTAGGAGTAGTGTTAATGCTGTGAGCTGGGATGCCAATATAAAGTGTAAGGAATCTTTATGGAAGCATACTTTGAAATATCATTCAAGAAAAGCCTCTGTTTGTGTGAACTTTCTCCAGGGCCCATCACCATAGTGACTGAGCAGTAGATGCTATGCAAGAGATTCATAAACTTAGTGATTGACTTTGAGTGAGTCAAGAGTTTCATAGAAACTTTGTGTGCACATGAAACCTTGTTTTCTTGCGTCTCTTATTTTAATTAATATCTTGATGAGTGTGATGGTGATTAGAGTCCCAACGATCCATGAACTGGGAATCATTTTGGAATGGCTTGGAATTTTCTTCAGTTAGGCAGCTTTTTTCAGTAGACATGTAAGACTCTTTTTTCTTATAAATATTATTGTGATAATTGATGCAAGACCAGTAAAGTGTATGTTTTCATTTCTGTGTTTTCTTTTGGTAAACCCTGTTCTGAGTTTTAAGATTCAGAATAGCACTGGAGCAAGTGGAACTTTTTGGAATAAGCAACCAAAAAATAGCAAGTAATAACTGTGTAGTCTCTCTCAGGGACTAACAATAGGGTTCACGTCTTCAATAGATGCAAGAGAGATAAGGTTATGCAGACTGTGAAAGTAACTATAAATAATTGTTTAAGTTCTGTAGGATAGACTTGATGGACAATTTCCACTACTCAGCAGTCTAAAGAGATCTCTCATCTAGGGAAAAAGGATTGGCATTTACCACATTTGGAAAATTAATCCTCAGATTAGGCTGATACTAGAAATTTGGTGTGCAGATAGGCCTACTTAAGGAGAAAGGAACCTCTATTCCAAAATGCAACTAGATAGGTAGGTTCCAACTTCCTTTGAAAAAGCCTAATTGCATCTCTGGAACTTCACAGTCTTGAAAGTAGCTGAAAGTCTTCAAGGGGTTGTAAATGTAGTCTTGTCAGACTATCTACTTTTCTGTCTTGAGAGTGTAGATGAGTTTACAGATTTCTTTCTTTTTCTGCCACTTTGACTACTGCTCACAGTATTTAGGTGCTGCCATTTACTGCCTAATTTAACTGTTGGTTTTCCATGAGCAAAGTAATGTTGTTGTTGTTCCTTGCTATTGTTTAGGGCCAGGCGCCTGTTGCTAACAGTATAGTTTAATGCTGAGTAAAAAGCTTACTTTCAGAAAATATATATATTTTTTAATTCCCCTCAACATAGTGATAGGAAGGAGAACAGAATGTAGAACACTGCCTAAAGTGCTACTCCAGCCACAAAACTCTCTTTTCCAGGTCAGCCATTTTGAAAAACTGTTTGATGGAAAGTATCAGAGGGGTAACCGTGTTAGTCTGGATCTGTAAAAGCAGCAAAGAATCCTGTGGCACCTTATAGACTAACAGACGTTTTGGAGCATGAGCTTTCGTGGGTGAATACCCACTTCCTCAGATGCATGTAGTGGAAATTTCCAGGGGCAGGTATATATATGCTAGCAAGCAAGCTAGAGATAACGAGGTCAGTTCAATCAGGGAGGATGAGGCCCTGTTCTAGCAGTTGAGGTGTGAAAACCAAGAGAGGAGAAACTGGTTCTGTAGTTGGCAAGCCATTCACAGTCTTTGTTCAGTCCTGAGCTGATGGTGTCAAATTTGCAGATGAACTGAAGCTCAGCAGTTTCTCTTTGAAGTCTGGTCCTGAAGTTTTTTTGCTGCAGGATGGCCACCTTAAGGTCTGCTATAGTGTGGCCAGGGAGGCTGAAGTGCTCTTCTACAGGTGTTTGTATACTGCCATTCCTAATGTCTGATTTGTGTCCATTTATCCTTTTCCGTAGAGACTGTCCAGTTTGGCCGATGTACATAGCAGAGGGGCATTGCTGGCATATGATGGCGTATATTACATCGGTGGATGTGCAGGTGAATGAACCAGTGATGGTGTGGCTGATCTGGTTAGGTCCTGTGATGGTGTCGCTGGTGTAGATATGTGGGCAGAGCTGGCATCGAGGTTTGTTGCATGGATTGGTTCCTGAGCTAGAGTTATTATGGTGCGGTGTGCAGTTAACTGGTGAGAATATGTTTCAGGTTGGCAGGTTGTCTGTGGGCACGGACTGGCCTGCCACCCAAGGCCTGTGAAAGTGTGGGATCATTGTCCAGGATGGGTTGTAGATCCTTGATGATGCATTGGAGGAGTTTGAGCAATGCCATCCACAGCCTCAGAAACCACCCTGACATTATCATCAAAGAGGCTGATAAAGGAGGTGCTGTTGTCATCATGAACAGGTCTGATTTCCAAAAGGAGGCCGCCAGACAACTCTCCAATACCAAATTCTACAGGCCACTTCCCTCAGATCCCACTGAGGAATACACTAAGAAACTACTGCATCTACTCAGGACACTCCCTACACTAACACCAGAAGAAATCAACATACCCCTAGAGCGCCGACCAGAGTTATTCTATGTACTACCCAAGATCCATAAACCCGGAAATCCTGGACGCCCCATCATCTCGGGCATTGGCACTCTCACTGAAGGACTGTCTGGATATATGGACTCTCTACTCAGACCCTATGCCACCAGCACTCCCAGCTATCTCCGTGACACCACTGATTTCCTGAGGAAACTACAATGTATTGGTCACCTCCCAGAAAACACCATCCTAGCCACCATGGATGTAGAGGCTCTCTACACAAACATCCCACACATAGATGGAATACAAGCTGTCAGGAACACTATCCCTGATGATGCCACAGCACAACTGGCTGCTGAGCTCTGTGCCTTTATACTTACACACAACTATTTCAAATTTGATGACAATATATATCTCCAGATCAGTGGCACTGCTATGGGCACCCGCATGGCCCCACAATATGCCAATATCTTTATGGCCGACCTGGAACAATGCTTCCTCAGCTCTCGTCCACTCACACCCCTTCTCTACCTACGCTACATTGATGACATCTTCATCATCTGGACCCATGGGAAGGAGACTCTGGAAAAATTCCACTACGATTTCAACAGCTTCCACCCCACCATCAACCTCAGCCTGGACCAATCTACACGGGAGGTCCACTTTCTTGACACCATGGTGCAAATAAGTGATGGTCACATTAACACCACTCTATATCGAAAACCTACCGACCGCTATGCCTACCTTCATGCCTCCAGCTTCCATCCCGGACACATCACACGATCCATTGTCTACAGCCAAGCACTGAGGTACAACCGCATTTGCTCTACCCCTCAGACAGAGACCAACTCCTACAAAATCTCCACCAAGCATTCTCAAAACTACAATACCCGCACGAGGAAATAAGGAAACAGATCAACAGAGCCAGACGTGTACCCAGAAGCCTCCTACTGCAAGACAAACCCAAGAAAGAAACCAACAGGACTCCACTGGCCATCACATACAGCCCCCAGCTAAAACCCCTCCAACACATCATCAAGGATCTACAACCCATCCTGGACAATGATCCCACACTTTCACAGGCCTTGGGTGGCAGGCTAGTCCTTGCCCACAGGCAACCTGCCAACGTGAAACATATTCTCACCAGTAACTGCACACCGCACCGTAACAACTCTAGCTCAGGAACCAATCCATGCAACAAACCTCGATGCCAGCTCTGCCCACATATCTACACCAGCGACACCATCACAGGACCTAACCAGATCAGCCACACCATCACTGGTTCATTCACCTGCACATCCACCAATGTAATATACGCCATCATATGCCAGCAATGCCCCTCTGCTATGTACATCGGCCAAACTGGACAGACTCTACAGAAAAGGATAAATGGACACAAATCAGACATTAGGAATGGCAATATACAAAAACCTGTAGGAGAGCACTTCAACCTCCCTGGCCACACTATAGCAGACCTTAAGGTGGCCATCCTGCAGCAAAAATACTTCAGGACCAGACTTCAAAGAGAAACTGCTGAGCTTCAGTTCATCTGCAAATTTGACACCATCAGCTCAGGACTGAACAAAGACTGTGAATGGCTTGCCAACTACAGAACCAGTTTCTCCTCTCTTGGTTTTCACACCTCAACTGCTAGAACAGGGCCTCATCCTCCCTGATTGAACTGACCTCGTTATCTCTAGCTTGCTTGCTAGCATATATATACCTGCCCCTGGAAATTTCCACTACATGCATCTGAGGAAGTGGGTATTCACCCACGAAAGCTCATGCTCCAAAACGTCTGTTAGTCTATAAGGTGCCACAGGATTCTTTGCTCCTTGTTTGATGGAAGAATTTCATTAGAATTCCTCTGCCAAGAAGAGAAAATATCTTTAACCTTCTCATCAGAGAAAAGTCTAGAGAAAGAGCTGATTCAGAAATGTAAGTGAAATCAACTGAATTTTGTGTATTAAAAAAAAGTGTAAATATGGGAGGATTGGCAACATCCTGTTTGTACTGAGGGAAGTACAGGATTTATCAAAAGTTCAAACCTGATCTAGACAGTGATTGGTTTGTTCCTAACAGCATAATTTGCCCAGAGACAAAGAACCCACAGTAGACCGGCAGATGTATCAAATGTATATATTTAATGAAAGGAAATATTAAATATTTTTCTTTCGAAAATGTTTACTTTGAAGGTAAATATGGCTGGGCTTTGGCTGATGCCCTATACAGAACATTCTGATAGGAAAATAATTTGGAAAGGTATTGTGAAAAAAAAGACTGGCATCTATGTTCTAGGTTGATGATTCCATTTGCAATAACACAAGCAGCAATACTTCTTGGCAGGTAGTGAAAGGAATTATTGTACACACTGAAGGCAGAGTGGACTCAAAACTGTATGTACAAAGGAGTAGGAAATCCATTATATACCACTTATTGTCTGGAAGGATCCTATGGGAGTTACTAACTAACCAGAAATTGTTATGTGAAATATTATACAAGAGGTCTGATTCTATTCCTTGAGCTCTCATTACTGCTAATGGCAGTTAACAATGAGGAGAAAGTTAATTCTAGGGTATAATTGGTGCTGGAGGGAGATAAACTCCATGTAAGAAATACTTCCAAGGTTTGTTTTGGTTTTTGAAGTTACTCCTGCTGTTTGATTTTACATATCTGAATCTCATCAGTACCACTATCACAGAATCAGAACAGTACACAGGAGTGCAACAAACTAAGAAGTATTCCTCAGTAGATTAGATTTGCCCTAGAGTGGATTTTATTTCTGTGGTGGATGATATGATCTGTGTGCTGATTATCACATTACACTTTGTGTAATGTTTTATACTTGGGTAAAGAGGGTGTAAAATGCTGCCAAAGTAAAAGCAGGTGAGAGTCATCCCCCATATAGATAATTTCTATGTCAATTTAAATTACAAATCACTATGATGTCCTTTTTTATAAGATTTGGAAGAAGCTATTAGGTAGCGAGCAGGCCACCAATGGCACCTATGTAATTGCAAATCACAGTGATATCAAGGTACAAGGTCTATAACTGAGCACAAGACTGTGTTATTTTGCACCTGGTGCCTGCTGGGACCTATAGAAGGAAAGAAAATGACATCTCTAGTAGGCAGACACTCTGTGGGGTATGGGGTGCTTATTTAGAGGAAAGGAGCTTAATATCTGAAGTAGGTGGGATAATTTTGTTGGTTTGTTTTCTAAAAACTAATAATGTTACTTAGCTGGGCAGTTGGGGACAGGCTACACAGAAAGGAAAACAAAGACAAATGAAATAATATAAAACCTCAGTGAATCTAGGGTCACTTTTTCCAGGCTGCAAGGGAATGGAGGGGAAGTGTTACAATTTTGACAGAGAAATTTGGAAATGTTAATAAGAAACCTATAAATATTTTGGAACCATCACCTGTGTATATTTTTAGCGTATGTAGCCATATGATATTCCTATTTTTAACCTCTGGCTCCCTTTCCCACTTCCCTCCTATTGTTTGTTACACTTGTTGCATCCTCTCTTAATTAGACTGTAAAATATTTGGAGCAAGGACTATGTCTACCATTTGTCCATCACCTAGCAAAAAGGGGATCCTATCCTGACTGAGGTCCTTTGGCTGCTATTGTAATATTAATTATTATTGTTATAATAATCACCATCAAGATTCCATATTCTTTTTAAAAAATGTTTTAAACTTTACCCTCTATTTTTTCTCTTTGACTTATTTTATTGTGTACAGTATTGTTCAACAAACACTGTATATTTTTGGAGATTTTATAAAAATATATTACACAAACTGCAGCTCAGTTAGCATAAAGTGAGTTAAGTATTTTATAAGTCAATGATCTCTACATCAGCAATACTAAATTCCATTATGAAGTAAAAATTTCTAACAGAACTCAGTCTCAGCCATTTCTTGAGTTCTCAATACATTAAAGCAATTTTCCCCTCGGACTGGCTGACCTTTCATTGATTTTGCAAGTATTCTTCCTCTTGTACAGAGACAGACTGAGTTTGACAGTAACGCTCTATTCTTCACAGGTGACAGATGACCTATGCTATTTGTATATTTAATTGCACCCATATGGCATGCTAACACTCTGAAGCTTTGCTGTTGATGCTGCTATATGCAGCTAGTGTCCATAGATATCCTCAGTTCAGCGTGGCTCTATTTTTACTTTGAGTTTCATTGTATCAGCTTCCTAGGCACTCAACTAACCGGAAGATAAAAAATGAAATAATCCAACACCACTAAAAATCCTTCCCTCCATATCCTACAACCCCTAAAAAATAAACTAACTAACAAAACAAAACAAAAACATACTCTTCTCACTTTTACCTTTTCTAAATACCATATAAAATAAGATTAATTAAAACTAAAATGTGTTTCCCAGCTATGTGCAGAGAAAAAAAAAAAAAAGAAGAAGCTTGGCTGTTCTTTAAATATTAGGAAGGTTGAGATTTTTTTTAAACTTCCATTAGTTTTCTAAACTGTGCATGAAGAGAAGAAAAGGATCATGGATTATATAAAAATATCTTTGTGATGGAACATAGGAGATAATCAAGCAGTTTTATGAATTCAAGTGCAGAAAACTGATTTTTATTTTTACTTTATGGAAACTAATACATGAAGACATTGTGCCTTTTTCAAATAGATGACTTAATGTGCTGGGTTTTGGCTCACCAATTCCTGATTTCATACTATTGGCACCAAGGAAACAATTAAAATTGTTCATCGTTCTTTGTCATCAAAGTCAGAAAAGAGTTTGAATTAGTAAAGCTATTAAACTAAAATTTAATAAAACACATGCAAGAGTTTTTGAAGGAATAATCCCACCAAAAAGTATAAAAGCACTGAAGCCCAATATGTTGGTTCAATTCATGAAATATTATGAGCATTGGAGAGTGCCTCACCCCAATCTCAGGCTTGGTGTGTGGCATTATAGTGACCCCCAGCAAAAAGGAGGAGAAATTACAAGGAAAGTTCTCCTAAGTGCCTGCAGCCCTGGGAAGCAACATGCTTGTTGCAAATAGAATCTTCAGAGAATTTAGCTACCAGCCTCTACTGAACATGTGAAACAGAGATAGTCAGAGACTTATAACTTGGCCAAAATTGGGTGGACAGTAAAAGTCACCACTCCCATCTCTGAGTAACCCTAACCCCTACAGACACACACTACTTTAAATCACTGCTCCAAACCTTCTTAATGAAAATGTTATACAAAATTTTAACATTGGCAAAACAACATAAGTTTTCCTAACCTCATTCTCAGAATGGCCGAAGTGTTTTTGATTAAACGTTATGGCTCTTAAAATACAGAAAATGGACTTTGGAAAATATAAGCAGAAATAGATGCCAAAATGGCTTTCTATCGCCTGAGAGACAAAAGAGGCTAGAGCTCTTGAAATTTAAGAAAGGTTGATCTTTCAACCAAAGGGGCTGAAATCTTTGAAACTGAGTATATAGGTAAGAAACCTGCTTAGACAGATTGTAACTTGCTAAAGTTAAGTTTTAGTCATTAGAAAGTCATTATTTGTAACCTTTCACAGCTCTTTCACTCTTATTTGAAATCACTTAAACATATGTGGTTTGTTAATAAACTTCTTTTATTACAAAAAAACCCTCAGTGCTATTATCTAGAAGTGAAAGGGCAGTCTTTAGCTAACCTAACAGGCTGTTTGGGTCCTGTCTCTTTGGATGCAGCGAACTTAATAACTTCTGTGACAGTCCACTCAGAGTGACTGGACACTCCAGAAAGATATTTCTGGGGAACTCAGGAATTTGGGTTCACTGATTGCTATGCGTAGAGCAAGGTTTGGACTGGCAGAGTCCTGAAGCGTTTTCTGGAAAGGCAGACAAGCTGCTGTGCCAGGAAGTGGAGACATAGTTTAGTCACAGCAAAACTCACTCTTGCTGAGGTGGAGTGGTAACGTAATGGCTCACAGTTCTGGATGACCTGAGCAATAGGTCACAATGATGCACTAGGAAAATCATGATCTGAATAACCAAACTATGATATGAATTGTATATTAGGGACAGATTTGCAGATTGTCATTACAATGGATAGGTCATCTCCAAAGACAGCTGGGCAGCCTATTTCTTCCCATGCATCACTTTCCGTACAAGTCTTCTGGGGTCAGGGAGGGAGGTCATCCAATCCCAATCCCTCCTTATAGCTCTTTCCATTGGAGGGATGAATAGGCATCTTGCTCTATTTCTTTCCCCACATCCTAGAATTAGCTAGCATTTATGAATGTTGCAGTGAGGGGAAGCAATTAAGTGGGCACTTCATTCCCCCTCCCTCCAATTCCAGTAGTTGGGTTGGGATTCAGTAGCTTTTGAGGAGCTGGCTTGTTTGTATATTTACAGAAGATAAATTGTGCGGTAAGGAAAGACTCAAAAGGCTTAAAGTTTTAGTTTGGGTTCAGATAAGCACTTATTTTTGCATAATTAGCCTAACAGGACTCTAAACCTAGTGATCTTTCATCACTACTAGAAAGGTAGACATGACCATGAGTTTTTGTAGTTGATGTTTTAAAGAGACTTCCATAAATATTTGGCCTTTAGGCTGTCCAGGCTGGTCAGCATAAGGTCCTTGCATTATATTTTAAGAGCTTATAAATTAAACCACCTTAATGGAAACTTCACTGTAAGGTGCCTCATTCCTTAGAAATCATAAAAAGCTTGAAAGGCACTGCTCAAATCTCTTTTATTACAAAAGGAGGTATTAACACCAACTAATGGAAAGTTTTGATGATAAAATTACTTTGACATTTTGATATTAGCCCCTTCAATTATGATGAAACTATTAGTAACTGTGTCTATAATGCACTAAGGTTAGACCCTTTATATCTACCCATTTTAAAACAAAAGGGAGGAAATCCACAGTGCATATTCCCTTTTCATATTCTCTAGAAAGATCAGTTACACTGGGCTGTGTGGTATAGATTTGAATGCAGGGTGTTCTGTGTAGTTCAGATGTTCCTGGTGTTAACTAATGAAAGTGTTTTGATGTAGAAGGAAGAGACTTCTGCTGTTACCTCATATGCTGACAGCACAAAGGTTCCACACTAAACATAAAAATAATCACCTTATTGGCAGAGGGTGGGGGAGGAAAGAAGTGCAACTGCTTTTCCTCCAGGATGCATGATGCTGCTTAGTGGTTGGAGGCCTCATACAAATGAGCAGACCCTTTCTGCCTTTTTCTGTAACACCCACTACCATGCTATGTAAATGCTTCCTAGGGAAATTAGATTTGCATAGTAAGATCACTAGTAGACTTCTTGGACTCATCTTCTCCCTGCCTTGCTACAGGAATTCTGCTTGTGATATACATCTATTTTTTAAAAATACTTTACCTTCATTCTTTATGGTAGGAAAGTTTTATAAATGTCCTAAAAGTTATCAGATACAGTCAAATCCTATTAACTAAAAGCCCCTTTATATCTCTCTCTTATACACCACATCCCAGGCTTTGAAACAAAAATTAGAATTTATTTATCTCTGATTTTTTGGTACTATATTAAATTTGAAATTTCAGTTTGAATTTGTAACATTCCTTTTTCACCTGTTTATGATTCAAATCATGGATGTGTATAGTTGGTAACCTAATTGACAGTAACTGTTCTTCAAGACAAGTAGTGCACTTATACATTCCTCTGCTGGTGTATGTACACCCAATGTACTAGAGTTGGAGACTTTTGTCAGCAGTGTCACTAGGCCATGGTACCACCCCCTCTACTCATGCTCAGAACCAAGGGCATAAAAAGGGTGGGCTGCTGCCTCCTTCTCCATTCCTTTGTACTGTTGTCTAAGTAATGGCAAAGTAGTGGGGTAGGGGAGAGGATCGTGGAATGTATATGCACAGCTCATCTCAAAGAACAACAGTTACTGTAGAGGTAACTTTTTTCTCGTTTGAGAGATTGTGTACATATATCTTCTACTGTAGCTGACTCACCAGCAGTTCCCTTACAGGTGGTGGGATTTTGCATTATTTTTTAAAAAGAGATTGCAGCACTGAACTGCTAAAAATTGGCATAAACTCAGGAATCTTGAGACATGGCAAAGTGGTAGTTCTTTTCCAGACACTGTATCATCATGTAAATGTCCATTATTGGTACATGACTCAGGAAGGCTGACAAAGTATTCTTTTATTCAATTTACTTTTTTTGGTAAGATTTATTTATACTTTATTGCTTTTAAATTTCTCTTTCAGCTGTGTGTACATGAATTCTTGAGCTTCTGTTCAGTGATATGGTTTCAGACTTGTGATCTAACAGGCATACTTCATAGCAAACCATATTTCTGAGTCACTAATTTTAATATATATAGAACATAGAAAATCAATGTGAATGCTAATAAATACCAAATCGTAACTGTTTAAGAAGTGTACTTACACATACAACACTGTTCTGGTGTCTCCCACTTTCCCAGCATCCCCTACAGTCAGGGTGTCATATCCTCTTTCCAGTTCAAATTCTTCAAAAGCTAGCTTTATGACCTATTAGAATGAAAAAGATACATATTAAATTATATTATATCCTACAGATTTGGTGATTTGCAATATGTTTAACAAATGCTTTAGCTTCTGGAGTCAAACCGTAAAGTCCTCACTCCCACTGACTTCAATTATTGTTATTTAAATTTGAGCAAGACCTACAGAAAAATAAATGTTTTCATGTTGTCTAAGAACAAGAAAGAAGTCTTCAGCTAAAGGTATTAAGGGTAGCAACATCCTTTAATAGTTTTTGAAGTTAATAAGTAAATATAACATTTTATTTTAGCTATTATTAATTATTAATATTATTATTATTATATACAGACACTGATTTTTCAGCACTGGAAAAGTACAATATACACTGACATAAAAGAAAGCCAATCTAAAATATAGAGTGCTATAAATATCATTATATCTACACATTTTTGGAAACTGTACATATGAAAATATCAGAAATACCTTACAAAATATTTTCAATTTCAGTTGAAATATAAAATAAAAAAGGAGATGAGAATGAACATATATTATTACAGATTGTCCACTTCATGAGAGAGGGAGGTAAGGGATGGTACATGTACATCAGTAAGAGAAATCTGAGAACTCCTTAACTATGCCATCTATAAATTTGTTAACACAGACGACCTTATGAAGAAATTGATTTTACTCAGTATTCAAACATAAAGTTTCCAAGAATTACAATTGTAATGAAAGAAAATAAAAGTGTTCCCTCCAAAAAAATTCATATATTTACTGTATTCCATTGAAAATCATAGTATGAAGTACAGAAATGTTCTTTTCATAAAGCTCCACAAAAAATATGAGTCCAGAATTAGGACCTTATTACAGCTCTGTGTCAGAGTCTGCTGCAATCACTAATATTACTCCTTTTACTTCCTGTATCTGTATATCAAGTTTTCAGCAGATAGTCTGTCTCAATACATTATTCATTGTTTCTTTATCTTGATGATGATTGGATACAACAGGACAACCTCTGATCCAATTTCCACGAAAATTTGTTTACAGGAGGGAGCTCTTTTTGCTTATATTTTGGGACTAACAACAGTATCGGGGTCAGATCCTGGCTCCCATAGGTGCCGACTCCATGAGTGCTCCAGGGTGGCCACCGGCAGCCCCCTATCAGAACCTCTCCCTTCCCCCAGTGCCTCTTGCCCACTGGCAGGCCCTGTGTATGGATCAGTGCCTCCCTGTGCCTCCCACCCACCACATACCGCTGTTTCACGGTGCGCAGGAGGCTTGGAGGGAGGAGGTGGGAGCAAGGATGCTCAAGGGAGGGGGCGGAGCTGGACGGGAAGAGGCAGGGTTTGGCCTTGGAGGAAGAGATGGAGTGGGGGCGGGGCCTGGATCAAAGCTGCGGGTTGAGCACCCCCCAGCACTTTGGAAAATCAGCACCTGTGCTGGCTCCTGCAATAGCCATTTTGTGTCACTATTGTGGCAAAGACAGCTAAAAAAGCTGATGGCTTTGATACCCCGAGTATTCCCCCTACATAACAGAACCACAATAATGGCTCTGAGCCACTCCTCAATAACGCCTGGGAAAAACCTCACACCTCCAACTAGGATCTTAATATTGATTTTAAAAGTTAACTGGTTAAATGATTAAAATATCATTTAACTGGTTAACTGTTAACTGAGGTCACTCTGGCCGGCCTGGCACGGCAGGGGCTGGGGTTCCTCCGGCCAGCCGGTGCAGGCAGCTAGGTCTGGGGACACTCTGGCCCACTCAGGGCTGGGGTCTTGCTCCACGGGCTGGTGCGGCTGGGGTTGGTGTCCCGCCGGTGCGGCATGGCAAGGGCTGGGGTTGCTCTAGATGTCTGGTGCGGTGCTGCCAGGCTGGAGTCCTGCAGGTCCAGCTTGGGCTGGGGTCTTGCAGGCTGGCTGGCACAGCACAGCCAGGGCTGGGTCCCTCCACCAGGCCAGCCCAGCCAAGTCTGGGGTCCCTCCCGCCACTGCGTGGCCATTGATGTTAATGGTTAAGGTTGGTTAACAGTAAGGCTAATGCTAACTGGTTAACCTTTTACATCCCTACCTTCCACCCATCTCCCATTGTTTCCTGTCCTCATGAAGGAATGGGAGGTAAAGAAACAGACTCCTCCAACGTTGCCCATCATATCCTATTCTTTGCTATGTGGTTCCAAGCCAGGGGCTAGATAGCTGAGATCACCACAAGGTGCACCCTCAGAGAACTCAATGGCAGGCCTGATAATTTCAGGTATAGCAGATACTCTAGGATACCTTGGATATTTTGTGAGCGCTCCCTGGCCTGGTGCATGGACCTTCACTCTCTTAGTCTGCAGCGACCTCTATCGGAGGTTTCTCATGTGGGTTTTCAATGACTCAGCGCTCCAGCCGAGTCTCTCACACAGTCTGTACGTGAAACAAAACAGACTCCTCCTGGATTTACAGTCCAACAAGGGCCTATCCCAGTACCCATCCATTGATCAGTGTCTGTAGCCCTCCTGGGGCTCAGTCTTTAAAAACTCCCAACTCTGGTATGGGGCCATACCCCCAGGGCTTCCTTCCTGGAGACACTGTCTTTACCTGCTCTGGGCTTTCTAGTCCCAGCTCTCCACTAAACTATTAGATCTCCTTCTGGATGTATTTACTATTCAATATTCAGCCGCTTCTCAACTCCCTTCCTCAGGGCTTTAGCCACTTCCCTAGCATCTGCTGGTGAAAGGATCCAGGACCACCCACTACTCCAGGTCCAAGCCTAGGGATCCTATGAATAGCAGCCACATACTTCTGTATCCCTTGTAACTACTCACTATGCTGCTACAGTTCCCTGGGCCACTTACCCACAGACCAACAAATGTTTCACCCTTACCGCTGAAGTCTTTTACTCAGCCCCAGCAGCCAGCCAGGAGCTTTCTCTTGTTCCCCCAGTGATTTCAAGCAACTGATCTGTCCATGGTCCTGCCATTCCTTCAGCCAGCAAGGAACACAATCCTCACTCCTTCAGCTCCAAGCAGCAATTGACTCTTCTCAGGTACTGCAACTTCTTTTATATGGGTCCGCTGGGCCCTGATTGGCTGTTCCCTGCCGCCTCTCTGATTGGCTTCTTCCCCACAGCCACTCTAGGCAGCCTGGAAGACTTAATTACTGCTCCATTATGGGATGGGTGTGATAGGACCACAAGGCCTCCATCAGAGGCCTCTGGGCCTAATACATCCCATCACAAGCCCTCTGAATTGACCATCAGCATCAGTGGTGCTCACCAAAGTGAGACCACATAATAACCCAATTTATTTATCATTCAATGAGAGATTGAAAAAGTCTGTTCCAGGGTCAGGGCCCTTGTCAGTACTGGAAAATCCATCTGGAAGGAGGAATGCCTATTCCATTACCAGTGCTGAAGACCATGGTAGAGTGGTGCTGGTTCCAAAGGGTACCTGGGTACCAAATTTGGGATGTACAGCATGCCAAGGATGAGGAACATATTGCTACCATTCCTGCAGGCCTCTGCAATAAGGAAGCTGCCAGCTTTTTTCATCAGTCCCAAAGCTATCAATGGTAGCAACTCCACCCCTGAAGCTATCGAAGCTGAGGACTTGGAAACAACCTTTCACACACCCATCTCCTGAGTTAGTGGGGAGGCTGGGACAAACAGGCAGAATAAGTCAGTCACAGTACCAGGTTTCTCCCAGCTGAGTACCAGGGAAAAACAGAGAGACAGTCAATCTCTGTCCTGGGTACCAGTCTTGTGCACATATCTTTGATGAAGATGATAATTAATCTCCCCTCAACTTAAACTTCCCTAGTCTGTTCTGTGGATCCCCTTCTGACGTACCCCAGGAGATGCAGATCAACTAAGAACATAAGAACAACTGTACTGGATCAGACCAAAGGTCCATCTAGCCCAGTATCCTGTCTACCGACAGTGGCCAATGCCAGGTGCCCCAGAGGGAATGAACCTAACAGGTAATCATCAAGTGATCTCTCTCCTACCATCCATCTCCACCCTCTGACAAACAGAAGCTAGGGAAACCATTCCTTACCCATTCTGACTAATAACTATTAATGGACTTAACCTCCTTCCCCTTCTTAGGAAGTGATCAGAATCAGCGGATCTGTTCAATACTACCATCAAGGTGGAAGATGGCAGAAGGTAGATGGTCCCACTGGCTGATGAAAGTCCTGGCCCCCATGCAAGCCTCATAACCTGTTCCAAGAAATGCTGCTTCAAGAGAAGGTTTCTTGAAATCTGCATTCTCTTTTTGAAGTAATGGCAGATATAACACTTTTTCTTAATGTGACCTTCCACTAGGCATAGCAAGCAGCAAATATTGGGGACACTGCTGGGGACTGAAATCCTGCATGATAGGCAGTGCTCTAAGAGTCCAGAGAATGCTACACCAGAGTGCTAAGCACTACAAATTATTATAAAAAATGAAGTAAACCAACAAGGAGCTCTAAACTATGAGTACTAACTATTAAGACTATTTACATGATGAGGCCCAGAAACACAATTGTGATGCAGAGAAGAAAAACTGCAAGGAGAAGACTCATGCACAGGGGTCTCCAACTAAGACTATTGGTAGTAAGAAGGAACTGATCAGGGAGGCACCACCCTTATATAGCCACAGGAGGACCAAGAGAAGGTAAACAGCACATATGCTGCCCCAGTGGGCACTGTTATAGGAAAAAAGTCTCCAACTGCAGTGCACTTACCATGAATGCCCACAAGCAGAATACACATTTGCAACCACTCAAAGAAGAATAATCCTCTACTGTTTTCATCTGATCTTTCAGGTTGTTTACTTGGAAGGTTAGTTTGTCATCCCTGTTATTTATATTGATCAAACAAGTTTTATGATTTTTATTTTCAAGCATGTTTTCTACCATTGCTCAGATGGAGTTTTCTTACTCATGTTGTGTCTTGACTCTGCACTGTGTGGGTTTCACTGGGAGCAGGCTATGTGTTAAAGCCCGAATCCAAAAAAAACTTCTGCTTTTGAATTTGTGCATTTTTACCTAGTTAAGAATCTTTTTGTAAAAGAACTTTGGTGGATAGAGACTTTTTCTTAAGGAGACTGAATTCCTGTATAGAATTTATATGACAATCTACACCAACATGCTAGAAGATAAGCCACTTCAGCAATATGTATAAAGGAAATAAATCAAACATTTATTTATTTATTTGAACTTCTGAATACCTCCAACAAGATGTGCATTTGCCTTGCTGAGTAAACATGTTATCTTGTTGCTGAAACACCTCTTTCTTCAACTCTCTTGCTATTACAGTTGCCCACCTTCATCACATCTGAAACCAGACTGTGAACTCTTTGGGCCCAAGGCTATATCCTCCTATTTATACTAGTGGTACCTAGTACTCTTTTGGGTGCTATATAAACAACAACAATAGTAAGAGACCTCCATGAAAATTAATACAGCTTGTTTCTTGGCAAGTTCTGCCCTCTTTAAAGTATTGCTACACAATTTTCTCCCTCAAACAATTGCACAGGATTGTTCTTTCTATTGCCTAAACCAACACGTCTTTTTCTATTAAAAAATAAAAAGCTGCAAGAATGGTTAGCCAATCAGTTCACCTGCATGGCTGACCATTCCTGAGTATTTGATCTCTATTGTTAAACAACTTATGATTGTTTTAGTAGATCAGATAGTGCTAAAGTAGCATTGTGCTTAATTAATGCAACATATACTCCATTACGGAAGAGCACAGAGAGTAATGAGATCGCCAGTATAGAAACTGTGTTTTTATGTTGCAGTGGGTCTCACTTATCACCTGTTTTAGGGCTGAGGAAATAATTTTTCCTAATGAGGCCAAACTGTCTGAAGCCTGGTAGGATTTTTTACCTTCCTCGTAGCATCGGGGGACAGAATTAGGTTAGGTTATGAATAGGATTTAGAAATTTAATTTAAAAATTGTATGAATGTTTAGTTCATTGCAACTTGCAGCAAGTGTCCAGCATGAATAAAAGACTAAAGGGACAGTACCCAGAAAAAAGGGACTGGAGATTTCACTGTTAGACCTATGTCCTATGTGAAAAGGGGAGACTTGAAGTCTAATAACCAAGAACCCTCACTGGTACCTTCTCTTCCTTTCACAAGGGTGAAAGTGATAGGATTCAGCAGAGTGAACTGAATACTAGGGGGAGGCAGTGGAACATCTACGCTGAGCCATGGACTATATCAGCAGTTCTCAAACTGTGGGTTGGGAGCCCAAAGTGGGTCGCAACCCTGTTCTAATGGGGTTGCCAGTGCTTGCATTAGACTTGCTGGGGGCCAAGCCCTACTGCCCCGGGGCCCAAATCAAATCCCGCGGGCTTCAGCCCTGGGTGGCGGGGGTCAGGTTACAGGCCCCCAACCCGGTGATGAAGCCCTTGGGCTTCAGCTTTGACACACACACCCCCATCTCGGGGCAGTGGGGCTTTGGCCTCCCTTCTGGGGTCGTGTAGTAATTTTTGTTGTCAGAAGGGGGTCAGGTGCCCTGTAGCCCTGCACTACATTCACTTAAATGTCTAGTATGGGGAGATGGGCCAGATAACACAGGAAAAGGGAACCATGTTTAATAAAGTTGTGGCCTGCTGCTTAAAATTCATCCCTGTTACTATTCTCATGCACTTGCATATCTGATCAAAATGTTTCTACATGTAGCTTATATAACTGTGTAGGGATTTGAAATGTTGCATAGAAGAAACTTCTTAAGTCTCTCTGAAGATGCACTGAAATCACTATTTATCGTCATAGACTTGTTTTGGGAGGTATAGTTTAGGGGTGGAAAGAAACAACTCTGAAGATCAGTATGTTTAATCTATAGATTGACTCAGAGAGTAACAGCTTCTGCTGTAGTGAAAAAGCTTTCTTTTGTGGCTCCAGACACGAATAGTGTCTTATTGGGCTAAAGAACTTTTTATTTGTTTTTCAAAAATGAATTATTGTATATGGAATACACTAAGTTAAATAACTCAGTTATAATAAAGATGTAAAAAAACCAAAACATTAAGACACTAATGCATATTAGTGACCAATATACTCCAACGTTGCCTTTCAAGAAGAAAGCCATTTTAAATGTACAGAATCAAATACCCATATCTGAACCCTGTCCCAGGTTTCAATTGTTATGCTGATTTATAATTCAAAATAACTAATGCAGTTTGTTTAAAATACTTGAGTTTAAATATGCCCCTGGACTAATACTGTGTATATTCAGTTTCAAGATGGAGTGACTATTTGCAGATGAGTTACACACAATTAAAAATATAGCGGTTTAATGGAGCCCCTCACATAACCTTAATTATAGTGGTGCCAGCAGGCCTAGCTCTTAAAAAAAATCATTATATGACCAAACCATATGCAAAATAATTTTGGCAATACGTCAGCATTCCAGTTCAGTGATCTATTGTGTACTATATGTGCCTTTTATAGCCTGTATTTGTAAATGTGCTGTATGCAGAGATAAAGTGTACTTCAGTAGACTGCATTATGTTTCAATAACCAGTAGCATTATAGGCACTACCATGAAGGTGAATACTACATGTTCCCACCTGCTCCTAGCTGCAACCTCTAATGTCTCTAGGTTATAACAATGATTAACATGCAAAATTTTCATTTCTAAGTCAAGAAAAAATAAAGCCAAAGAACAATATAAGAAGTATGTAGAAGCATAAAAGTACAGCTGTTCTCCTTGACAATAAAAAACCTAGCTTCACATAAATCATTTTTAAAGCAACGGTAATTAAAGTCTTATTTACCAAAAGACAGATGACTGAATATATTCTTAAAGTAGTAATGAATCATATATATGCCAAATTTTGTTACATGTTTTGTATTTACATTTCAGTTTACAAATCAGCTGTGAAAAATCTTTTTAATGGCATAAATTATACAAAAATAATAGGGTTTAATCCATAGTAAGAAGCACAGAATCCCAGTAAATGGGAAGATAATCCATAGGGAAAACACAGTGGACTCGATCACCTATGACAATATGGTCAGAAAATTGAAATCCAGTATTTTTTTTAAGAAAATTTCTTCTATACCAATAAAAAGGATGATCAAGAGAAAGCATGTTGCATTGGATCCAAGTAGACAGGGAGTCAAGAGATTTATGTTATGTTCCTTGGGCTGTCACTGACTCACTGTGTTAACTTGGACAATACAGTTACCCTATTAGCAGTTTCATTTGTACAATGAAGATAATGATGCTCATTGATCTTTGTCCAGAATTTTGAGACATTATTTGAAAAATAATGAAATTATATTTAGCACTTAAGTATCTATATTTTCCTCATCAACACTAGTATCGGAATGCCTCTCACACACTAATAATAATGATAAAAATTCCATCAACATTACTCTCCCTCTTCTCCTTCCTATGCTGTAAGTGAAGTTTATTAGTTTTGGGGGAAGAGTTTGTAGTACTGAGGCATGGGGGGTAATGTTTTTGTATGTGCATATATATATAATGTTTATTGAAAAAATGCCATTTCAAAGAGATTGCATCAATTCAATCACAGACTCTATTGTGTTATATAATGATTATAATACAAAAAAAGAATAATTGCAAAAGTGCCATTCATGACTCCATAGTTAATTGAGTTTTGCAATTAAATACAAAACTATATTTGCTTAGCTTATTAAATAATTGATTGGTTAAGATACACCATGATGAAAAACCCAAGATAGCCATAATCATTCCAAACTACTTTTGGACCCCTAAAAAAATGCAACTCATTTTGGTATCCAAACAAAATACTGCGAAATTACTATGGTGGCATTAACCAGTGGTGTCTTCTCATTTTCACAACCACCAGAAAGAAATACATTTTAAGTGTGGACCATGTTGTCTGCAGTGGGCCCTTCTTTCAATCCATCCTTTTCAAATAGCTAGTATACAATGTATATGCCACCTTACATACACCTGTGCATGTCTGACACATAGATATTTCTTCTTCTGAGTGTCAACAGTGTGATTTGTGTGTGTGTACATATGTTAAGTGCAGAAAGGCCAGGCCATCAGTATTTTTACAAAAAAAGAGTCTGCAAGCTGTCAGCATATTTTGTTTGAACCACTGACTTCCTCAGTCAATTTCATGTTTTGAGAGTTGCTATTAGAGGAAGAGTTATAAATCAGATATTTGATACTGAACACATTAAACAAGATTTTGATTCCATACCAAAACAAATTTTATTTCAAAACCAGTTACAGTTACTCAGGGACAACAATGTACTCAGCTATAACAAAATTTGCAAAAAAGTGTTCCAGCTTTCTGTTGTGTGGAGGTGAGGGTCTCATATAAGCCAATTCAAAATGATTATTTAAGAAAGATGCCAGCCCTGAGACATCTGATAAGAAGCTAATTTTGCTGATGGGAGCTAAATGAATCAGTGAGATTCCTGGCAGAATTATATTTGCAAAGACATCGAATTGCTGGGTAGTTTTCCTTTCTCTACATTTATCATCCATTAGGATCCTCACCACTGGAAATTAAAAGACTAGAGGAATGGAACAGAAGAAAAGACAGGAAAAGCTGCAGGATGAGATTTTCAAAAGTGCCTGAGAGTACCAGTCTTACTGACTTTCAACAGGTCTTGTGTTTAAGCCATTTAGGCCCTTTTAGAAATTCCCATCTACAATAAAAAGCAATAACAAAGCTAATGCCCAAAGTGAGAACAGAATGTTTTGTTTTAATAGCCAAGTACAAACACAGACTAAACTCTCTCTTAAATATTTAGAGACATGAAGTGGGTGAGGTAATATCTTTTATTGGACGAACTCCTGATGGTCAGAGATAAGCTTTCCAGTTCTACAGGTAATAAGATAAAGGTACTAAGAGTGTTACAGTGAAATGCAAGATCGAACACATAGTTTAGCATAAGTAGTTAGTGCATAGTCTAAGAGCGACCATTCAAACTGAAGTAGCTTATTAATACCCTGTAGTCACAGGACAAAAAATGGGGAAAGAGGGGTAGTGAGTTACAGATTCTTGTAATAAACCATAAATCCAGTGTCTTCATTAAGACTGCAATTTATAGTATCTGGCATTGTTCTAAATTTAATCTCCCAGGCTCATCGTTTGAAAGTATTGTGCAGATTTTCTTTGAGGATGAGGACTGACAGATGTCCAAACAGATTAAACATACAATTGCACAAGAGATGACTGACTGCACAACAACTAAAGGTGGGGCAGAATTTGTGTGGGCTAACCCAAAGGAGGACAGGGTTGGGCGGGGGGGAGAGGAAGGTGGTCAGAAACTGCTGCAAAAGGTGCTTGGTGGTCAACTTTGCAGCAATGACTTACACCTTCCTCCCCCCTACCCCCGAAATGTGCATAAAGGTACGAAACCTGGGGTGGGGCAAGTCTCTGTGTGAAAGCAGCAAGGAAGCCAGCACCCACCCTCCCTCCCCTAGTAGCCAGCAAGTGGAGGCGAACAGCGGGCTGGGTTTGGACCTGCTGTGGGCATTACGCTAGTTGCCTCTTTTAAAGGGAGGCTGGGAAAGATTTTTTTCCCACACCACCAGAATTAGCTGTAGTGGAGTGTGGTTTTTTTCACCTTCCTCACAATGAGTGTGAGGATGGACCTTTTCTGGTGAATAGAAAAGGTGGTAGGCCATATGTTGCGACTTATTTTGTAATATTGGGTGGATGTTCAGGGCAGGTACTCCATAGGGATGGAAACCAGTGACTAGATAAATGGCCTAGTAAAGGTCTTAAAAGGAGGTACTGGATAAAGAAACAAAATGGGGGAGGAGGTTCAGGGACTCCCATGACCGGTATGGCAGGGAGCCAACTCCCCCCCTCCCCGTTCTCATAGCCATCCTTAAGCCTCTTGTAAGGCTGGTTGATGGTAAGATCCAAGCCATGGGTTGGCTGGGGGACCTGATGGAAACCAAAGGGGGGCTGGTGGAAGCCCTGGAAAATGAGATTAAAAATACTCCATGCATGAAGAGACCAATTTAAAATAAATGACATCCCAAAATAAATCAGAAATGTCTTTTGAGGGTGTGAAAGTCTCTCATGTTGGCAACAAATACTGGAGCACAAATTCTGAAATAGGATTCCTTCTTAGAACTGAATGCTGTGTGAAGACATGAAGGGAGGACCTTGAAGCTAATCTGGGATTTTAAATGAGAACTTTTTTAAAAACTAGCTATGGAAAGGCAACTCAATCTGCATAATGCCAACAACAAAAATAAAAATGTGCCCATAAGGCATGAAAAATTACAACCAACACTGATACAATTCAATAATTTTCACCAGATGTGGCTAAAGTGTTTTACAATTATTACTTTCCAATAAGGTAAAATCAGATTCAGAATACAGTTGTATTTACTGAAGCTAGCAAAGCCACCCAATGGGAAATAAAGCATAATTGCACAAACTACTCAATGGCAAGTAGGCAAAATGACATTGACCAGAAGATAAATGGCACTGAACATCACTAGTACACCAAAGACCTTCTCAGTCATTAGGCAGATTTCCAGTGGAACAGCAGAATACCACAACAGAGGTTGAAGTCATGCCACAAACTAAAATTTAGTACCGGGGCTTCAAAGCCTACAAATATTATACTACTGTATTTATTTTATTTATTTTCAGTTGTGGTGGTATTTGCCTCAAAAAGGTTAGCTTTAGCTGTAATAATATATTACATTTTCCTACCCTGCATCTTCTCCCCAACTGAAATGAGTAGGTTGAAAATCATATGTGATAACAGAAGTATGTGCCTGATTCTGTCACTTATTTTATAATAGGCACCACTTGCTGGAAGTGCATTTGAAACCAAAAAAAAACATTGTTGCAGTAATGAAGGTAGAAATATCACCATATTCCCTCAAATTCAAAAATCACTGTGATATTTCAAAACAAAAGAGGTGCTTCACATATTTCAAGAATAGGATTCCCTGTACTTCCACCACATGAAGACATATATGGCTAAAATGATATATTCATAAACAAAGTGTTAGAGGTCATGT
Organism: Gopherus evgoodei; assembly: GCF_007399415.2. Taxonomy (NCBI): domain Eukaryota; kingdom Metazoa; phylum Chordata; order Testudines; family Testudinidae; genus Gopherus; species Gopherus evgoodei. The sequence goes on from NC_044324.1 coordinate 51,785,598, forward strand.
AATCATTCTTCTCCATCTCCTTCATTTCTCTGGACTGCACACCACATACAACTCTACCTCAATATAACGCGACCCAATATAATACAAATTTGGATATAACTCAGTAAAGCAGTTCTTCAGGGGGGTGGGGCTGCACATTCCATTGGATCAAAGCAAGTTCAGTCTTTTCACCTATAAAACGGTAAGATTTTTTGGCTCCCGAGGACAGTGTTATATCGAGGTAGAGGTATACATCTTTCAGCTGGAAATATTTGCTTGATAATACTAGGACCACAGTTCCACTGTATGTCTCCAACCAAGTCACTGAGGGAAAGGCATCTTCTAAAGAAGCCTGTAGAGCAGGGGTCGGCAACCTTTCAGGAGTGGTGTGCTGAGTTTTCATTTATTCACTCTAATTTACGGTTTTGCGTGCCGGTAATACATTTTAATGTTTTTATGTCTCTCTCTATAAGTCTATAAACTATTGTTGTATGTAAAGTTAACAAGTTTTTAAAAAAAAAAATTTAAGAAGCTTAATTTAAAATTAAATTAAAATGCAGAACTTATCAGTTTAGTGCAGTGGTTCTTAATCTGGGGTGCATGCACCCTCTGGGGCAAAGCCGGTGCAAAGATATTTTACGCCCTATGTGAAACTTCCACCTTGGGCCCCGTCCCCTTCCACATCGGTCCATTGAAAGGCAAATTCCTATGAGCCTTTATAGACCCCAGAGGCCAGCCTGCCCAGGGGCTGCTCCCTAGACCAGGTTCCCCCCTCCCCACCCCCTGAACTCCCCTGGAAGGTGCACAGCCCCCCCTGTGAGCCCTCCTCTCCCCACCCCACCCAGGTGGCCCCCGCCTCGAGTCACCTCACTGGCTTTGCTGGGCTTGGGCTGCTGCAGCAGCTCGGCAGGGAGGAGCAGCCTTCTGGAGGCACCGGAGAGTCAGAGCGTCCCGCTTTCAGCAGCAGCGAGCCCCAGCCATGGAGGAGCCGGCACGGTGCAGGGGGGCAGCAGCCCTACAAAGGTGGAGATGCCACTAGAAGGGAGCAGCTGCACCCCCCTGCCCAGGCTGTGGCCCTGCACCCCGCTGGGGGCTCCTGCAGACTGCAGTGGATGTATGTGGATGCCAGCCCCCTTGTGCCCCCCAGTTCCCCCCCACCTAGGGTTATCATATTTCAACAATCAAAAAAGAGGGGAGAGCCCTGCCCTAGCCCCACCCCCATCCACACTCTCCCACTTCCCACCCCGATTGCCTTGGTCAGAACCCCCCCCCCGCTCCTTGTCCCCTGACTGCCCCCTCCTGGGACCACTTTCTCAACTGACCCCAGAACCCCACCCCCTACCTAAGCCTCCCTGCTCCTTGTCCCCTAACTTCCCCCTCCTAAGACCCCCTTCAGGACCCTACCCCCTACCTGTCCCTTGACTGCCCCAACCCTTATCCACACCCCCACCCCCAGACAGATCCTCGGGGATTCCCACGCCCCATCCAACCACTCCCCGCCCCGACAGGACCCCCAGAACTCCCAACCCTCCTCCCACCCCCTGACTGCCCCCCGGGACTCCCCTTACCAGGCCCATGACAGTCAGACGCTGGCTCCACATGGAAGCAACACTCCACGCGGAGTGCTGAGGAAGTCGGGGGGGGAGCTGAGGAAGGGGCAGCGACAGCAGCAGCTCACACTTCTGAAAGCCGCAGAACCCGAGGGTGGTGAGGGGGGAGCCGGGGGGAGCCAGCCTGGGCTGAGGCCTGGTGCCCCCCAGGGGGGCTCCTGCAGCGGATGCATGTGGGTGGCAGTCCCCGTGTGCCCCCCAGCTCCCCCTCACCATGCTCGGGCTCTGCAGCTCCCAGGAGTGTGAACTGCTGCCCCTCCCATAGCAGGCTTAGGGCCCCATGCCCTGGCAGCTCACACTCCTGGGAGCTGCAGAACACAAGAGTGGTGGGGTGGGAGCCAGGGGGCACACCTGCCACCGGTCTGCGGTCTCACGGCCGGTCCCACTTAGCCTCCTGCCGGCCTGTGGTTCCGTTCACTCAGCTGGCAGCAGGCTAAGCAAGGCTGGCGGCCAGGACCCCGACTGGCAGCCACATGCCAGGCAAAAATCAGCTTGCATGCCAAAGGTGGCATACGTGCCATAGGTTGCCGAACCCTGCCGTAGAGACTGTCTCACATGAGAAGTTGGAGTGGAGTTCTCAGCAGTGGGCTGGAAACAGTTGTGGAGGGTAGAATGGCTGATGCAGCACTGCACCAGACCGAAGCAATTAAGGAAGAAATCATCACCTCTGTTGTATGAATTATTGCTGGATATTCCCAGTAAGTTAAGTTAATAAAGTTGTGGTCCAATTAAATCACATCCCTTGCAACTTGTCTTTCTTTCCATAAGTCTAGGACAATGAGAAGTGCATGAATTTTGAACTCTGTGTGAGTGGCAGAATACTTTGAGGGACTGGATTAAATTCATGATTATTGTTACTTCAAGCATTTGATAAAAATGAGGTTTTTATGCTAAGCAGCCACTTATTACTCTAAGGTTATACAACCTAACCTTACATTCTCTAAGGCTGTCTTGAAAGGCATTTAAAATGGCCTTCCATAACAAAGGTCAGTAGCTACTTATTCATTAGCTGAATGACTAAGTGAAGGCAAAACATCAAAAATGTTCTTAGTTGATTGTAGATTCAACTACTTGACTCTAAAAAGGGAACAGAACGGGTCTGAAATATTATAAATCAATGAAAGAAAGCAGATACAAAAGAAGAGAAAATACCAATTCCTTAGGGAAACTAAATTATTTAAACTTGCAAAAAGACCTTTTAAAACATATTTTTACAATTTATATTATTTATAAATTGTAAAAATATTTTAAAAGGTCTATTTGCAAGAGTAATAATTGTTTCCCTAAGGAATTATTTTCACTTCATAGATAAAACATAGGAAGAAATAACATCATCATTCATAGCAAATTCTCCAGCAAGGGAATGAAAAGTTTTCGTTAGAAAGAGCATGCAAAGCTAGACATATGCTAGACACTATTCCAGGGATCTCCTGATATTTTCCTAGACAATAAAGATGATTCAGTACAATTTCAAACTCATTAAAGGTAGTGCAGATTATGTCTATGTACATTGTTATCCTCCCAAGGAACCTGCCTTTCACTGAAGATATGTAATCTCAGACATTAAAAAAACATAACTGCTATTTATTCAGACTATAAATGCTAAATATAGAAACATTTAGAACCCTTAAACTTTCCTGTTTCACTAGTGAAATGTCATGGTAGCAGATACACTGTCAAAACCCAATTTTGTTAACTGGAACAGAATATCAAATATTTTTAGTTTCCCATTTTGTATTATGAAAAAAAAGGATTGCTGCTGGCTTACAGTCAGTGCTAAGAACTATGCTATTATTAATCATTTGTTATGTGACAGTGTGATCTGTGATATACAAAATAAAGAAGAACTTTACACAGAGGAACTCATGATCTATCTGTAGACAGACAAAATGAAATGTAGCATGAGACCAAGAGCAAGGCTCCATCTTCGAAAATATTTTCTCTCCTCTTTCCCTGCCTCTTTTTAAAATGTGTGTGAGTTACAGCATTTTTACTGAAGCGAATTAGTGTTTGAGGGATTTGTGAAAAGAGAGAGAGTTTGGAAAGTTATTTTAGTGGTTCAGAAAATTAGATCTACTCAAAGTATCTCTATAAAATATGTATTGGGAATGACACAAACCCTTTGAATAATTTGAAATCCACTCATATGTCAGAGGTTCAAAAGATACTAATGGAAATTAAATGTATTGAAATTTCAGTCAGTGCAGTTCAATAATAACAACATTAAGCGGATTTACAATATCATCCTTAAACACTGCCACTGCCACTATGGAAGCAGCTTATCACCACACATCACGCTATGATTTAATAACTTCACATTTTCTGACTTCAGTGGTTCTATGGGTTTGTTGCTGTTTCTCGCATTTCTTAAAGCCAGTTTTTTAACTGAAGACAGGAATTTCCCTGTCTCTGGTGCCATTCATCCCTCATTGGATACTGCTAAAGCATCACTTCGACCTCCCTGGTCACTCAATTACACACCTAAAAGTCACAATTCTCCAACAAAAAAACTTCAAAACCGGACTCCAACAAGAAACTGCAGAATTGGAATTAATTTGCAAACTGAACACCATTAAATTAGGCTTGAATAAAGACTGGGAGTGGACGAGTCATTACATAAAGTAAAAACTATTTCCCCATGCTAATTTTTCCCCTTACTGTTACTCACACCTTCTTGTCAACTGTCGGAAATGGGCCATCCTGATTATCATTACAAAAGTGTTTTTTTCTCCTACTGATAATAGCCCACCTTAATTGATTAGTCTCATTATAGTTGGTATGACAATACCCATTTTTCATGTTCTTTGTGTATATATATCTTCCCACTGTATTTCCTCTGCATGCATCCAATGAACTGGGTTTTAGCCAAAGAAAGCTTATGCCCAAATACATTTGTTCGTCTCGAAGGTGTCACAAGTACTTCTCATTCTTTTTGCTGATACAGACTAACATGGCTACCACTCTGAAATCTTTTAACCAGAAGTAGTTCTGCAAAGAAAATGTTTTTCCTTTGGGATAACTATGTTGCAGAAAAAAGCAGCAGGGTGGGCAGATCCCCCTAGTTAGTAGTTCATTCCAAACTCCCACCCTCAGCTTATAGTGGAGAAACCCTCCTACAGCCTTTGGGGAAGAATGAATTCACTCAGAAACCGCTCCAATACCCTCATCAGTTACAATGACCTTTATCAGCCAACAGCCACATTTATCAGGAGACATGCAGTCCCAGTGTCCTGCAGCAATAATTGATCAGGGTGCGTACTATCTTCTGGTCTCTGGTGGATTTTCATGTTCAGAGCAGGCCAAAAGAAGGCACATGTTGAGGTTACTTCCTAGGCCCAGCTCCCAACCCAGAGCTCAGACACTTGGCCTGCTGTCTCCCAACAGCAACCACTGCACATGCCCTTTCTGGTTGTCCAGCAAGTTCCTCTTCCAATTTAAGTAGAGCTAGAAGAACAGGAAATAGCTTTGGGATTTCCTGCATGGTTTCTAGCCAAGCATAAATCTACAAGGATGAAAAGGCCAACTTCTGCTTGTTCATCCCACTTTTCTTTTTAATCTAATACATGATCAGTGGAGGAGAGCACAGTTGAAGTATATGAACATCACACAACAATTCAACACCTACTTTGGCAAGTAAGTCTTTTCTCAGTAAAACTGACCATATACTGTACATTCATACATTAAAGAACAACACTGAACAATACTGAGTTGTTCAATTACACAAATATTTTTACTGTCACCTTGCTCTGAGTTTAACATGCATGCTGCCTTGGGATAAAAGTGACTGTATAAAGAATATTATTCAATGCTTTCATTACATGATTATACAGAAATTGCAAAATTTTAATACTCAAGCTTGTCTGTGAAAAGAAAAAAAAAAGGTCTTACAAAGAAAGAAATAAGACAGTAGGTATATTATAAAACAGATACAAAAAATTAGTAATTAGATGCCTCCTGTCATTTGGGTCTGTGTTAAAATGGAAAGTTGATCATTTTTCAGCACTGACATTGCAATATGCATGTCTTATTCTCAAAAATCCATTTTCTTTTTGCAGCTGGTAAAGATTTGAAAATAAGCCTTTCCAACAAGTTCATCTGAGTGAAGCCATATAAAAACCAAAGGGAGTTACAAAAGACAGTTTCAAAATTATACATTTTAAATCCAAAGGTGAAGTCTCAGATTTAGCAGAATATCTTAGCTCAAACTTTGTTGGGTAATGAAATGACAGGGCTACTTGGCAGATGTCCACACAGCAGGGAGATATACAAAGACTGCTGAACAGCAAAAGAGACTTCCATGAATGTGATGAAGAGAGGTACGAACCAACCAATAATAAGTGTCAAAATATAAATGAATTAGGAATTCTGCAAGACCTAAGATTCTATCAAAATCTCAGAGGCTATCCAAGACTTTTGTTTAGCTAAGGCTCAGCTGAGGTTTCACTGGAGCTGCTGTTCAAGAGATTTACAAAGCCTCACTGATGAAGCCTTTAGGGCCCCAAACCTGCAAGCCAAACAACTGTGTTTGAGGAATTTATAAATTCAGCCAATAAAGCCTGTGGAGCATCTAAAAGAGTGAAATTTAGAAAGACTTTGCATTACTCTCCTGACCTAAAGCTGCCCTAAAGAGCTTATCCGGTAACAACACGATCAGCGTATTGTGATCGCTGAGAGATGAACAGCCACTATAGCAGTTCCTTCATGATACCTTTTCTTGCAGCCAGAGCAGAGGAGAACAAAGGTAACTTAATACCTTTGCATCTCCCCAGACATTCAGAGCTGCAAGAAGTGCTCCTTCAGTCAGAATCAGGGGAATTTTGACATATGACTTTTTCTTAACTTATGACTTCTTTATGCTTTACTGTTTCTACTAGGAAAACAAAACAAAACAAAAAACAAACAAAAAAAAACTATTCTACCATAACTCTATGGCCTTGACTACCCTAGGAAAATGCACCTTGTTAGCTAATATACTAACGAGCACAATGGTAAGCAGAATTTGGCCTTCTCAGAGATCAAGAACAGTCAAGTTAGACAACACATTTGCTGATTGTGGCGCTAGGGTTAACACAACTATCATGATTTATTCAAGGTCACACAAAAAATTGTGTCTGAGCCAAAATTTGAACACACATCTCCAGAGTCCCTGTCTACTCCTCTAACCATAAAGACCATTTCCACACCTCTCTGTAGAGATAGTTACATACTGATATCTATAACTACACAGAGCTAAAATTCGTATCGCAGTGTTAGAGCTAAATAATATAAGATGATTGGAATGCCAAATTCACATGTAAAGGATTTCATTGCATGAATTTTCATCTTGGCTGACTTGGTTCTTAAAAAAAGTATTACAAACATTCTTGTGTTACAAGATAAAAAGTGGACATTTACTAACTGACAGATTTTTATTTATTTATTTATTTATTTTTAAACCCAGCATTTTGGGCATATTGGCTGGTCCAACCATTTCTCATTTTTTGCCTGAGGGCATGTACCCAGAGGATTGCTTTCATATTTGCTTCTTGTTGCCTCTCCAACTGTCACAGCAGCAGGAAGCAAAAATGGAAGGATAAGCTTTAAAAAAATATGGACAATTATTATAATTTTTAAATTGTTAATATTTTCAGAATGTATGAGAAGAACATTTTATATTCATGGTTACCTCTTGACACCAACCATACCAATAATAATATTTAGCATATGTATCCAGTGCTTTCTATCAGCACTTTAGGAACAATTCATCTCAAATAGAGAATGCACATGATAGAGGTACTGTAAAAACAAAAATGAACGTATGTATTGAGATTTTTTTTATGAAATTGATTCACCTGTACAATACTGTACTTTTAATCTGAAAATCTTAAATATTATACACTAGATTTTGATACTTTTTACTAACAAATATAAGATGACTGAGAAAAAATTAATCTATATGAGACACAAAATGGACAGTCCCTCCCACTTCAGTAATCTTATAATTTAAGCAAGAGACAGAGTGGGGAACACACATTTCTATGTGAAAAGGAAATACTGATTAAGAGTTTTCTTTCTTAGTTTCTCCCATTTAATTATTATTGTTTTGTTGCTGTCTTCATCTTGCAGTCGTCACAGAAAAAGTAACTCTTAAATGAGAAGAGGGTACAATGTCTTGATGAAGTGCAAAGGGAGGGATATTACACGACATAGGAAGTCGTGACATAGTCAAGGGTGCATATATATTCAGGAAGAACAGGAAGGGCAGAAAAGGGGGGATGTTGCATTTTATGCAAGAGAGGAGCGTGACTGCTCAGAGCTCTGGTATGAAACTGCAGAAAATTCTGAGTCTCTGGATTAAGTTTAGAAGTGTGAGCAACAAGGGTGATGTCATGGTGGGAATCTGCTATAGACCAGCAGACCAGGGGAATGAGGTGGACGAGGCTTTCTTCCAGCAACTAACAGAAATTACTAGATCACAGGCCCTGGTTCTCATGGGAGACCTCAACCACCCTGATATCTGCTGGGAGAGCAATACAGCGGTGCACAGACAATCCAGGAAGTTTTTGGAAAATGTAGGGGACAATTTCTTGGTGCAAGTCCTGGAGGAACCAACTGGGGCAGAGCTCTTCTTGATCTGCTGCTCACAAACCGGGAAGAATTAGTAGGGGAAGCAAAAGTGGATGGGAACCTGGGAGATAGTGACCATGAGATAGTTGAGTTTGGGATCCTGAGACCAGGAAGAAAGGAGAGCAGCAGAATACGGACCCTGGACTTCAGAAAAGCAGACTGACTTGCTCAGGGAACTGATGGGCAGGATGCCCTGGGAGAATAACATGAGGGGGAAAGGAGTCCAGGAGAGCTGGCTGTATTTTAAAGAATCCTTATTGAGGTTGCAGGAAAAAAAATCCCAATGTGTAGAAAGAACAGTAAATATGGCAGGTGATCAGCTTGGCTTAATAGTGAAATCCTTGCTGGTCTTAAACACAGATAAGAAACTTACAAGAAGTGGAAGATCGGACAAATGACCAGGGAGGAGTATAAAAATATTGCTCAGGCATGCTGGAGTGAAATCAGGAAGGCCAAATCACACTTGGAATTGCAGCTAGCAAGAGATGTTAAGAGTAACAAGAAGCATTTCTTCAGGTATGTTAGCAACAAGAAGGTGGTCAAGGAAAGTGTGGGCCCCTTAGTGAATGAGGGAAGCAACCTAGTGACAGAGCTAGTGACAGAGCTAATGTACTCAATGCTTTTTTTTGCCTCTGTCTTCTCAAACAAGATCATCTCCCAGACTGCTGCACTGGACAACACAGTATGGGGAAGAGGTGACCAGCCCTCTGTGGAGAAAGATGTGGTTCAGGACTATTTAGAAAAGCTGGACGAGCACAAGTCCATGGGGCCTGATGCACTGCATCCTACAGTGCTAACGGAGTTAGTGGATGTAATTGCAAAGCCATTGGCAATTATCTTTAAAAACTCATGGCTATTGGGGGAGGTCCCGGATGACTGGAAAAAGGCTAATGTAGCGCCCATTTTCAAAAAAGGGAAGGAGGAGGATCCGGGGAACTACAGGCCAGTCAACCTCACCTCAGTCCCTGGAAAAATCATGGAACAGGTCCTCAAGGAATCAATTCTGAAACACTTATAGGAGAGTAAAGTGATTAGGAACAGTCAGCATGGATTCACCAAGGGCAAGTCATGCCTGACTAACCTAATTGCCTTCTCTGAGGAGATAACTGGCTCTGTGGATGAGGGGAAAGCAGTGGATGTGTTATTCCTTGACTTTAGCAAAGCTTTTCATACTGTATTCCACAGTATTTTTGCCAGCAAGTTAAAGTAGTATGGGCTGGATGAATGGACTATAATGTGGATAGAAAACTGGCTAGATCATCGGGCTCAATGGGTTGTGACCAATGGCTCTATGTCTAGTTGGCAGCTGGTCTCAAGTGGAGTGCCCCAAGGGTCGGTCCTGGGGCTGGTTTTGTTCAATATCTTCATTGATGATCTAGAGGATGGCATGGAATGCACTCTCAGCAAGTTTGCTGATGACACCAAACTTGGAGGAGTGGTACATACGCTGGACGGTAGGGATAGGATACAGAGGGGACCTAGACAAATTAGAGGACTGGGCCAAAAGAAATCTGATGAGGTTCAACAAGAACAAGTGCAGAGTCCTGCACTTAGGTTGGAAGAATCCCATGCACTGCTACAGACTAGGGACCAAATGGCTAGGCAGCAGTTCTGCAGGAAAGGACCTAGGGGTTACAGTGGACGAGAAGCTGGATGAGTCAACAGTGTGCCTTAGCTGCCAAAAAGGCTAACATCATTTTGGGCTGTATAATTGGGGCATTGCCATCAGATCGAGGTACATGATCATTCCCCTCTATTTGGTTAGGCCTCATCTGGAGTACTGTGTTCAGTTTTTGGCCCCACAATACAAGAAGGATGTTCAAAACATGGAACGAGTCCAGCAGAAGGCAACAAAAATAATTAGGGGGCTGAAGCACATGACTTATGAGGCGAGGCTGAGGGAACTGGGATTGTTTAGTCCGCAGAAGAGAAGAATGAGGCGGGATTTGGTAGCTGGTTTCAACTATCTGAAAGGGGGTTCCAAAGAGGATGGGTCTAGACTCTTCTCAGTGGTACCAGATAACAGAATGAGAAGTAATGGTCTCAGGTTGCAGTGGGGGAAGTTTTAGGTTGGAAATTAGGAAAGACATTTTCACTAGGAGGGTGGTGAAGCACTGGCATAGGTTACCTATGGAGGTGGTGGAATCTCCTTCCTTAGAGGTTTTTAAGGTCAGGCTTGACAAAGCCCTGGCTGGGATGATTTAGTTGGGGATTGGTCCTGCGTTGAGCAGGGGGTTCGACTAGATGACCTCCTGAGGTCCATTTCAACCCTGATATTCTATTATTTTATTATATTTATACAAACACAAATTGTTTTATATGGTAAGCGTTGCTATTCCTGTGGTGGAGTATTAAACTGGGAATCAAGAGAACTGGATTCTATTCCTGGGTCTGCCATTAACCTGCTGTGTTGCTTGGGCAAATCACATCTGTGACATTCTATATCTTTGTGGAGTGTCCTGGAACCCCCATATGCCTAATGTTTATATAATCATAATCTTACAGCATGCCTTGTAAGGTATCGTGGGAAAGGTTATGATCTGCTGAAAGAGATTTCTGTATCCATATATGTAGATCATGAATGCATATGAAGCTATGAGAATTGTGTTGTATGCTTGTCACTAAAACATGCTGTAAATGGGGAATCAGCCAGATATTAGCTCCTCAGAGGCAACAGCAAGGGAAATAACCAACACTAGGAGTGTGTGTGAAGTAACCCATCGACCACCATTGTCCAGCAAAGAAGCTACAATTCAATGACTCACCTGCATGAGTCCATACCAAGGGAATTCCTCAACCTTCCTAGAGACTCAGCAATGACCCCTAGACATGCCTGGAATTGTGCTCCTCAAGCACATGGACTGGATATAAAATCGAACACAGGGGGCTCATGCTTGGCCTTTCTCCTTCATCCAACTACACCACAAGCAACAGGAACACTCTGAAAACTCCAACTGAAGAGACTGGCCCAGATTTCAAGGGTGAAATCTGTGTCCTATGAACTGCAATATCCAGTGGAGTGAGAAAACTGCTTAATCTAGATGTTGCCCAGTCTAATAGGGTTGAGATTTTAGACTGTGTGCTTATATTTGATTTCCTTTTGGTAACTAACTCTGACTTTTCGTCTATCACTTAACATCACTTACAAGCTATCTTTTGAAATCAATAAATGTGTTTAACTGTTTATCTTTACCAGTGAGTTTGTATGAAATGTGCAGCAAATCTGCTCAGGTTTTGCAAAGGCTGGTGTATATTCACTTTACATTGATGAAGTTGTGAACCAATCAATAAATCTGCATTGCTCGTCTTCAGCAGTGCAAGACGGTATATTCCTGAGGTACAGTGCTGGGAGCTGTGGGAGATTTGGCTGGTGCTTTTCTCTGTGTGATTGATGAGTGGTTCTGGGAGCATTCATGCAATATAGCTGGGTGTGGGACTCCACATGCAGTTGTGCTGAGTGATAACAGCAACTGGAAGGATTTTCTGCTGGCACTAGCAAGGTGTTGTGAGACAGCTCAGGCTGGAGAGAGTTCATGGGGCATCCCGTCACAACATCACTTCTAAATGTTTGCATTGAAAGATGTTTTACAAATTCTGTGTGGAGTAGCACTGCTGCAGGGCAACAGTAATACGGACATGCCTGCTCTCCCCCATCCAAAGGTGCAGAGAAAAACACTGGAGACTTCTTCACAGCTGGTTATGAGATCTTACAGAAAATCTTTGACATCTAGAAGTACTCACAAAAAATGACTGACAGATCGTGCTCAGTTTAAAGTTATTAGCACGGCCACAAACTTTGAATAAAATCCTGTACTGTAAATAACCCCCCCAAATTAACACAATTAAAGATAGACAAGGCGGGTAAGGTAATACCTTAGGGTGGACCAACTTCTATTGATGAGAGAGACTAGCTGTCAAGCTTACACAGAGCTCTTCTTCAGATCTGAGAAGATACTCAGAGTGTCTACACTCTCTATAGTTGAAGACAGACAACTAATGCCAAACACAGAGCAAATGGAGGAGACTTGTATTCATTAACTAAACTCAGTGCAAGATAATTATTTTTGTGTTTTTGTTGTGCTATGTCAAGGCTAGGTTCATTCTGAGTTTAGCTCCCCGTGCCTCAGTGCACCCTGACAACATCCAAGTATCAGCAGGGAGATCTCCAAATTCCAAATATAATATACACTCACAGAACAAACATTTCTGAATGAAAGAGTTTAAAATAAACTCAAACTGAATTACTTGCAAATTCTCAGGAAAATTATTCTGTATTCAAAAAGCAAGGGCTGACACTTTGTGAGAATACTATGAATTCTTTAATAAAAAGGTTCAATCTCTCTGTGTTAAGTGCAAAAAGTTCAACTGAACTATTACTAGGGTATGGCCACCACCTTCCTAATTACAGAACAAAAGCATCCAAAACAAAACAAAAAATCAGTCAGTGAAAATATTACACACATACAAAACTTGCAGGGGAGATGGATGGGCAAACAGAAATCCCATCAAATGCTGCTTTCAGAGAACCAGAATTACAGGTGAGTAATTCAAGCCTTGAACTACCTGCTTACAAAGTGATCTGGAAAACTGGACAAAATAACACATCACAGCAGTATGAATAATAAAAAATCTATAAGAACATCCTCCCTGAAAAAATGTGGCTTGGGAGAGGAAGAGTTCCAACAGGACATTGATCAATATGTTACAGACTAAGCTCTAATTAAAGGTTACAGAAGTGATGTCTAAATTAAAGCTGGATGCCAGTCCCAATGGGAAAATTTTGAATTGATGATCAGAAAGGAATTGAAGTGCAATGTATCTAGAACAGGGTGTCCAGGCACTGGTAGTTAGTTTCAGAGTTAGGCTGGCCTTAAGAGTACCTCAAAAAAATTCCTCAGTAATTTAGGAAAAAGAGGAAGATATGATTTTTTTCAAGACAATTTTTGAAATCAAATTAGTGGCGGTTAAATTATTACGGAAAAAGATGTGTGAGCTTATGACTGAAAAGGAATTCTCAACAGTCAAAAGAAAATATGAAGCTGTTGAGCCATTAGAAACACTCAAAACCAACAAGTGAAGGACCATAGCACAGTGTCAACAGCTTTTATTAAGACAATTATTTGTTAAATAAAGAGAAAATATCATGAAATGAGCACTTAATGACTGCAGGGGATATGTAATGAAATAAAGATCCTTTTAAACATCTAGGACAGCAGTTTGATCCTACTAGTCGGTAAGACAGATTACTACTCACTGAAAATTGTTACCATGTGATGGAGTTTCTCTACTCTGTGTTCACTGATTTGCGGGTCTCTGTTCATTATAGTTAACTATTCACCACAATCTCCCTAATGAGCACCCTGTCTGGAAGCTTTAGTAGACAGTCCAGAAACTCAATAAGAATGAAAATTGACATTCCCTACAGGTGTTACCTCAGGGTGAAAGTTGAGTCAACTAGTTGAAGCAATGTGGAGAGGCCTAGCCTATGCTACATGTACCAGTTTTGTCTAGAGAGGATAGCTAACTCCACAGTTGTAAACTCAGCACCTTTCACCAGCATTACATTCATTTATATACGTAAACAGCTTCAGGGATTGCAAGTTAAGAATCCCACTAGGAACAGAACAGGACTATCCAAAAATAAGAAGTAAAAAATGGACGAGTCTTTGTGACTGGATTTCTCACCTCATTGATGAGAAGGTTGCTTGATTCAGGATAAGCCTTACCTTCTTTTCAAAATATGTCAGGACTAGATTCTGATCTTATGTACACCAATGAAAGTACTTATTACCCCATGGAAATAAATGGAGTTACTCCACTGTAACAAACAAAAATCTGAGCTAAACATATATATTGGGGTGGCCAAACCGTGGCTTTCAAGCTGCATGTGCCTCTTTTACAGTTACAGTGCAGCTCCTGGAGCCCCCCCATAAACCGCCATCCTCTGCCTACCAGACTTGGAGGGGGGGGAATTGAGGCTTCTGCCCTGTGGCAGGGTGGTAAGGCTAGAGGCTTCTGTCAGAGATGAGTGGTGCATTCTCAGAGTGTACGTGTGGGGAACAATTTAAAGGTTCGTCCCTCTAACCATACACAGGCATTTCCCCGGCCCCTTACCCTCAGCTGCCCTTCCCTGCAGCTCCCAGGTGTTAGCTCCATGGGGAGAGGCAGTGGCAAGCACCTTCCAGCTGCAGGGAAGTGCTGCTGCTTTAGCTCCACTGGGAGAGGCAGCAGCAGCAAAAGCAGCAGCTGTCCCTGCAGCTCCCAGTTGTTTGCTGCTGCCTCTCTCTAGGCCACAGCTTGCAGGCTCCAGCAGCTGCCATTCAGGGAGGGGCCCTGGCCCCACCATGTCACTGAATAGGGCCAGGAAACCCTGGCAAAAATTGAGGGGAGGGCACATGACCCCATGTGTCCCCCTTTGTGTCACCTCTGGCTTCTGCCCAGTGTGAAGGGGGTCTATGTGCCTGCTGAGGTTCAGAGCTTTGGCAGGAGCAGGACTGAACCCCAAGATCCAGGAGAGGAGCCTGGCACGACTGAAGCCTCAAGCCCCAGCAGGCGCACCCCGGCTCTCAAACTTCCGAAGATTGTTGTATGCAGCTCAGTGGGTCAGTAAGTTTGGCTACCGCTGATATATATGCAGCCCCATATATTGTCACTATATTCATTATATTTTTTCATCATTTTTTTAAGTGGGACTAAATTTTATTAGTTATGAGTGAATTTCAGATCAGTTCAATAGGATCTCATGAGGCTCAAAGAGCCTTTTCAACCCAATGTAACATGGGGATTGAGTGATAGGTACTATCTTGAACAGTTCAGCGCTATGGTGATTTTTACCCTGACAGAACTAACAACCTATACGATATAATAACGTTTTGTTTTCATTATTGCGGCCAGGTCATATGAATACAGAAATGTGAGAGAGAACACTAGCCTGATTCTGTTCTCAATGCTATGAGTGTAAGTCTCACTTGAGGAAAGCATTTCTGTTCTAGAAAGCATGTAAGTATGTACTGAAACCTTTAATCACATGCTTAAGTCCTATCCAGAATAGGGATGAAATTAAGCTTGTTTTAATGTGTTTTTTTTAATCAGGGCCTAAATCAGGAGCAGCATTTCTCAAGCCATTGGTGTTATACAGGTGTTCACTCTAAATCAGGTCCTATTAGCTGCTTTGAAACCCAATTTTGCTAAAGTAAAGTCATATATCTGAATTTATTTATTTTGTTTTACTTAATTTTTTTTGCTCTAAGAATAATGTAGGCTCTTCTTTTTCTAATTGCAAGTATTTTGTTACTTGTCTATAAACTTAGAAATCATGGTTCTCGGTAGTGAATATTTTAATTTCCATACTAGCACAACTGCATTTGTAAAATGAGACACTGAAAATTCTCTTAACTGTACACATAATAAGATGCATTTATACTTAGCTGCATTTCACATTGATTATTAATGCTTATAGCAATGAAAACAAAGTCATTTCCCTAAAAAGACATAGAAATAAGACACAGTAGTGAAAGCACATTTATTTTAAACCTAGTTTCAACAAGGCTCATCTAGTTTCAGCTTTTGAAAGAAAAAGCACATTGCAAGATGTAATGACACATTCTGTCCTTTCACTTATAAAAAGTCATGCTTACTTCAGCTCTAAACTGAATACAATTGTTTAGGAAAGGTGGATGTAACTCAAATTCTAAACTTATGATAGGAGATGGCCTTCATAGCTCTGTGATCATTATAATACCTGCTTCCCAACCTATGACAGTCTCTAAAACCCAAACGTAGTAATAGAAAAGTTAAAAATGCACTGATTTCTAAGGACTGTAGGCCTGATTCTTCTATTTTCTACCTTGGTTTTAAACCTGTGTAACTGCATTATCCTGAGTGCAGATACTCTTTAGCTACAGTGGTGCAAGTCAGATCAGAATCAGTGTATGCAAGCTCAGTTCATTATTCTCAAAAATGTATGGTGATTCATGTAAAATATGAAGCTAACAGACCATGTAACAGAATACTGTGACATGGGCTAATATTGGGACCTAATTCAAACTCTAGTCAGCCAGCATGGTAAATAGAACAGTTTTGTCAGCACACTTAGACATCATCTCTAATGAATATGCAATGAGAGTGTTCCATAAAATCTGCATTAAAATGTAAAGAGAATCATAGAAAAGAGTGGCTGCAGTTTTATCCCTGCAGTACTATGTGACTTACTTTTAATGCATAGTGCATGACTTATCAATTATTTACTCAAGGAAAATTGTTTAATTTTACTTAATAATGAAATTTATCTCAATAAAAACAGACTGCTATTTTACAATTCAATAAGCTGTAGTGAAGCTGAAAAAAACTTTTCAGGAAAAAGAATAACTTTACAGTTAAGGTTTAAGACTTATAGAATCAGATTCAAACAAACTACATTTTCCCTCAGGAATGTATGCATTAAATGAATACTTTTATTGCAATTATTTATTTTACAAACTAGGAACTTGAATAAAGGGGCAAACCTTTTTGAAACTTTGGGCCAATCAGGCAAACAGAAAGGCTATTAGGTTGCCTGGGGTTAGGCCAAAAAACAGAATTAGCATCAACAGGATTAATTTTTAAAAAGTTAACAAGATTAGGTGCCCACTTAAGCCATCTATGTTTTTGGCCCATTGTCAAAATAATATTCCTGTTTTCTTATATATTTTCATAATGTTTTCTTTATAATGTAGATAAATGTTTAAAAATCAAAATAACATCACTAAATATTTTAGAAGTGAAAAGACAAGTTCTTTGGATTTTTCAGTACATCATCATCATGGAAAGTAAAAGGAATCCATTCTATATTTAGGAGGCTAATAATTCACATTTATTTATGTAAATACATTTGCAGACAACCTGATATTATCATATAATAAAATACTACATAAGAAAAACAAAAAAAAGTACTAAATGAAAATATTAAATTCAGTATACATTTTGTCAGCTGCATCAACTTGTTTTAACATTTAACAGAGCTTCAGAATGAGACTTTGCAATGTATTATTATGTTTTGTTGGTTTTGGATAAAAACTTAAGAAATTCAAGTTTAGACTCTAATAAAGTATATTTACCCTGAAAGCTGTGGGGGGAAGGAGAGGGCGGCATTGGATGAAAGATAAGAGCTTGAAGAGAATATTGAAAAAGCTGTGTAAACCTAAACAACAGAAAGAAAATTCATATTTGTTAGCCAGATATATTTTCTTTCTGACTCTGAGTCAAGGAAGTTGTGTCTTTAGATGTGGAAATAAAAATGAAGAGAATGGACAAGATGTTAGAAAAACATGAAATAATATCTTGCCTTTTTTATATAGGGCACAGCTGGATTCTGATGTCTGTTTAATAAAGCATTTCTGGCTTCCATATACACATGGGAAAGTCGCATACCTTCTAAAATACTGTACCTAAAACATGTTCCATAATCATAGTCATCAAGTACATAATATTCTAGATGATATTATTTATGATGCAAGATGTAAACTGTGCAACTCACATTAAATGAAGCAGTGAAGCAAATTAAGAGATGTAATATACAGTATCTGACAGTTGAGCTCATCTGCAGTGAAATCAGTTCAAGGTCTTATGCACTTTTAAGGTAATATGCACTTATAGATGTCCTCTGAACTTGGGTGGAGGGGAGGGCAGGGGAGGGTATTCATGAGTATAAGCAGGTGTTCTGACAGTCATGGAGTTTTTTCACATTAAGCAGTTAGTTTTTGAAGAAAATAATCTTAGTGATTGGGGATTCTGAACATTAGAGAAGTAAAATTAATTCATACTTTAAATAACTACATTTTCTTTCTTCATAAAATGCAAATTACAGACAAATTAAACAGCATGAATTTTTAAATACTTCAGGTGGAGTATTTTTTATCCCTCCATCAGAAATGCTTCTTCTGTATAACTATATTTAGTATTCTATCAAGCAAAGTTGAAGACAGCAAACTAAAATATGTTTAAACACTCTTCAGTATTATCACTAAAAACACCATGAATACCATGTATTTTACACTTGCCTTCCCCCATGCCACAAAATTCTTCAGCTTTACAAAACAACAACAACTTTATTTACAAGTGTGCTTTAACGCAGAAGAATCTCAAAACTGTAAAAACTAATATTATATATATATATATATATTTTATATATATATATATATATATATATATATATATATATATATATATATATTTCCTAAAGGCCAGTCAAGCTTTTAAGGATTTTCTTTTTTTAGCATATTATACATGTATAATAGCATGCTTAAAAAAATCTGAACAAAAACCAACAAACTAATCTCCTCCCAACAAATTATAATCAACCTCACAACTGCATACAAGACAAGTTTTATACAGCGCCACATGATATTTTATGCAAATATTTCAATGAGCCAATCTGCATATGTATAAATGTGCAATTGGTCAACAGACCCTGCCTCAAAGCAGCAATGGTGATAGGACATGGAGCTCTGCAAAACCTAGCAGTGGTGGCAGAGGAAATCTGATGGCTGCAGATGGGGAAACCTGGAGGAATAGCTGGGTGTGGTGAGATGCCTGGAGGACTAAGGGCACATTTAAATCATTGTTTTATGCTTTTCTATACAATCACGAGGGCCAGAAACTTACTTTTAAAAAATGAATGCTGAGATTGTAACAGAATTAAATCATTCCAGGATTGGGGCCTTCAAGAACACCACCAAACCATGTTAGACCGACAATGAAATTGTGAGAGTTGGCAACACAGAGTTGTCTCCTATGAGTTCATCCAATTTGTTGGACTGAAATGAGGGCCTCCCTGAATTAGTTTAAAGTCAGTCTTTATACCTAAAAGCTTTTCTTTGCCTCTTGAGTCACTTGAACCCAGTCTGAACTAGTATATGCAATCCAGCCTTGAGGTGGTACTTCTCCAGAGTTGTTTATTTGTCCTAGGGTATGCAATAATTCCCCCCAAAGGCTTTAGTTCTTGGACAGAGCTCAGTAACCCTCCCCAACCAGCCATAAAACAAAACAATCTCTTACTCACAGAGATATAATTTATAAAGTGGATACAATAGTCTCAACGTATGACTATTTGTCAATTCTCACAGAACAACAGGTTGCCAAATTTAAGATGTTCTAGATTTGAAGGCAGTCAAATATATAGGGCCAAATTCTTGTCTCATTTATTCATGTCTACTAAAGCCAATGGAGTTACTCAATTTGCATCAGTATTAATGAGAACAGAATTTGTCCCATATGGTCTGATTTGTCACACATACCAGTGTATATCAGGAGTTAACTCCACTAAAGTTGATGGAATTGCACTGGTGTAAATCTATGTAAAAGGAGAATCAGCCTGTAGTCTGTGTTTGGCCTTTGTGTAGCTTAATGAAATGTCAGTTGACAATATATTTTTATTAGGACTATTGGTCACTTTTCCTCCTTGTGATATGATACCATTTCTGATGAGTGATAACAGCATCAGCTTTTATTACTGAGCAGTATACGGTACACTAATATAAATGCTACATGATGACAGTTATGTGCATCCATTGTCAGAAACTTACACATCACTATCACCTGAATTTTGATGAGCATGAAGAAGTAATTGAAAATTATACAAAAATATATACTAATAAAGACAATTACTTAAGGTGCATAGACAAAGAGAAATTCCTCTGAACTCTTTAAACCCAAAGTTTGAGGCTCCTTTGGGGGATCCATGAGTGTATCAGTTGTACAGAGGTGTCTCTGTACCCTTGCTTAACAAAGAAAAGGTTCCAGCTAGTCTTTTTATGACAGAACAAAGCTAATGGGTCAGGATCAGCCATGGGAAATACCAGGAATTCCTTAATTCCACAGGTAGTTACTTTGATAATGTTTAATATTCAAAAAAATTGGAAGATTATACTTTATATTATTTAATATTTTGTCACAATGAGATGGTGAATTCAGAAAAAAAATCATTCCTCCACAATGAGAAAAGAAAACCTAGGAAAGTACAAAAAACATACACGAGGAATAAAGTAAAAGATAAATTGTTTCATTTCTGCTGTGACTGTATCCCACTTTTTCATTCCAGATTTAAATAAAAGCCACCCACAAAAATAGAGAAGCTTAGAGCAAAAATGTGATTGTCAAATTGTCACAAATAATATGTATGGTCTCCAGCTTATTAGCATCAACATACTGCTGCAGAAAAAAAGCATAAACGTATACTGTTCAATCTATGTTTTGAAAGTAATCACAGCTAAACTCTTAAGTATGACCATCTGGATGCCTGAATGGATGTCTTCTAGATCTCTGTTTGCATACTACATTAGCAGAGTTCCTAACGTCACAAACTCTATCTGCTGTTCATTCTCTTACATGTGAATTTCGAGGGGAAGAGGAATCTGCAATGCATGTCAAACAATTATGTTGTTAATATAAATTAAAATACAATAAAATCCAAAAAGATAATTATGACTCTTTGAATATTTGGTAGGAATATATCTACATATATGAACATAACATGAGTTAATGATGGAATCATCTAATCTCAGGCCAACAATGTATATATTCTCAGTTAAGGGCTAATTTTGATGTATGCCATTCTTCGACTTCAAAATAGCTTTTTCATCCTAAAAGCTAATTTTCCAATTTCCTAGCAGTATGAAAGAGTAGGAAAAGATGAAATAGAATGGACCAGATTCTCCAGACCACCAAAGATCTATACAAAACAACCAAACAGCTAATGGAGAATTCCGCTTGCATAGGGAACTCTTTGGCAGCAGAAAGCTGGAGGAGGCAGCTCTGCAGCATCTGTCCCAGCTGCCCCCTTCTCCTTCAGCACAGCAGAGGAAGAATGTGAGTCAAGTGCACTCCAGAGGTAGGTTGCATGTGGGAAGGGATTTGATGGAGCAGTACTTCACTGCCCCAGATCCTCCACTAATGTTGATCTTACCCAATGACACATGTGGCAATGTCCTATGACAGCCTTGGGAGACCTTATTGAATTAAGTTTTAAGTATTTCTGGGATCCACTGTATTAAATTAATAGATTATGTATTATTGTGGGTCAAGAACGTATGTAATATCTCTAGGGGGGTGATGTGACACCTGAGTCAAAGGAAAATGTGAGAGACAAGAACAGAATTTTGGGGCCATAAATGTTAAATGGATTTCCAGGGAAATATCTAGGGAGAACTTAATCCAACTTCCTGACCTTTGGTTATGCAAAATCCCAGCCTTTTGAAGATATGTTCTGAAGACAAAGTGATTGTCTGCTTACTACCTGGCACTAGAGACTGGAGATCAAAGGTGTGAGATGTAGAAAGTAACAGCTGAACTGCGAAGACTAGATTCTGGTTCTGAATCTGAGACAGCTGTGAACTTGCAACCCAGGGAAAACCTTCTTTGGGGTTTTGAAGGACCAACCCCTACCAGAGCCCAAATTTGGATTTGGGGTGACCTCTGGTAAGCTTTTTAGCATTCATGTAGGTTCTTTTATTATTTTAATATGTTTTCTCTTGTAACTGCAGACAGTTACACTGTGCATAACCTTAGCAAAGTACAGACACTGGCCTGTTTAGGCAACCTGGCTTGCTAAGAATATCGCAGTATAGTGGGTGGTGTACAGCCTGAAGAAACCCTGATGATAAAGGATTAAAAGACAATTCTCTGCCCAAAGGAAGAAATTACTTAAGGTGCCTAGACAAAGAAGAAATTTGTGCCAGTGTTGGGAACAAAACTCTGATCTCTTACACTTTAGCCACAGAACCATCTCTCCTCTTATTAGGAGAATCCCAAAGAGTTAAAAGAATACATGATACACATTATAAAACCTTAATTCATATTTTATGTACACATACACACAACTAAATAAATACTATATTGTATAAACTCACAGGTTAACTCAACTAAAGTTAATGGGAGCAACATATTGGCATACAACTTTCTGCACAATAAGAAGAGGGGAACTTTCAAGCAAGAACACAAGTGCTAACACCTACTACAATTTAAAACAAAAAGCAAATAAAACGTGCTTTCAGATCTTTTATGTCCATGAAGAGCAAAGAGGAACTCATTTTTAAGTGCTTACAAGTTTACAAATGCACCTCTTTTACATTACTTTAATATTTATTGAGTGCTTAACTATATATTTTCAACTAATTTATTTTCCTTTTCTTTATGTATGCATTTCATTATTTATTCATGATCCTCCCTAATCTCTGTATCATTATTGTTTATATATAAAACTCATGAAATGTTGAAGCACACACAAAGAACAAATGGATGTATATAATATATTAAATTTAATTCATGACATTGAATTTCAGCCTGGTTATTAAAGGAGACAGACCCATTCACAGTATAAATCTATATCACCTATACTGGTTAACAAATTTCACATAATCTATGACCAGAGAATAGAATTTCTAGTTAGCTATTTTCTAACATTATCTATAGGGAGAAATGGCTTATTTTAATAAGCTTGAGTTAATTCTTGTCCTGGATATTGCAACTGTAAATCAAAAAAACACCTGCTATATTTAAAGATTGTAATTCACAAATAGCTTATCCTCTCTGGCTTTCCTTCACACAATCCATTTTCATTTAGTGACGGTTGTCCTCCAGCCCTCCAACTCAGTATTGTATTCTTGTTTTATCCTCTGGGATGTTGAATCTATTTCTTTTTAAACATCTGGCCATCAAAAAACTAATTTGCATCATATAACAAGGTGCATTTCTAAAAAAGTGCAAAAAATCCTAAAATCACCAACCCTGAAAGCTCTTTTGATTGATCTGTTTTATTAGATCTGCAGGTTCTTTTATTCTCTTCTCAGGTTAAAAGACCAAACTAACAACAAAGTCAAAAGGAAACAATCAAGCTTAAAATACTTATTGGTGAAGACAGTAAAATATCAGTTAGAACTTTGGGTGAAGCTAGTAAAGAAAAGATTAAGAAATCAAAGCTTCATTGCCTTTTCTTCAGGCATGTAGGTTTGTCTGGAGACACAGTCACTGCATTTATATATTTTTAATTTTTAGTGAAATTAACACTTGTTCAAGATTGAAGTCTGGAAAATCTTATTTACCTGCAGAAAAGACAACACAGAAAAAGGCAGTCACAATTTCTCCACACTGATCTAGTACTCTGTGACCAGAAAAGGGAAGTGGTGGCACTAACTCTAGAGAAATACATTCAATGCATGTTCAAACCTGTCTATGTACTCTGATTATGCAAACACATACCAATGAGCACTGACTGAGATGTAAATTGTTGTGGTGTAGACACCCGTCTATTAGAAATTGGCTAATATCAAACCAATTTTATATAGGGCACTAACTAAGCATCACATGGTGACCACTTGGCTATTAGCCAATATGGGCAGGGATGGTATCCCTAGCCTCTGTTCGCCAGAAGCTGGGAATGAGCGACAGAGGATGGATCACTTGATGATTACCTGTTCTGTTCATTCCCTCTCAAGCACCTGGCATTGGAAGGTGGACTAGATGGACCTTTGGTGTGACCCAGTATGGCTATTTGTATGTTCTTACTTTTGGTCACAATTAGCCTGAGTTGTAATCAGCCCAGTGAATCAGAGTTGACACACATGTATTCCATGGCCATTATCTGTTTTTATACTTTTATATTTACCTATGAGGTAAGATTAAAGGAAGAATACTCTCAAATTTCCAGGCTATCTTATATGAAAATAAACAGCCATATATGGGAATAAAATAAAATAAGTTGTCTTTTCAGAAAAGACAAAGAAAAAAGAAAAGGATCTTGACTCAGCTTTCATACCTACAGTCTGAACACAAACTTTGGTATAAAGAGACATAATTGTTAGTATTTGTGCAAAACACAAACTAAAAGGAAGCAGGGAAATATGCAAGTATTGCCTGCACTTCTTCAGTGCCCTCTGGTCAAAATTCAGCATTACGAAGTGGAATGATCATGAATTCAAGCCTGATATCCCATCTCAGTCTGGTATAGTTTGGTTGTAGTGCAAAAATAGCACACTGAGAGTGATGACTGAAATGTTTTGTGCTGCTTTCTTGGTTATTTGAGCAGTGACAGTAATTGTCCTTTGAAGATACTCCTAATACAGAAAGATAGCAACACGTGAGGACTTGAGATATAGGGCAAAAAATAGAAATGTATGAAATATTCATATTTCACCATTATACCATTCAACCAGCCTGGAGTATGATAATTTGCACACAGGCACTGACTTATTTTTGCCAGTGGGTGCTCCTTTCCATGCATCTTCCCCTTCTGCTCCTCCCTCCCCTCCCCCCCACGCTCACCATGTGTGAGGCAGACAGAGCCAAGGGAGGAAGAGGGCGAGTGGGGGCAGGGCCTTGGGACGGAGCGTGGGCAGAGCTGGGGGGCGGGGCCATTGTCCAGGTGCCAGGGCACACAAAAGATTAATCTGGCCCTGTGGGTGCTGAGCACCTTCTATTTTTTTCAGTTGGTGCTTGAGCCCCAGAACAGCCACAGAGTCACTGCTTATGCATTTGCAAATCTCAGCTAAAGGCAAAACAATTCATGAACATGGACTGAGGTTATTGATGCAGTTAGGAAACTGGTTAGAAGCCTTCACACTCACAATTGGCCTAATTTGTTCCCCTAAGCCACTCATCTCACCACAGGGTCTGTAGAAACTGTACTAGGAATTATTGGGCTTCACTCCTAGCACACAATTAATAGAAACCTTCATTATTTTCCTGCTTTGCTAAAGATTCTGCGTCTTCTCTCAGCCCATCCTCAGAAGAATTGACACCCATCTCCACTACTTTGCTAAGTCTCTGGAACATCTGGCAAAATGTATTGGGGGAGAGGGGGAGTACAGAAATAACTGAGAAGCTAGAGAGAGAGCCCCTATATGGGAAAGAGGCCCAGATAGTAGAGATGGATGTGTAGATCTGTAGGAGATTCCTTTTCAACCTGTTCTCCCCCAAACTCTACAAGGTTCACATCTGACAGCTAGCTGGGAGTGGGGAGAGACTCTGGGTGTGTTTAAGTCCAGGGCTTTGGAGAGGAGCCCGGAGCTGGAGCCCAGAGCAGCTCCAGAGCAGTGGAGCTGCAGGTTTTTGCCTGGAGTTGAAGCGGAGCTGGAGCACAGCTCCAAAGCCCTGTTCAAGTCAATAGAGTCTGCTCCTGCTCTGCTTAGATATCCAGCAGACAGAGTGGTATTTTGCTCAAAGTAATTAACTTTGGCTGGTGCTGGGTTACAAATCACTTTAGTACTGAATGCAGGGGTAGTGAAATGCTTGTTACCAATGTTGTAATTATTGTAAGAATAGAGGGAAGCAGGACTGTGCTAAACCTGTCACAAATGAGGGGGGGAATCACCCTCAGCTGAAATAAGCTTGTTAAGCCAGCGGCTCAAATGCCAGAGCCCTGTGAAAGTAAGAGGGGTGGGGGATGGGGTCCCAGCCAGGAGTCTATGAACCCTCCCCAAGGGTTCCCCCTGGTCTGGTTTAACCTGTTCCTTCCCACCATTCAAAGAAAGAGCTAAACAGGCTTCATTATGAGCCCTTGTTTTTTTAAATGCTTAATCAGAGATAAAAATCAGTTGTGGTGGGACTGTGTTTCTTCCCAAAGCTGAAAATCACAGAGCTGAAATCACTTGTGGTAGGACTGTCCTGCTGTCCAGCCAACCCAGAGCTAAAAAAACCACTAAGGGACTCACTAGCAGAGATCACAGTGGAGAGGCAGGTGAGTAGGTGGCCAGCAGGATCTGAGCCAGCAGAGTGAGCATGGTGTTTTTACCCCTCCCCCCACTTGTAATGCTGACATACTCTAGTTGTCAGCAGGCGGGATCGAATCTGGGATCTCTGGACCTAAATGTATGAGCCTCTCTCTAAGCAGTCTTGGTGCCACTAGATGGCAGAGAACACCACATCCAGAAGGTTTGTGGGTTACATAAATTTAATGTTACTTTTGTCATAAATGTTTAAAATGTATCTTGCTCTTTTCTCCCTCCTCCTCCTCCCAAAAAACAAAACCAAAAATGTAACACTAATACCAAACCAAATGTACAAATGCTTTTAGTAATATAAAACAAAAATAATAATGCTATCTACCTGGCACACATCAGCAAATTTACAATTAAAAACAATGATTGCATGTAACGAGAAAAGGAAAAACAGAAAAGAAACAGATTTAAATTTTAATGTATAGGCACCCTAATGTACTTTGAGAAATTACTACAAAAATATAACTATCTGGACACTTTATTTTTAAATAGAAGGAAAATTAGTTTAAGGAGTTCTTCGTGATTCAATAAACTTTATAAGATGTTCTGATGGATCCCATATGCTGAAGTACCCAGACTCCTTCCCTACCTATAAAGTATAATATTTATGATTACAGACAGGGCCCTTCCTAGTCCACATATGTAGAACTTATCACTGAATCTACTCCTTGCCAAACTGTGCTCCAGAATCTAAGCCTTCATTTCAAAACCAGAAACTGTCTACTAATTGTGTTAACAAATAAAACCTTCCATACCAGAATCAAGTGTACGCTTATGCAATAATGCTTTCCTGAGTGTCAGTTTGAAAACAAATAAGAGGTGTGCAATGGAGCAGTTCTCCTCAAGGAAATTAACTATTTAACAATTAACTATTTCACTGCTGATCATTTCAACAGCTATATCCAGCTAATGAAAGTCAGCAGGACTCATAATTCTAAATCACATAAATGCTTTTGAAAAGTTTCACTAAAAAACTCCTCAATGTCAAGCTGATCTTCATGCCTCCACTGATGATAAAAGCCCTAACAATTCTCTACCCAGCTTCCATAAATTCCAACTTTTTTGTTACAGCTTCTACAACTACAGTTAAGAGTTTTCAAAATTTAAGCTGGGTATAAAATGCACTAAATTGAATATCAAATTATATAGTACGAAGAATACAATGCTGATTATATTATTTACTGTGATGCTTAATTCCATAAAATCTTCCACATTTTTTGCCTTCTCCAGAATTTCCAGTCTGCTGCACTGAAGTGCCCCCACTCCTCCCTTCCTCCCCGCCCACACACATGCACAGGAGCAAGCAGTCATGACAAGCAATTTAGGTCAAGACTCGGTAAGACACTGCCTAGGTAATTTAGTCCAAAAGCTGTTATTAAACACATCCTTCAAAGCCTTCCTGAAATTAGTTCACCTCAAAAATTAATTCAATTTGCTGTAAACAAATTCCACAAATTTAAAAATTTTAGTTGAGGAGGTGGAACAAAATGAATTAAAGGACAGCAACAACTCTAGATTAGAAATAGGTCTAGAATTATTCTCTATATCAATATCCAAGAAAGCACTTGTTTATTACTAGAGTCACTATCTTTTTTCTGATAAGTAGTAGGAGTACAAGGATTGAAGTCAAGACATTCTTTGTGGCATTTGGTATGACAAGGATCAGGATTATATGTGGTGGGATTTAATTTCAAAATAATCATAGCAATATCCCAAGCACTGAATTCACAAAATTTTACAAGAGGAACTATACTATTAGTGACAGCAGGACATGGAGAATCATCAGTGATAAGAAACACTACTATAATAACATTGAATTTGATCTGAGCATACTGGATCCAAGTTGCTGCATTCCTTATCAAAAGGTCAGAAAGCGTATAAAATCTGTTCACCAGTGTGCTATAGTATTCTCAATCTTCTTAAGGTATTATGGTCAATTTTATCATAGCAGAGATCAGTTGATCTCAGTACTGTTTTATTTACTCAGTTTCCAACATCTTGGTATAATTTTACATACTTACATTCGGCACTGACACACACACAAATTTAATGGCATGGATAACTTCAGAGATTGCTAAAGTGACTTGGAGCCATTTACCTCTAAGTTACGGGTTTGAGTATGACATAAGGAGGATAGTGACTAACAATCATTTGATGGGGCTAATAAGGAATTATTTGGTAATCTCAGTTAAATTCTTATTTCAAAGAAGTCTATATTACAAAAGCCGTATCACCAATTCACGCCTTTTTTAGCAAGCTTAGCAGAGATGCCAAGGCTTCATATGGCATGGAAAGTGAACTACTGTCTCATCCCTGGAGGTGGTTCTTCCGCTGGTGGCCCAGTTAGAGGAAATTGAGGAAGACTATGTCTGTTTCCTGTATTTCTGGCATTCTTTGTATCACTTAAGAAGTTCCAATAAATCCATGGCTCAGAACAAAACAGAATACCAAATCCATAGGTAGCAGTATGAGATGAAATACTTTTTCAGTTGCATGACAGTTATAGAGGATATATAATTGAAATGTGTTCAACCAAAAACATTATATCAGATACAAAGCATCATGATTAATAATCTTCTTTAGTTAAATTTATTTAAAGGATTTATTGGAACCTCTCCTCCACTAAGTCCTTACTTAAAATATATTAAAAGATTCATAAAATTATAGCCACAGACCATCCTGAATTAACATAGAAGTTTTGAATGACCTTTTAAAAAAATTCCAAGTCCATTTGAAAATAATGGAACTAGCCAGATGTATGTTTAACCTCTCCATTCAAATTACATGATTTTAGTTATTCCCCTTCCTCATCCATCTGCTTCATACACTATTTCAAATGTAAACACTTTTGGTGCAGGAAACCCAACTCCATATCTGTCAATTACCTAACACATTGTTGGGTCTAGCAGCAAATACAAAAAACTTATTTGTGAGAGAGCTGTGTCTCCCAGCAGAGTTAAACAATATTGGAATGAAGAACGACGGGACAGTTTCAGCAAAAACATTGAGTTCCAATAGCATATCAGTCTAGAGAAAGGGCTTCATGAAGGATTCAAAAACTAAAGAGGAAAGAATCATTTTCAGAGCAGTTAGGTGAATGGAGAGAGAGTAGCCAGCCCTCCAGCTGGATATCCCAATACCTCTGAACTATTTAGTGCAGAATAACCCATTATTCACTGCCTTACAGTAGTGGTTTGTAATAAGGCACTCATATAGCAAATATACATTGAAAAGATTAAGTGTTGCCAATATTAATGGTGAAGAATTGAGCAGTCTATTCTCTGATTTGTTTTGGCAGCTATACAACCTCTGTACTAGGATTCCAGACTTAGGGTTTGTCTACACTTAAAATGAGGCTGGTACATCTGAGCTGCTGTCATGCTTCAGTGAAGTATCTATTCCGTCAGCATAGGTAATCCACCTCCCTGAGAGGCAGTCGCTAGGTCAACAGGAGACTTCTTGTTGACCTAGCACTGTCAACACCATGTTTTAGGTTGGTTTAACTGTGTCATTCAGGGGTGTGGATTTTTCACACTCCTCAGTGACATAGTTATACCAACCTAATTTCCTAGTGCAGACAAGGTCTTAGACTCCATTAAAAAAAAAAAGGCTGGGCAAGGAATCATTAACTGAAATACTAGTAATGTAAGACTGGGAGGAAAGGTCATCGAGTCCATTCCCCCCCCACCGCATCTCCAATGCTGATGCAGGACCAAGTATACCAAAGAATTCCTGACGTGTTTGTATAACCTGCTCTTAAAAACCTCCACAACCTCCTTAGGTAACCTGTTCCAGTGTTTAACTGTCCTTACACTTAGAAAGTCTTTCCTAACACCCAACAAATTTTCCTTGTGGCAAACTAAGTCAATCACCTCCTGTCCTACCCTTGGAGGATACTGAGAAAAACTGATCACCACCCTGTTTATAAGAACCTTTCATATATTTGAAGACATCTCATATCCCTCTCTCCTGCCCCCCATTCTCTTCTCCAGACCAAAAATGCCCAATATTTTCACCATTTCCTCATATATTCTTTTCTAACCTCCTCATAATTTTTGTTGCTCTCCTCTGGACTCTTCCCCCACCCTCATTTGTTCTCTTCTGTCCCGAAGTGAGATGCCCAACACTGGACAAAGTACTCCAGTTGAGATGTCACCAGTGCGGAGTAGAGGAGAACAATACTTCCCATATCTTATATTTGACTCATTTCAATACATCTCAGATTAACATTTACTTTTTGCAACAGCATCACACTGTGAATTCCTATTAAATTTGTGATCCACTACAGCCTCCAAAACCTTTTATGTAGTACTACTGCCTATCTAGTTATTCCCCTGGGGGAAAAAAAAACAAATTTAAAAATGAGGAAGGCAGAAACAAAAGACAGCTAGGCCTGATTCCCTTATATCATTGGTACCCAGAAATTTCCATTGCGGACCTGGTGACAGCCAGTACAATTCAGGAAGAATATCATCTCAGCAGCCTTCACTGGCTGGCATGGAGTTTTTGCAAAAATTTATACCTGCCTTCTTCTGGCAGAATCTGTGGGGAGAGCAAAGATGGTACTGAAACCTACTGTCC
The DNA here is from genome assembly GCF_007399415.2 of Gopherus evgoodei. NCBI lineage: Eukaryota > Metazoa > Chordata > Testudines > Testudinidae > Gopherus > Gopherus evgoodei. The sequence goes on from NC_044324.1 coordinate 51,816,121, forward strand.
ATAAGGGATAAATACTTTTGAGAGCACAGTGGCTGCTACAGGTGTAGAGACCTGAAATTTATACACCCTTTGCACACATCTGGTTGACTCAAGCTCAGATGTATACAAACTGAAGTTCCAAGAAGTCCTTGTGAGATTTGCTCCTTTTTCTGCACTTATTTAAGCACAAAGCCCATCCAAAGACACAATTTGAAATGTTGTATATTGGTCAGGAGAATACATAATGAGCATGGTTTTGCAGTTAATTCATTTTCCTCTGGATTTAGGCAGAATGTATCACTCTCATTTTAATTCAAAGGCTTTCACATGGTTAGGCTAATTCTTTTAGTCCTGTTCTGTGTTATCAAACTGTCAAGTTAACAGCTTCCTGTTTGATCATTCTTTTTTATTCTTAGACAATTTAAAAACACATTTTGTGTGTGATTTACTCTTCTTTGTAATTAAATTTAATGATTAGAATATCTTTACTATTACTGTGGGGTTTTCCTTTTAAATTTGCTGCTTTGGTTCTGAGCTTCTTTTTTTCCCTATCCTGTTTCTATCCTTTTTTCCTGTCACTTTCAGAGAAAGCAAATGCTAAATTTCAGAACCACACAATAGATTGCATTTATCATGCACCTTTGATCAAAACTGTGAGCAGCTTCAAACAGATGCTATTTAAAACAGAAGTCTGATAGACAGATATTTCCTTCTTGTCCCATCTCCACCATCCTGGGAAAAAAAACAAAAACAGTGCTGTATAGTGGTGAAAATGGCACAATGGTGAATTTTGCACTAAAAGCATGTGTAAAGTCTTATATGGCATGACTTTGAAGCCCTAGAAATGCAAACTTTATTGGAAAAGTGTAAAATTCTCAGTCTCCAGCGGAACTCTCACCATTGGTTTCTAACACTACATGGATAGTCCATTAATCAGAATCTGGTTCATTAATCAGATTAAGAAATAATGTATTGTTAAACTACAATATACTACCAGGGAAGAGTGAATCCTTTATTACAGCACTCACCTCCCTCCAGCCCTAAAAGGTCAAGTATACTTTCAGACTCCAAATGTGTGGAATTTTAGGTACAGAAAGTTATAAGTAACACAGAGGTTTTTTTAATGTCTCTTTTTGAGCCCTGTACAATAGGACTCATAGCGATTAAGACATCTGGCTGTACAGGCAGAGGTACAGAAAAACGGGATCCTAATACCAGTTTTAAAAATGTAAAAAAAAAAACAATAAAAACGTTTTGTTTTCATTAGATGTGGCTATAATTTCTATAAAAAAAATAAGAGTTTTAATATTTACTCAGAAAGTTTAGCAAAACTGATATTTGATGATTAAATTGCCTTTGATAATCCTATGACAGTCCAGGTACATAGTTATAGTTCTCTCTGATAAAACCTTCTCGGTACTTTCATCTGCAATATACAAAGGGCTCACCAAGGGCAGTTGTTCTTGTCTCCTGTAAATGGAGAGATTTACCCTCACATAAGGCTGAAAAAAAAATGGCTGAAGCCTAGGCTTGAAAGGATTAGATTTGTACAGGTAAAAGTAGGCAAATGTCAATTTCATAGATTTCAGAGATGTCAGACTGGAATGCATCTTGATAGGTCATCCAATCCAGTCTCCTGCAGTGAGGCAGGACTAAGTATTATCTAAACTATCCCTGACAGGTGTTTGTCTAATCTGTTCTTAAAAACCTTCAGTGACAGAGATTCCACAACCTCCCTAAGTAACTCGTTCCAGTGCGTAACTATCCTTTCGGTTAGAAATTTTTTCGAAATGTCTAACATAAATATCCCCTGCTTCAATTTAAGCCCATTACTTTTTGTCCTGTCCTCAATGGTTAGGGAGAAGAATTTATCACCTTTTTCTTTTTAGCAACCTTTTACATACTTAAAGACAGTTATCATGTCCCCTCCTCAAGGCATGTCACCTCCTCAGTCTTCTCTTCTCTGGACTAAACAAAGTCATTTCTTTCAATCTTTCCTTGTAGGTCATGTTTTCTGCACCTGTAAGCATTTTTGTTGCTTTCCTCTGAACCCCCTCACTCTGCTCTTCATGTTTTGGACTTACCTGTAGGTTTCGTCTCCTGCCCCATCAAACCTAGTTGAAAGCCCATATAGCTAGTTAGTCAGTCTATACCTGAAGATACTCTTCCCCTTCCTTAAGAGGCGAACTCCATCTCTGCTCAGCAGTTCCTTGTGTAGTAACAGCATCCCATGGTTGAGAGAGCCAAAGCCCTCCTGGTGACAGCATCCATTCATTTTCTTTTAATATGTGTCTGTATCTGACTGGGCCGCTACTCTTGAATGAAGGATCAATGAGAACATTCCTGAGCCCCCAACTCCCTCACTCTCATTTCCAGAGCCTTGTTGTGACTTTTGATTTGCTCATGGTCATACTTTGGATAACCATCACATGCTAGTAGTCAGAGGCCTGGATGATTCTCAGCAATCCTTCTGTAATGTCTCCGATATGGGCCCCTAGCAGGTAGCACACCTCACAGGATGCCAGATCATTCCCCTTAAAAGGGAATCATCAACCATCATCACCTTTTGTTTCCTCCTGGTAACAGTCGCTCTGACCCTCCTAGGCTTGGGGGTACATGGATTCTCCTCTAGTTTTGGGGAGAATCCTGATCTCTTGTTGCCAATACAGCATATAGTTTCTCTCTATGGATGATAGTTTGGGAGCAGGAATGGATCATTGCCTGCAGCCAGAAGTAGCCAGCAGCCAGCTTCCTCTCTGCAAAGGAGCCATTTCTTCAACCCCTGGTGGTGCCACTGAAATCCTCTTCAGCTTCTTCAAATTTGGAGGTCTCCATATGCATATTTTCATTTAATTTCTCATGTGTGTGGATGCTCCTCACCTTAGACACCTCCACCCACTTCTTGAGAGATTCTACCAGTAGGTCCCTCACACTCTGTGTGATCTCTCCAGCCTGGCATTCTATGACAGGGAAATTCAGGCCACAATCTCTGCAAATGCACACCAGAACCTAGCATCCACGGACAGGTTGTCTGTCTGGACACAGATGCAGGAACCAGAACAGTGCTGGCATTGGTGACATGGCCTTTCTAAACCATGGTGGTTTTATTCTTTCTTCCTCTTACAAACTCCCTCTCAAACTCCCCTGTTCATCAGCTCCCCATGGTCACTTTCATCTGACTTTTAAGTCCTTCCCTCCTAGGTCAGCCCTGCCCCTTTGTTAACACACAGAGAAAGGGCGATCAAAGTTAAAAAGGACAGGGAAATAAAGCCTTGCTAGTGCACACTCCGTTTGCAGACAGTAGGTCTCTGGCTCCCACTTCCACATAGTCCCCAAAAACATAATCCTCAACAAACCACAACATAAACTATAAGCAAGCCAAAAGGAAAAATAGACAGACAAGCTCCTTCATCCCAAGAGTTAGTGTTTGCTCTGGTTTCACTAGAAGATCTCCCTCTCAAACTCCCCAGTACATACAGAAAGAGATGGAAAAAATAATTTCCATCTATGATCTAAATGTAGAGATAAGCAAAGTAAGAAAAGTGTTGCTTGAGAACTTAGAGTTTGATTTAAGGATATTTACTTCATATAGTTTGACTTGTAATGTTGACAATTTGTGTTTAACAGCTATAAAACTTTATTTTTTTAATCTCAACATTTACTGTCATTAAATAATTCTGACCCTGCCATAATTTCCTGCAATTGCTTAAACTTAAAAATGGGCAGGAGGAGCACAAAACCCATAATTTTACACGAATGTGAAAAATTTAATTTGATAAAAATGATTAAAAATAACCATTGATATTATAGAGTCATAGAAATGTAGGATTGGAAGGAACCTAAATAAGTCATCTAGTCCAGTCCCTTGCTCTGAGGCAGGACTAAGTATGATCTAGACCATCCCTCCATCAGCATTATAAAAAAAAAATAAAATTGAATTCTGCCAAGCCTACTTACAAGGCAGAAATCCTTATAGGATTATGACACACGCAATGTATGGCAGGCTCCAGTGAATAACTGACAGCCCTAGCCTCATCTAATAGGCTACCTGCTGAGGAGTGTGGCATGTCTGATTTTCACATGTCCCTCAGAGAGCTCAGCAGAGTTTGATGCTGAGTCCTGGTCTACACTATGTATTTAAACTGAATTTATCAGTGTTAAACTGATTTAACCCTGCACCCGTCCACACAACGAGGCCCTTTATATCGATATAAAGGGATCTTTAAACCGGTTTCTGTACTCCTCCCCGACGAGAGGTAGAAAGAAAGAAATGCCTTTTGCTGGCTGTCTGCTGGCTCACAGCTTGAAGCCTCCTCTTAACAAAGACCTTTGTTAAAAACTTAACACCACTGCCCTCAGGCTGCTTTCCAAGCAGCTAGAAAGGAGAGAAAAAAAAACCTACTGGGTTTGGGTTCCTAAAAAATCCCGCACTGGCTTTAGGTTCCTAAAAATCCCAAACCACTGCTCACCATGTCAAGGTTTTTTCCCCACTTTGAACTTTAGAGTACAAGAAGTGGGGACCTGCATGAACACTTCTAAGCTTAATTACTAGCTTAGGTCTGGTACACTGCCACCAGCCAGAATTTAGTGTCTGGCACACTTTCTGTTCCCCCAAAACCTTCCCTGGGGAACCCAGACCCAAACACCTTGGGTCTTAAAACATGGAGAAATTAACCATTCCCCTCCTTTTCCCCCTAAACTTTCCCCTCCCTGGGTTGCCTTGAGAGGCTTCACACCAATCCAAACTCCTTGGATCTTAAAACAAGGAGGAATTAACCCTCCCCTCTCCTTTCCCCCCCCCACCAATCCCTGGTGAGTTTAGACTCAATCCCTTGGATTTTAAAACAAGGAAAAATCAATCAAGTTTTTAAAAAGAAAGCTTTTAATTAAAGAAAGAAAAGATAAACATTATCTCTGTAAAATCAGAATGGAAAATGCTTTACAGGGTACTCTGAGTCATATAGACTAGAGGGACCTCCCCCCCTTAGCCTTAGATTCAAAATTACAGCAAACAGAAGTAAAAATCCTTCCAGCAAAAAAGACATATTTACAAGTTGAGAAAACAAACATAAGCCTAATCTGCCTTGCCTGGCTATGACTTACAATTTTGAAACATAAAAGACTGATTCAGAAAGACTGGGAAAGCCTAGGTGTACGTCTGGTCCCTCTTAGCCCCAAGAGCGAACAACGAACAAAAACCAAAAAAAAATACAAAGAAAGACTTCCCTCCACCAAGATTTGAAAGTATCTTGTCCCCCTATTGGTCCTCTGGTCAGGTGTCAGCCAGGTTTACTGAGCTTCTTAACCCTTTACAGGTAAAAGAGACATTAACCCTTAACCATCTGTTTATGACCGTGACAAAAGGCAAAACGGGCTCCATGGTTGCCATGCTATGGCATCTGCCAGGGCAATCCAGGGAAAAAGGCACGAAATGATTGTCTGCCATTGCTTTCACGGAGGAAGGATTGAGTGACGACATTTACCCAGAATCACCCGTGACACTGTTTTTGCACCATCATGCATTGGGATCTCAACCCAGAATTCCAGCGGGTGGGGGAGACTGTGGGAACTATGAGATAGCTATGGGATAGCTACCCACAGTGCAATGCTCCAGAAATAGATACTAGCCTCGGTACATGGATGCACACCACCGAATTATTGTGCTTTGTGTGGTCGCGTGCACTCGACTTTATACAATCTGTTTTACAAAACCGGTTTATGTAAAATTGGAATAATTCTGTAGTGCAGACATACTGCACCTAGCTTATTCAGGCAGCCCCTAAAGGACCCATTTCCTTAAGGAAACCAATCTTTCTCTTATGCACTCTGCCACTTTGTGGAATCCACAACCCTGAGTTAGGCATCCAGGCTCCCTATATAATGCATGGGGAGATATGAATGCCTAAGAAGGTGATCCACAGCTCGGAACCCTTTCCTGGAGTCTGTGCACCTAAACCATTTCTTTCAAGAAAGGTATGTGCTGCTGCCAGACTCCACACAAAATGCTCAAGGCAGGGACCACAAGGGCTGGGGGGAGCCTATTCTGCCTTTATAACCTATAGCCCAGTGGTTTGGCACTTACCTGGGGTTTGGGAGACTCTGGTTTCCATTCTTTCCTCTGCCTGCTGAGGAAAATGGATTTTAACAAGGGTTTCCCCACCGCAGGAAAGTGCCCTAACCAGTGGACTATTATCTCTCTGTATCAGAGGGGTAGCTGTGTGAATCTGGATCTGTAAAAGCAGCAAAGAGTCCTGTGGCACCTTATAGACTAACAGACGTTTTGAAGCATGAGCTTTCATGGGTGAATACCTACTTCATCGGATGTGGGTATTCACCTACGAAAGCTCATGCTCCAAAACATCAGTTAGTCTATAAGGTGCCACAGGATTCTTTGCTGCTTTTATTATCTCTCTGCCTCAATGCATATTTAATTATTTAAATATAGTGGAACAGCTTCATGAGGAGACACTGAAAGAGAGGCATATTAGAATGTTCCAGAACCCAGCAGTTGAGGCAATCACCTGAATAGTGGGAAACACGTGTTGAAATCCCTTGTTATAAGGCAAAGGGAGGAATTGAATTAGCATCTCCCACGTCCCAGGTGAGTTTACTTAGCACTGGCCAAAAGGTTAAGGGAGTCAGCCTCCCCCGGGCCATTTCTTGTGGCATTAAGCATGTGCTGAGACTATCTACAGGATTTGATTTTGCAGGCAAGGCAATGCCTGATTTTAACTGGTTTGAGATAGCCACTGGGGCTTAGGTGCCTAGGCACCTAATCTGAAGTGTTTTGTGCATGCTCAGCAGCAGAAACTTAGGCGCCTACACTCCTTTTATGATGAAAATGTAGGTGCTGATGGTTTTTAGATGCCTCCAGAGTTAGATGGAAGCTAAGTGGCACTTTTGAAGATCTCAGCAGCACCAAAATTTTTGACTTAGGCCTTGGCTACACTGGCACTTTACAGCACTGTAACTTTCTTGCTCAGGGGTATGAAAAAACACCCCCCCGAGTGCAGCAAGTTACAACACTGCAAAGCCCAGTTTAAACAGTGCCCCAGCGCTGGAAGCACAGCTCCCAGTGCTGCAAACTAATCCCCACTGGAAGGTGGAGTACGCGCAGCGCTGGGAGAGCTCTCTCCCAGCGCTGGTGGCATGACCACACTTGCACTTCAAAGCGCTGCCGCAGGAGCGCTCCCGCAGCAGCTCTTTGGAGTTTCGAGTGTAGCCAAGCCCTCAGACACCGAAAGTGAGAGTAAGGTGCCTAAGTCCTTATGATAGGGGCAAGGGGTTGGCAGCCTTTGGCACATGGCCCATCAGGTTAATCTGCTGGCGGGTCTTGAGACATATTGTTTATGCTGACTGTCCGCAGACACAACTCCCCGCAGCTCCCAGTGGCTGCAGTTCGCCGTTCCAAGCCAATGGGAGCTGCGGGAAGCAGTGCAGGCTGCAGGGATGTGATGGCTGCTGCTTCCTGTGGCTCCCATTGGCTGGGAATAGCAAATCATGGCCACTGGAGGCTGCAGGAGGATGTGCCTGTGGACAATCAACAAAAAAAAAAAAGTCTTGCGGCCCAGCAGCGGATTACCCTGATGGGCCATGTGCCAAAGGTTGCCGACCCCTGATCTGGGCCTTAATGCTCAAGGATTTCCTTGACTAACTGAATGCCAATCTCTTCTAGGCAGTGTCTATGCAATGGTAATGTATGTATCTCCATGAAATACCCATCATTCCCATGCCTCTTGCACCCAGACACATGCATGACTAGAGCTCATAATTGAAAGTACTCATTGATGTACAATTTGTTTTCAGCAGTGATTATTTATAATGCTGAACGTGTTCACTGTGCTCTCCAGACACGTCAGCTCTGTGGGCCACAGAAGCTATGCCACATCTGTGGGTGTTCAGGTTTAGAATCTTTATTCCCTGCCCTGTGCATGCCTGCAGAAAGCTTGTCATCAGCCTCAGCAGTTCATCTTAGTTTCTCTAAGAAACTCAGCTGCTGTTTTGTTTTCTTGGAAGACTAGCTGTCCAGCCTGCATTTCTGCTCTCCGTCCTCCTTGGCTGCAAACTGGACTCTTGTTCTGGCTCCCTGACCACCCTTCCCTGCCATCTGATTAGAAGAGAGATCTGAATTTGCACTGCTGACTTTCATTAATTTCCACTTGAGGGAAAAGGTATAGAGAAAGAGGCAGTTAGAGGCAGGTTCCAGCTGAACAGGAAGACACAAATCAAAATGCTGGGCATCTGCAGCAGTAAAATGGTTGAATTTTAAAGCAACTAGGCTGAATTCTGTGGTATCTTAGAGAATTCCATGATCACAAAATCAGTGTCCCAAGAAACTCTGAGATGGTGAGGGCAGTATATACTCAGAATCTTGTAGGAAGGATAAAGATGACTGTGATGAACAATTGTTCATTTTCTCCAAGGAACTCACATTCAGAGTTCCATTTTGTAACTTCTTCTATTCAATGTGTAGAAAAAGACTACACAGGATGATCGTAGATGCTTGGGACTGCAGGACTTCAGTATGCTGATATTCCTCTCTACACTATGTCTCATTTTCACTGAACCCTGATTCTCCAGTCTCTGCTTTCCCAGTGACTATCTGAGATAGGGTTCTGGGTTAATTTGGCTATCACTAAACTTAATACAGATCATATTCTTGTGGGAATGGAAATGTGTCTTAAGGATGCGACAGAACTTAGTTACTTCTCTTTTAGTTAAAAGGGTGCTTGCCACCCTTTTCTTAATATTTAACCATCTTATTTTATTCTTGCTGCTTCTAGATTTTCGGATGGTTGTAGTGACCTTGAACTGCCTTTTACCATTTTTGGCAGGATGAGAGGTTGCCACATTAAATATCTGATGTGGATATTGGTGTAGTTATCTATGTCTTTGTCATATTCAGGCTAGGATAAATGCACTTTCATTATGGCTAGCATTGAAGTCCATCAAGAAGCTTTTGCTAGCACAGGACAATATTAGCATATTACATGTTGTGCATTTCAAAGTGTTGGTTAGTTGTAAAACCTAAATAGCCTGGCATATGGCTAACTAGAGATCACTACTTCTTTGCTCTGTTGTGGCAGTGCCACTGAGGGGGAGGAGGGAACCTCTTGCTCTCAGTCTCAATGGGTCCAGCTCTTGAGTTGGAAAAGAAATTTCAGTTGATGGATCTCAGCTCTGGAATTCACTCCTTGTGGTCCACCACCTTTATTTGGAAATCTTTAGGATGAATGCAAGGTACATTTTGCTTGCTTTGGTGTCTTTTATTTTGTTTTGCATTTTGTGTTTTTGTTTTAATTTACCTGTTGAGCACTGTCATTGTGTTCCATGCTATACAATACAAGGAGGAAGTCATAGTCTCTTATTCAAGGAGATTACAATCACAAATGGACAGATAAAACAATTCAGATAAAAAAAACAACACACGGGTTGACCAGATGAAGGTCTAATTTTATACAGGGTGTGTGTGTGTGTGTCCGTCTGTCCCCCAGAAAGAGGGTTTATAGCTAAATAACTTAGCAGTGTCTGAGTGTTCACTAGGCCCTGTGGGTGTATTGGAGAAAAGATTTATTGCACTTAAAATGGAGTTTTATTTTTCATGCTCACTAAGTTTTTCAACTAAAAATGTCATAAGGAAGGTTTTTAACACAGTGAGTTAGTGCATGTGTGCTTTAGTGTTAATGGTGTATCCAATAAAAACATAATTCCTTTAAAAAGGTGCCAAAACAGTGATTTACATAACTCTGAGTTGCTGCAGTTTATCTTCTGGTAAATAATCAGCTCAGTATTTCATCCATGCATCAGGTCTGAAGTGCATCATTTTGGTGGTTCAAAATGGTATGTATAAAGGATGAATTGTCAGCATTATCTTTAAATTTTTCCCTGTGTATGTCATCACATACTCAACTTAATTAAAGGTTTTTTTTTTTGTCTGTGAATTATTATAATGTTTCTGTATGTAAAATATATTACATAAAATAGACTAGCACTAAATCAATGAGAGCTGGGCATATCTTTAAATCTTAAAAAAGAAGACTCAGTAGTGGCTTTCCAGTGAGCCCTATGTTTTGGGACAGCATGCTCCTGCATAGACCATAGAGTAAGCTAGCGAAGGAATGATGACTAACAGAGTAACAGTCTTCATACTAATTACTCTGCTAGTCCAGGGAATGAGCATGATGTGTGGGATCTGGACCAAACACAGTATATGCTTGAGATGGTGGTGTAGCTGTGCCACCAGATGTGTTTGGGAGGAACAGAGCCAATATTCTGCCCATTCCCTAAACCATCCAGTTCACTAGTGCAGGGGGAAGATGTAGTGGTTCTCCAGAAACTTCATCCTCTCCAGTGGTACTAACTGTGATTTTGCCCCTTTATGTCTATATGCTGCTACAAAGGGCCATGATTCAGCCCTTATGAATTAACATATATTTTAAAACATAAAAGTGCTAAAATGGAATACTTATTGGAGTAGGGATTCTTAATCTGCCTCTAGTTCTGTAAATAACTACCTCTGAGGGTAAAACTCCAAAATCCTCCTCTATAAATATCAGCATTGTAATATATGAACTGCCTCTAAGAAAAGGAGGACGTTTCTTGCCATCCAGAAGGGCACTATGCCATTTTTTTCCAACCAATTGTAAATCCTATTTGGATCTTTGTATGTCATCTGTGGCATGCTTGTTTTGTTTGGCAGTGCTATGTTATAAATGTACAGCCATATGCAGCAGAAGCTTTTAATGATAAGGATAGTTAGCTCCATGCATATTTTTAAACCTGTATTTCAATGCTTTACAGTCATTAAGAAACAATTCATTTTTCCTTTTCCCAGTCAACATTCAAGTGCAAGCCTATAGGCTGCGTAGGCACTCAAGGAATATGCAGAGGAGCAGCGCCGGCTTTAGGAAGTAGGAAGCAATTCGAATAGTTTTGATGGGGCCCTGGCAGGGATGACTCAGCGGGCAGCACTCTGGGTCTTCTGTGGTACTGAAGGACCTGCCACCGAAGTGCTGCCAAAGACCCGGAGCGCCATCAGGTAAGTAAAAATTAAAAAGGTGCCTAAGTTAGGCGCTCTTCTTTAGGGCTCGGGGCCCTCTTAGGTGTGGGCACAGGGCCCAATTCGGGGGAATCAGCCTAAAACCGTCATAGGCTATTTTTCTTTTATGCAAGTAGAAGCCATTACACGAGCATGATACTGTTGTTACTGAACTGTTCCAGTAACATTCCAGACTTGCAAAACTACTCCCATCAAATGAATCACCTCCAGAAATTCTGTACGTTATGTTCAAGTGCAAATACCACAACATTATCCTTACTATATTATGTATGTAGCACTGGAAAAGCCTATCATTTTGCATATAACGGAAGCTTCAGAAGAAATAAGTACGTTATTAATATAAAATACGTTTACATTTCAGCTATAAGCCAGAAGACACTGTCATTTCTTCCAACTAAATAAAACAATGCTACTGCCACTGCTTTTTCTCTGCATATCGCAGGGAGCAAGCAGAAAGCAAGAATAGTATACAATGCAAAATGTCCTTGGTAAGCTTAGATCATCTGCAAAATTTTAATTTTGCTCTTACATAGTTTCACACAGAGCCCTTACAGTTTACTCCGTTAATCTTTGCACCTTCCCCTAGAAAATATAGCAACAATTTAATTAAAATAATTTGTATCTTTGACTTGTTATGTCTGTGTTTTTTAACTTTGAACTCTCTGGGATAGGATGGTCATTTACTACATATCTGTACAGTAGTTATTCCCAAATATAAGAAAATGATAGAAGAAAATAAATAATAGTTTTTTTCTATGCTTAAGTTATTTCAATTTAAAATGTCCCAACACTAAAACAGGACAATTCTGGGGAGATAGAATTTTGCGGGTCATATTTGGGATAAATGTGAACTTTAAAACTAGTCACCATTATAAGCAAAAGTATGGGGGGAGGGGAGAGATAGTACAGAATACAATACAAAATTAGTGTGTTACCTGTATAGATCTATGTCAACACTATTGCAATTCATCTAATAAATTAAGATTAAAACAAAATACTGTAGAATTTTGGTTGTTAAGGTCTTTAATATACTGCTTGTCCACCTGTGATTTTAATGCTCATCTTCAAGATACAGAACATTATTGCATGAAATCATGCCCCTAAAAATAACAATAATAAAAATCCCACTCCATCAATTGAATGAAACCATAATGAAATCATTTTTGTGCTCTGAGAACTGAAAACCATGCCATCCTTTTTCAACCAGCCTTCTTACAGCTTTCTGTGTTAGACAGGCAGACAAGATAGAAATACGTTAGGATGAAGAGGTTCAAGACTAAACAGTTGTGATCTTCTGGGACTAAAAATAGAGCTGGGTTCTACTGAGAATCTTAGAATTGTCCCTTCTCTATAAGGTTATAAGTATAATGTTTCTGTTCCAATCTTCACAATGCAAGAAGACATCAGACTTTTAAGGTTATGCTATTTTTTATGCATGGACGAGTTATGTCTGGATCAGGGCTAAACCAGGTAGGTGTGATTTTGGAGGAGATTTTACATATGAGAGGTGAAAAAGAGGAAGAAGAAATATTTATCTGGTAGCTTGATTTTTTAATGGTGGGTGTTCAATAGTGCTCTGAGATTGGGAATGTTAGAATAAACCAAAATAGAGGTAGAGTAGTCGGCAGGTGATATGTCCACACAGATTTTAGATGTACTGCATCCTCATACATACACACAATTAAGTATCAGTGCATGCTTTCCTGTTTCCAACTGAGGCTATATACAATGACTTTTTAGGCTCTGCCAAAAACTATTTCTGTGGGATTCCAGGACAAAAAAAAATCAAGAACACTATTCAATTTTCATGATAATATAACACAGCCTCTGAGAGAAATAAGCATTTTACCCTAAGTACTTGACCTATATACAGTACAAAACCTTTATCTAAGTGCTTCTGAATCATCTGAAAGTGCACTACAAAATCTCTGGTGAACAATAAAATATAGCCACTAATTTTAGGGTCTTTCAACAATGTTTGCAGTTTCCAGAATAGTCAAAACTTTCATTTAAAACAAGTTTTTATCTTTTTCTAGTGCAGTGATACATCACACACTGCTCAGAACAGAAAACTGTTGTATCTAATGCAAATCAAAGAGACCAGGAGAGAGTAACTAATGCATGAAAGAGAATACCAGAGGGAGCAACAGAAAGATTGCCAGAAGAGGGAAAGCAAGATGGTAAGAGATGTTACGTTTTGTAATCGTAAGAACTAGTTTAGTTCCAAGTGTACACCAGGCTGCTCTCTCATTTCACACCGAATACAAGTGTCCTAAGCCAAGCAATGGTAGTAGCTAAGACACAATGTGAACTACATCACCAGTCTTTTCAACTTCAAAACCTGAGAACATTGAAAGGTTAACATTATTTAACATGGCAATCTAACAAACTTTCACTATAATCAAAGTTAAAAAATAAAAACCATCTCTATTCTCACCCACCAGAATGTATCCAGCGTGGGTTCTTTACCTAAATGTACTTTTTACAGCATATTATCTGGTAAGTCTAAAATAACCCCCCAAAAACCACTAGACTGACAGCTTAGGCATAACAAAACACCACCACCACCACCACAGAAACATTTTAGGTGACTCTATGAAATAAGCTTCTATTCTTTGTCTTGTTCCTTAAATTTTACATTACAGTTCATGGATACTATTAAAAAGAATATATAAACTATATGAAATGTGCATGAAATTGACAAACACAAAATCAAACTTCTAGAAGAGAACTGCAACATCACTCAGTAGCCATTCAATTCTGCATTGCTGATCCTATCTTTTCTCGGTTTACATTTATTACAATAGTATGAAATATTCCCACTGGCCTTTTGACAATGCAGTGTTACCTATAACTCTCTGGTTAAGCCATAGCCTGAGAACTCTTGATAGCTCTTCTCAAATTCATCGTAAAGATGATGTGACTGAGCACAAGAAACTTTGAGGTTTCCCCGGATAAGTACCCCCTCGTGGTTGTTTACAAAAGGGCATTTGCATGGTCTTGGAGCCTGTTCACTCATATTCAAACTAGGTGGTTTGGAACAGTGATAACATTTACCCCGATTCAAACAACAGAGATGTAATGAAATGTTGAGATGATTGCTTCAAGGGGGAAAAAGGGGTTTGGCTAACCTTACAGCCCCATTAGAACCATTTTTCCACTGGTGACAGTGAGGTGGGAAATAACATTCAATGAAATGCTGAGTTAGGTTTCCTGGCCAATAGGAATACCAGAGAAAAGAGATAAGAAGAAACAAGAGTCAAAGACTACTTAAACCAAGGTACAAATGTTGATTTACTGTCAGTTACTTCCTGTTGAAAATACTGCAAAACGTATGCAGTCATCCACCAGAAGAGTATCAAAGAAGTATTCAAAGTTTTGAGTGTGAAGAGTTGGTAACTCAGTGACAATATATTATTTCATTGAAGAGAAGAGTGAAAACATTTGCAGCAACATAAGATGTGTAAACCAGCTGCATAAAATGTATTGTAAAATGTATTGTTTGTTCAATTGTTTGTTTTTTAGGGTTATGAGTTAAATTTTAAAATAGTGACCAAGTGACCTAGGAACTGAAGTCTCATTTTCAAAAGTGACTTAGCACGGAGGAGCCTACATTTCATTGAAAGTTGATGGATATCAGGCTTCTAAGTATGTAAGTCTCTTTCAAAAATGGGACTTCAGAACCTAATTTACTCATGCACTTTTGAAAATTATCTTATGTTTCTCTCTCTGATTAACAAAAGCAGAACATGCACAAATAAAATCATTTTGTTGCGTCTTCCACATCTAGGAGTTGTTTTTCACTATTAATGAAGAAAACTGATCACTTGGTGACATCTCTCTCAACTTCCCTATAAGGCTATTTTTATATATCTTCACATAATTTCATTTTATTATTCTCCATTCCACTTCCAACTTGTTCTTTATGCCCCTTAAATATTTGCAGATAGTTAGCATGTTCCCTCTTTAGTCATCACTCAGCTATGCTATCGACATTTAAAAGGATTATAATCTGAAACCCATGGCAGCAGTGGGAGCCATGACACCATTAAAAATGGTAAACCAAGGTGTATTTTCACTGTGCACTGGCTGTGCTCAACTTAGTAGTGTATAGCAGAAAAGAGTGGGAGTCCAGGGCAGATTTAGACATTCTAACAGAAGGCAAGGAATGGTGCTCTTCAAGGTACAGTACAAGTATGGGACGAGAAAGACTCCTTTGTGCACCTAAACACGACTGGCAATGATCTTGTCCTTCATTCCTGGTTTTTTTTGTTTCCTTATTTTTTTTTTTAAACAATCTTCCTCCTTCAGTAATAAATCCCTCCAGCAACTTAATCATTATTATTGGTACTTATGACTCCTTTCAATTTCTCCACATTTTTGAGAACAATTAACTGAGAACTCAACATATTATTCTATCGACTCACACCCTTTAGAGTTAAATTAATACCTATCTGTTCCATGTCATGATACAGCCCATAATAACATGGACTTTTATGTCCCCATACTGTACTTCAAATTGATGTCTAATTTGTTCTCTGTTATCACCACTACATCTTCTTTTTGCATTGCTAATTTCCAAACATCTCTTATTAAATGTGTATTCAGCAAAGCATTAACATTAGCTAAACAGCATGTGGAAATATGTATTGGCACTCTTCTGCTATACCTAATTCTGTAGATACTCCATTCTCCAGTGCCACAGGAGGTTCAGAGCCAACAAAGCACTTTGTATACCACCTGCTTTCTTGCTGTTGACAGAGAATGACTGTAGCAAAAAAGAAAGACTAGGGCTTGTCTATACCTGGCCAGTTCCCAGCTGTGGTTTCAGCCCCATTAGGACAGTAGAGATAATGGCCTGTAGGCTATTCTAACTTACAGCAGAGGAGTCACCCTGTACATAGTCAGCCTTAAGTTCAGAGGAGTACAATGGTGACCTCCATACCATCTTTACCCCTCATCCTTCCCACCTGTGGAGCATATTTTTTGGCTGAAACTGATGATCTGAGTCCTCCATTTACCCACTTTCCCGGATGTCTTTTTACATATCAAACAATGCTCTTGTTTAGCAGTGCACCAAAGTGAGTTAATTAAATTAGACACCAACACTAATTTTTTATGTAAACTTGGAGGCTTGTAATGCATTAGTGCCAAATACCAAATCTGCAGCATTCCTGTGGTGAACTGAAAAGAGTCTTGATGCTTTTAGAAACAGTGTTTTTGCTCCAAATACTTCAACTATCCTGTTCGCATCATTGTTAAGAATTCTTCACTGATCATCTGCCTATCCATTATCAATTGTCAGTTTCATTCAGGCATCATATTAGAAGTCATGGGAGGATTTGAAAGAGATGAAAATGGTTTAGTGACTTTACTGAGTAGTTAAATGAGGAAGTTCCACACATAAGGGGTGAACCAGAGAAGAATGTGTAAAGATTAGAGGGGTTTTTTTAAATTAAATTGAAGGGAATTTTAAAACAGTCAAACTGAGAAAATAACATTTCAGTCATAAAATGTCAAAATGAAATATTTTGATTTTTGGATTCCTCCCTCTCCCAACTGAAACAATGGAGCACAATCAAAACAAATTCACAAAATATTTAGTCCTTTTTCACTAAGAAAAGGAAAGGTTAGTATGAAAAATGTAACCCAGTTCTAGCAAAGATACTTGTCAGGAGGTGAAAAGTAGTAAGAACTGAAATAACTGGCAGAAGGACAACAGTTCAAGATGAAAGACAATAATCTATCTGAATGGATAATCTATCTGAAGATACCACACTGAAACATGATGTGATCCTGACAGACTTGTTAAGGTGAGTATAAGCCATAACCAGTTAACAAGAGGTTCTGAAATTATTTCCTCTAATGAAAACTGTGCCAGATGTCATGTTCATAAGAATTTCTAAATAAAAATATTTAGGTTGAATTAGTCATTTGTTCCCTTCTAGAGGTAAAAGATTAGGGAAATTCTAAATACATTGACTGGATTCAAAGGGTAAACATTAATGAAATTATATGTCCATATGTATAGGTGTTAGGGTGTTTTTCAGTGTAAGCATCACTTTTTTCTTGTATATGAGAGTTTAAGGAAATCATGAAAACCTGTATTCAGTAGTTTGCAAAATCTATATAAATACAGATACTGTTTTTCAGTAAGGAAGCTATAGGACTTGCAAAGTCTCCCAAAACGAACTGTTTGAACTGAAGGAATGGAGTTGTGCTGTGCACTGTGAAGAGTGAGCTTCTAAGGAGAAAAGTTGGAGGTAAGTAATTAACTCAAAGTAACAAAATAATTTTATGTAGGACAGTGGCTGAATTATCAATAATCTACAATTATAGAAGTATAGACATTTTCCTTCAAAAATTACTTCTGGTAATCGTAAAAGGAAGAATTTTGTGTGGAAAAGATTTAAAATAGGAAAATATTACACCATCATAGAAAGGCACAGCTGGAAGGGACCTCAAGAGATCATCTAATCCATTCCCCAAACCAGTGGTTCTCAACATTTCCAGAATACTGTACACCTTTCAGGAGTCTGATATGTCTGGCATACCCCTAGTTTTACCTCACTCGAAAACTATTTGTTTTCAAAATCAAATATACAAATACAAAAGTGTCACAGCCCATTATTACTGAAAAATTGCTTACTTTCTCACGTTTACCATATAATTGTAAAATAAAATATAAATATTGTACTTACATTTCAGTGAATAGTATCTACAGCAGTATAAATAGTCATTGTCTGTATGAAATTTTAGTTTGTACTGACTTCACTAGTTCTTGTAATGTAGCCTGTTGTAAACTTAGGCAAATACCTTGATGAGCTGACATACTGCCTGGAAGACCTCTGTGTACTCAGAGGTATATGTACAGAGGCAGGATTAAGTATACCTCGACCTCTTGCCCCATTTGTTTAACCTGGTCTTTAAAAACCTTTACTGATGCGGATTTCATAGCTTCCCTAGGTAACCTGATCCCATGCTTAACTATCCTTAAAGTTAGAAAATTTTCTTTTATATTCAACCTAAATCTTTGCTGCAAGCTAAACTAATTACTTCTTATCTTACTCTGGGTGGACTTGGAGGACAAATTGATCAGTCTTTTTTATAAGACCCTTTTACATATCTGAAGACTGTTAATATGTCCCCCTTCAGCCTTCTCTTCCATAGGCTAAACATATCCCATTCATTCAGCCTTTCCTCATAGTTCTTATTCTCCCAATCTCTTATTTTTGTTGCTCTCCTCTGGACTCCCTCAAGTTTGTCCACATGAGGTCTCACTACCGCTGAGTAGAGTGGAACAATTATCAACCATGTCCTACATATGACACTCCTGTTAATATATCCCAGATTATTAATCTGTTTCACCATTGCATCATATTGGTTACTCATATTATAGTTGTGATCCACTATAATATTCAGATATTTTTCTGCAGTTCTACTGCCTGCTAGTTATTCTCCATTTTGTATTTGTGCATTTGAATTTTTCTTCCTCAACATAATACTTTGCATTTGTCTTTATTGAATTTCATTTTGTTGATTTCAGACCAATTCTTCAATTTGTCAAGGTCATGCTGAATTTTAACACTGTCCTCCAAAGTGCTTGCAACTTTTCCCACCTTGAAGTGTCATCCATAAATTTTATAAGCACACTCTCTACTCTATTATCCATGTCATTAATGAAAATATTGATCACTATCAGACCCAATGCAGACTTGCAGGGGCCCCTATATGATAAGTCCTCCCAATTTTGCACTGAACAACTGATAACTCAACCAATTATGCACTCACTGTGACCCCTTGTTGTCAACTGACAGAGGGCACAGGGGTTGCATAGGGATTTACAGGGATCACCTGGATTGAATATGTGTATAATTATTCACTAGAGGCTTTCATGGGCTCTACCAAAGGCCAGTACCCTGCTGGTCATTATAATCATTGCAAAAATATATGTTCTATGTTCAGATATTTCAGGAGTTATGTATCTAAACTAAAATTATGTTCTTGAAATCTTGGAATTAAGGAAGGTCACAAGGAGATGACATACTTCAGAAATGTTCCCTTTAGACAGGAGGTAATGGACACCTCTCTCTCTTTCTGGTCATTTTTGTATAGTATTCTTCACAACATTGCCATTTGCATATTGAGCCACAAAAGAAGAGATTGTGAAATATACAAGAAAGGAAATCTACAAGATGAAACAAACAGCAGGTGTCCTATTTATGAATAAAGACAAAAGGATTTTTCTGGTATAGCTTGGGGTGCAAAGAAACACCTGGGGTCCTTCATTAAGGAGCAAGCTGACAGCATGCTTGTCTCATGAAAGGAGGGTCATAGCCAGCCTGGCTGTAAAGCACTGCAAGGATTTTGGGTGAGCAAAACTTGAATGGACATAAGGGTATCTTGTTAATGAAATCTAGGCTCTAGAATTCTTGTTATGATTCCAGCTTACAGATTACCATTCGTTTACAATAGCTCTACTTGCTATTACTCTATGCTTTGTTAAACAAACATACTTGATTAAATTATAACCATATTTACGTGGTGTGTGTTAAGTGAAGAGGTGTTCTGAGGTGGCATGGGTAAATTGGAGGTAGGGTGACCAGGTGTGTGGTTTTCGACAGGAACAATTGGTCGAAAAGGGAGCCTGGCGGCTCCGGTCAGCACTGCTGACTGGGCCATTAAAAGTCTGATTGGCGGTGCTGCGGAGCTAAGGCAGGCTAGTCTCTACCTCTCCTGGCTCCGCACTACACCCCAGAAGCAGCCATCAGGTCCAGCGCCTGGAAGCGGGGGCAGGCACAGGAGATCCTGCTGCCCCTGCCCTGAGCACTGTCTCCGCACTCCCATTAGCCAGGAAATGCGGCCAATAGGAGTTGGGAGGGGTGCCTGTGAGCGAGAGCCGCACACAGAGCTGTCAAGATTCCTTCCCCACTCTGAACTTTAGGATACAGATGTGGGGACCTGCATGGACACTTCTAAGCTTAATTATCAGCTTAGATCTGGTATCACTGCCACCATCTCCCAAGCACTACTTTTTTCCCTGGGTAGTTTTGAGGGACTTCACCAATTCCCTGGTGAACACAGATCCAAACCTCTTGGATCTTAAAACAAGAAAAAATCAATCAGGTATTAAGAAAATGGCTTTTAATTAAAGAAAAGAAAGGTAAAAGAAAACCCTCTGGGAGAGATTAGCATACCAGCTACTCTCACAGACAAGAGATTCAAAACACAGAGGATGTTCCCCTGGGCACAAAATTTAGTTATACAAAAAAATACCCAAATACCCGATTTGATTCTACCTCTAATTGCATAAGACAGGTTACAAAGAAATAAACATAAACCTATTTATTCCTTTCTAAAACTTACTACTCTGATAAGAGGCTGTTTCCTTGATCTTTTCCACTCCAGCTGAAACTGAAACTCTAAACAAAGGAAAAACTTCCCTCCTTCCTTTTGAAACATCTTGTTCCCGCATTGGTTCCTCTGGTCAGATGTTAGCTAGGCTAGGTGAACTTCTTAACCCTTTACAGGTAAAAGAGACATTAACCCTTAACCATCTGTTTATGACAGGAGCCTTCTTCCCCCCCCCAAAGGATCCGGACCTGCTGACCACTTCCAGGGCACAGTGCGGAGTCAGGACAGGCAGGGGAAACTGCCTTAGCCCTGCTGCACTGTTGATTGGAGGTAAGCCCACGCCACAACCCCAACCCCCTTCCCCCACCTGGAGCCCCCTTCTCCATCCCAAAATCTCATTCCCAGATCCGTCCCAAAGCCTCCACTCCCAGATGGAATCCTCACCCCTACAACATCTGACCCCCCCATTCCAGCCCAGAGCCCCCTTCTCTGCTCCACCACCCAGCCTGGACCCCCCCCTCCTGCATCCCAAACCCCTCATCCCTGGCCCCACCCCAGAGCCTCAACCCCCAGATGGAACCCTCATCCCCCCACACATCCAAGCCCCTGCTCCAGCCTGGAACCCCTCCTGTACCCTGAATCCCTCCTTTATGGCCCCACCCTAGAGCCTGCACCCCCAGTTAGAGCCCTCACCCCCTACCACACCCTCTGCCCCAGCCCAGTGAAAGTGAGTGAGGGTGGAGGAGAGCGTGCTTCTGAGGGAGGGGGAATGTAGTGAGAGGGAAGCAGGGCTTTAAGGAAGGGCAAGGCTAGGTGTTTGGTTTTGTGCGATTAGAAAGTGGCAACCCTAGCTAGGGCATACAGTTTCCCCATAAGCAGTGAATTTGTGAATACGGTAAGTGTCTAGTGGACCGGGGGTGGTGTCATAACCTATTCCCAGATTTGGACCTTAGCGTCCAAAATATGGGGGTTAGCATGAAAACCTCCAAGCTTAGTTACCAGCTTGCACCTGGTAAAGCTGCCACCACCCAAAAATTAGAGTGTTTTGGGGCACTCTGGTCCCCCCAAAAACCTTCCCTGGGGACCCCAAGACCCAAATCCCTTGAGTCTCACAACAAAGGGAAATAAACCTTTTCCCTTCCCCCCTCCAGGTGTTCCTGGAGAGATACACAGCAGCATGCTCCGTGAATCTAAACAGAGGGATTCCACCCTCTCTATTTCCAGTCCTGGAAACAGAAGTAATTCCTTCTTCACCCAGAGGGTATGCAAAGTCAAGCTAGTAAATCTAACACACACAGATTTCCCCCCTGACTCCTTCCTCCCACCAATTCCCTGGTGAGTACAGACTCAATTCCCTGGAGTCCCCCCCGCCCTCCCAAAGAAAAACTCCAACAGGTCTTAAAAGAAAACTTTATGTAAAAAGAAAAGAAAAAATACATAAAAATGGTCTCTCTGTATTAAGATGACAAATACAGGGTCAATTGCTTAAAAGAAATATGAATAAACAACCTTATTCAAAAAGAATACAATTCAAAACACTCCAGCAACTACACACATGTAAATACAAAAAAACCATATAAATCACTATCTGATCTTTTGTACTTACAACTGGGAAACAGAAGATTAGAAAGGCAGGAAACAGAGATCCCCTCATAGCCGAGAGAGAGAGAGAGGCACAAGACCAAGAACAAAGGACTCACACACCAACTTCCCTCCACCCAGATTTGAAAAAGTCTTGTTTCCTGATTGGTCCTCTGGTCAGGTGTTTCAGGTTACTTCTTTCCAGGTGTAAGAGACATTAACCCTTAGCTATCTGTTTATGAAAGGTGGACATTCCAGGAAAATGCTGGGAGGGCTTGAGATTTGGGATGTGCCAAGTGATAACCTGAAAATTAACAGTGCGGCCTGCGAAGCCTAGAGAGGAATGTTTATGCCAATGGAGTTGGAAAGTTGACTCCCAGACAAGGATTCCTCATGCAAGGCCTAGGTAACAGAAAGGTGCCTCACAACCCTGTATACCTCCAGGAAGTGTAACATCCACCTTATAATAATTATCAGAGGGGTAGCCGTGTTAGTCTGGATCTGTAAATGCAGCAAATAATCCCATGGCACTTTATAGACTAACAGACATTTTGGAGCATGAGCTTTCATGGGTGAATACCCACTTCGTCAGATGCATGTAGTGGAAATTTCCAGGGGCAGATATATATATATATGCAAGCAAGCTAGAGATAATGAGGTTAGTTCAAGCAGGGAGGATGAGGCCCTGTTCTAGCAGTTGAGGTGTGAAAACCAAGGGAGGAGAAACTAGTTTTGTAGTTGGCAAGCCATTCACAGTCTTTGTTTAATCCTGAGCTGATGGTGTCAAATTTGCAAATGAACTGAAGCTCAGCAGTTTCTCTTTGAATTCTGGTCCTGAAGTTTTTTTGCTGCAGGATGGCCACCTTAATGTCTGCTATAGTGGCCAGGGAGGTTGAAGTGTTCTCCTACAGGTTTTTGAATATTGCCATTTCTAATATCTGATATCTGTATCCTTTTCCGTAGAGACTGTCCAGTCTGGCCGATGTACATAGTAGAGAGGCATTGATGTCATATGATGGCATTTATTACATTGGTGGACATGCAGGTGAATGAATTGGTGATGGTGTGGCTGATCTGGTTAGATCCTGTGATGGTGTCACTGGTGTAGATGTGTGGGCAGAGTTGGCATTGAGGTTTGTTGCATGGATTGGTTCCTGAGCTAGAGTTACTATGGTGCAGTGTGCAGTTACTAGTAAGAATTTGTTTCAGGTTGGTAGGTTGTCTGTGGGCGAGGACTGGCCAACCACCCCAATGCCTGTGAAAGTGTGGGATCATTGTCCAGGATGGGTTGTAGATCCCTGATGATGCATTGCAGGGGTTTTAGCTGGGGACTGTATGTGATGGCCAGTGGAGTCCTGTTGGTTTCTTTCTTGGGTTTGTCTTGCAGTAGGAGGCTTCTGGGTACACGTCTGGCTCTGTTGATCTGTTTCCTTATTTCCTTGTGTGGGTATTGTAGTTTTGAGAATGCTTGTTGGAGATTTTGTAGGTGTTGGTCTCTGTCTGAGGGGTTAAAGCAGACGCGGTTGTACATCAGTGCTTGGCTGTAGACAATGGATCGTGTGATGTGCCCGGGATGGAAGCTGGAGGCATGAAGGTAGGCATAGTGGTTGGAAGGTTTTCAGTATAGGGTGGTGTTAATGTGACCATCACTTATTTGCACCGTGGTGTCTAGGAAGTGGACCTCTCGTGTAGATTGGTCCAGGCTGAGGCTGATGGTGGGGTGGAAGCTGTTGAAATTGTGGTGGAATTTTTCCAGAGAGTCTCCTTCCCTTTGGTCCAGATGATGAAGATGTCATCAATGTAGCTTAGGTAGAGAAGGAGCATGAGTGGATGAGAGTTGAGGAAGCATTGTTCCAGGTCGGCCATAAAAATATTGGTATATTGTGGGGCCATGCGGGTGCCCGTAGCGGTGCCACTGATCTGCAGATATATATTGTCATCAAATTTGAAATAGTTGTGTGTGAGAACAAAGGCACAGAGCTCAGCAGCCAGTTGTGCTGTGGCATCATCAGGGATACTGTTCCTGACAGCTTGTATTCCATCTGTGTGTGGGATGTTTGTGTAGAGAGCCTCTACATCCATGGTGGCTAGGATGGTGTTTTCTTGAAGGTCACCCATGCATTGTAGTTTCCTCAGGAAATCAGTGGTATCACGGAGGTAGCTGGGAGTGCTGGTGGCATAGGGTCTGAGTAGAGAGTCCACATATCCAGACAGTCCTTCAGTGAGAGTGCCAATACTACCCAAGATCCACAAACCGGAAATCCTGGACGCCCCATCATCTCAGGCATTTGACACCATCAGCTCAGGATTAAACAAAGACTATGAATGGCTTGCCAACTACAAAACCAGTTTCTCCTCCCTTGGTTTTCACACCTCAACTGCTAGAACAGGGCCTCATCCTCCCTGATTGAACTAACCTCATTATCTCTAGCTTGCTTGCATATGTATACCTGCCCCTGGAAATTTCCACTACGTGCATCTGATGAAGTGGGTATTCACCCATGAAAGCTCATGCTCCAAAATGTCTGTTAGTCTGTAAGATGCCACAGGATTCTTTGCTGCTTATAATAATTGTGTCTAGACCCATATTTCCCTAGTTTACTTATGAGAATATTGTGTGGAACTGTGTCAAAAGCATTATTGAATTCCAGATCCATCATATCTGCTTCCCCACTGGCTACTCTGTCAAGGAAGGAAATTAGATTAGTTTGACTTGATTTGTTCTTGATAAATCCACATTGGCTATTATACAATCTTATTTTGCTTTAGTTTTAAACAAATTGATTATTTAATAAATTGTTCAGTATGTGTCTAGACACTGAAGTTAGACTGACTGGTCTAGAATTCCAGGGACCTAGGAGATTATTTGAATAAATAGTTCTTTGATGAAAGACACTGTTGACTCTCAGTCAGTTGACTGCAGCATTTTTTTTTCAAACCATTGAGGAATTTGGGTTTATGTAGATTTATGCTAGTAATTAATTTAAGTCTATTGTGCAACTCTTACCTTTACAAACACAAGTCCGTTTCATAGCCTATATTTTTACATTGATTATTAGATCACTAAAAAATGGAAGACTCCTCACTTCCCATTAGTGCCCAAGACTTGCTACTAGGTGTGAGAGTCACTTGAAACATCGGATGTTGTGTCATATTTCTATGTTTAAAATAGCAATGTTGGGTCCTTTTAAGAGGTCTATATGACACCTCCTAAGCCCTGTACATGTAGACTCATGTTAATCAATCTTTCTTGCTATACCACGCCATCATGCATTCACTTTCTCTGTATGCTGAATGCTTCACCTGCCCTCAACAGAGCATTCACACCCTAAGATAGCACCCAGATCATGACCTTTCTGGCATGTGGCTTTATTGGTAACTCTCATCCTCAAGTTTAGTTGTCCTTAGGACGGAGGAGATCATGGAGGAAAACAAACCTAACTCCCTACTTCCCTCTTCCTAGACAGCCATTTCCAATTCATTTATAGCAAGGTGAAGTTAACAAGCCACTCCTATCGTAACAATTCAGCAGATCTGCAGCACTGTTATGCTACCAGGTTGTATCCTGAGAAGACCCAAGTGCCTGCAATGTTAGGTCAAAGTCCTGAGTTCCAGCCTTCCTTGTGTTACAACATCCTGTACCATAAGCATTCAATAAATAAAACAATAAAACACTACCCTCCAGCTATTCATCATAATGTGCTCATGTCAGGTCTTATAAAGTAGGAAAGGTCACCCTTAATAAAAATAGCACTGTATTGTACACCACTCATCCAAAACACTAAAATGACACTATATTCAGATTGTTTTAGATAATTACTCTGGCTTGGTTTGTTCATTATAATAAGCAGGACACACTGAGACTTAGGATGCTATTTACATTTTTGCTACAATTCGAGGCGCACAAGCAGAATTTTACATTATAGCATATGTTTTTAAAGTGAATTTTAATCTCAGATTGCTAATAGAGTAAATGAGGTATATCTAAATTACACCTTTGCCTGTTAGCTGACATGCATGTATTCCATGCTGTGGAACAGATAGTATGCTATGCATACATGGGGCAAGACAGAATTAGTTACCTTGGGACTTTTAGCACAAATTTCATGATTTTTGTGAGAAAAATCTAAATTTAATGCTGCAGTATCAGTTTTTGTACACAATATGATTTGTGACACTGTGTACTGAATATACTGGGTATGCAGAAAAAAATACATACGTGTAATTCAAAAAAGGGATTAAGTCAGACAATTTAGAAGTTATTTTTTATTACTTGTCCCCAAGACTCCTCTTTTTTTAAAGTAATCTGAGTGACACAAAGAAACCACTCACGCTGAACCAATCCTAAAATAGCTGGATCTGTAATCTGTGTTGCTGAATTATGTCATGTTCTCCTGACTGTTTCAGTCATTCTTTCAGGGGACAGAAAAAAAATAAAAGATCCACACTATTTTAAGTGCTATGTTAAAAGTCAAGTAACACCATGTAACTATTATAAGATGTACTTTTCCCCAGGTTGAGAAGAACGTCACAGGTAGCCAGTTACTCATGCTATCTGTGAATAGACCTTTCAAACTGTTAGGACCTCTGCCAGATCTTTATAGAACACTATACCCTCAAGGGGGAAAACATCCTTCACAATCTAAGGGCTTGTCTACATGGGGACTCTCAAGAAGTTAAGACAAAGTAATTAATGGTGTGACATTAAAGTGGATTAGTTAAAGCACATTAAACCCTGTAGGGATGCTCTCATTCTCAGAGTTGCCTTAGATCCCTGTAATTGAATCCCTTTCAAAGCGTATTCAGTCATAGTGAACTTTTTCATTACTTTTGAATGAGAGCATCAACATAGGGGTTTAATATGCTTTAACTTCACACCATTAGTTATTTTGTCTTAACTTTCCGGAGTGTCCATATGTAGACAAGCCCTAATTTAACATGATTTCTAATGTCTTATTACTATCTCTAGGTGTAGCTTTATATTCCCTTTAGTTACTAGCTGACAGTTCAAAATTCAATCCAGCTACAAAGAAATAATCAGGATGACCTATACACACACACTTATATCCAATCACACTATTATAACTACTAACAATTATTCTGTAATATAGCATTAACATGCATCATAAGGGACCAGCATTACAAAACATTTTGTAGACAAATTCCTGCAGAAGTTTACTTTTAGCATTATATGGCAATTGATAACATTAGAATTGGCTAAGCCTAATTCAAAACACATTGAAGTCAATGGGAAGACTCCCACTGAATTCAGAGGGACCACTCACAGTATGGTAAAGCCAAGTGAGCATAGGTTTGGGGCTTTAGACGATAAGTTCTTTGAGGCAGGGATCTTACGTACTATATAGTTTATAAAAATAATGGTCTGCAATAATAATACAACCTAGAGTATTATGGATAATGACGTGTCTGGTGTGCATACTATTAGTCCTGTGTGTAACTATGCTAAGTTATACTGAAGTTAAACTGGGATACCACTAGCTGAAGAGAGTGCAGCAGAGAAGAATTTATTGCAATAAAAAACAACAACAACATTTTAGGAGTTAATCCACTGCCATCCGTCTTTATTTTGATAATCCACTCCATCAGTCATACCATGCAGTTTCCTATTCTGGCTTTAAAGCAGATAAGGGATCTATTGGTACTGCAAAGTTTGCAGAGAATTCAAGGTACTGAGCCTTAGCTTCTTAAAATTGCTGGAAATCTCATTTAGGGCTGTCTGAGGCATTTGGAAGGGAGCATGCCTAGAAAGATAACTCTGGAAAGAAAAATGTTTGAAAAGAAAAAAATATGCTGCAGGATGTTAAATTTTTCAAACAACAACTGCCTAGTTTTTCCATATATGTGTGTACACAAACACCAGACAAATAAACCAGTAGTTCATATTGCTACCAAAATACTTCACATTCGTTTTTTTAAACAGTATGCTATAACACATAAAATTGTTGTTGGTGAAATACTCTATAATCTAGGAAAGACTTGGGGACACCCAAGGGAAGACATAAGAAAAGGTCAGACATTTGATAACAAGTGCAACGGCTACTGAAAACTATAGTACAGATATTTTAAAATAAATGAAAGTACTTCTTAAAATAAGACCAGATCAATTAAATATGTTAGATCCTCTCCAAAATAATCCCAGTTTTTACTTCATTTTAAAAAAGTTTCCAGTATGCAAGACAGATTCTGCATCTTTCATTCCATCATCCTTCTATCATAAATAGAGGAAAGGAAGAACTGTATATAATTTCCCCTCTGACAGAGAGATTCTAGTACCCTTATTATGATAAGTAGGACACTTACCAAGCAATTCCACTAAATTAATGAGACTACTTATAAAGTGAGGTACCACTGAACCTGAGACAAGGTATCAGAATCTGGTTTTAAAGCATCTTCTAACTATGTCTTCTAACAATTCAATATTGATCTGTTCTGTGTTTCCTTATAGCAGGCCTTGGGGCCAATCCTAAAGTCTTTTCTCATAAAAGTATTATTATTAATTATTTTCATTGCATCTGCTCAAAAGACCTTCCTGTCTAGACCCCTTGAAGTCAGTAAGACTACTTATATGAAAAACAATGGCTTCAGGTTTGGGCCTGTGAGCCTTCAGTCTTTATGAAGTGGTAATTCATGAGTTCTAGAATTATCTTACTGCAGGATTGGGACACAACAAGGAATTCAAATCTTTCTTTCCTAAACCAAACATAGTTTTTGTGGGGTTCTCTGCAAAGTAAGAGATGCAGAACCCCAATTCAGTGTCTGATATGCACCCTGGCAACTTTTGTGTACATGTTACACTCCCTTTACTTGTTGGTCAGAGTCTGTGCCAAAGTTGCCACTTAGATTCCACCAGTAAAATCACCATAGGAATTAAGGAAGAAGGAACTATCAGAAAATTGAAGTGAGATGTGGGTGAGAACTGAACCAGGAGACAAAAGGAAACATGGATGAGAAAGCTTATATGGGAGAACAAAGTAAAAAATAACCAACCAACATCATCAGATATTCTTAAAGGCTCCCACTGCATGCACAAGGAGAGATGAAAGTTTAAAAAATGCAGCTCAGATCAGCATTGGAAAACCACCATATAAGATATTTTTATTTTAAAATACAGAATTGACTTTTCCATGATTGCTGAGACAACGTTAGAAAGGCAGGATGAGCTGAACTATGATGCGGAAGTCAAAGACCTCCTGGAATACTAGTCCACTGTATCTAGCTCTGCTTTGTCCTTCTGAAAGTCTAGGTGTGTGCACCAAGTGGAAAGATTGAACCCTCCAATAGTTTGTTGGTTTTCACCCATCAATCATGCTTGGGAGGCAACTGCTAAAGGCATGCAAACTGACTGACTTGCCAGGATTTCAACCTATCAAGTGGAAGAGTAAATAGACATTTATATCTTGGAAGAGGAAGAGATTGGATAAGAGAAAGGTCTAGGCACTAGCGGAAGGAGGACAGTGACCAAGAAGGTGAGTCTATATGTGCAGTGTACCTGCACATATGACTCTCTTTAAGCATAGACAACCATACATCTAAGTTCACCAATATTCCTGTGTTCTCATATTGAGAGAAAATGATAATACTTGTTTTGGACTGTAGGAGTATTTTTTTTTCATCTAATGTTCTATTGTATTCACATACTAAAGGTAGCTCTGCAAAACAGAAATGATAAAAGAAACTAAAATAAGTACACTTTTGTCTCCAATGTAATAAGTAGGAAACACTTTTAAATTTTCAAATATTTTGCAATGGCAACTTTAAAAATAACTGCAACATGTGTTAGCATAAACCTTTTGTGTATATTTAAATGCCTCCTAAAGTTTAGTTGTTACACTGTATCAAGGATGAAAGAATGCAGTCAGGCTACTGGCCTGTTTCCCCAGCTCAGGAAGGTCCGACACCAGCCACAGGCCTTTTTCAAGCTTTTCCCTCAGGGCACAGTTTATGAAATCAAACAAAAGATGACAAATATATTTCTAGCTATTACTCTGACTGACACAGACAAAAGGGGGCCCGGAACCTTTCACTCTGCACTCATCTCTCTGCTCTAGGGCCAGTCACAGGAGCAAATCTCCATCTCTACTCTCAACCCTTTATAGGCATGACCTAACCCCTTTCCTTCCGGGGCTGATAATAAAACAGGGCTGACTGCCCCAAACACCTTCACCCTTATAGGAGCAGACCACCTATTGCAAAACACATTGAAATGGATTTCATTTTCAACACTCCAGAGGAATCCCCAACAAAATATCCTGAGGATTATCAGTCAAAAATGAGCATTACAATGAAAAAAATATTACTGCTGTATATCCTTTCATATCTGAGGGTTGCTATATGAACTGGATGGCGGAGGATGCACCGATGATAGTCTATTAAAATATGGCAAAAAAGGGATTTTTCCCAGTCTATCATAGTTACCCATTTATTAAACACTGAAAACTGTTGTAGAATGGAGCTCCTCTAGGAGCATTGCAGCGAGAGGCTGTGGTCTCCCTCCCTGACGGACAGAGTGAGAACCACAACCGCCTTACACTGTGCATTTGATATTTCCTTCTTAAGAGTTGAACTTTGCACTTATCTTCATTGAATTTCACATTGTTGATCTCAGACCAATTTTCCAAATTTGTCATTTTTAATTCTACTATTGTCCTCTGAAGTGACCCCTCCCAGCTTGTCTTCTATAGATTTTACTTGATTATCCAAGTGAAATTAAAATATTGACTAGTACCAGACACAGGACAGACCTTGCAGGCCCCTACTTGAAATGTACTCCCATTCTGACAGCAAAAAATTGGTATCTACACATTGAGTATGGTCTTTCAACTTGTTTTGCACCATCTTATAGTAATTTTATCTAGACAACACTTCCTTAGTAGTGGGTCAGGTGGGACTGTGTCAATAGACTTACTAAAATCAAAATTATCACAACCACTGCATCTTACCTATCCACTAAGCCAGAAACCCTGTCAAAGAAGGAAATGAAGTTGGTTAGGCATAATTTGGTCTTGACAAATCCATTCTGGCCCTGCCTTATTAACCCTATTATCCTCTAGGTGCTTACAATAATTTGTTCCATAGTCTTTGCAGGTATCAAAGTTAGGCTGACTGGTCTATAATTCCATGGGTCCCTTTTGTTCCCATTTTTAAAGATGGGTTCTGTGTTTACCCTTCTCCTGTCCTCTGGAACCTCACCAGACCTCTGAGTTCCAACAGTGTTTCAGCTACTTCCTTAAGTACCCTAGGATGAATATTGTAAGATCCTGCGAATGTGACTATCTGACCTATCTAAATGTTCTTTACTCTGCTTTTTTCCCCATTCTGGCTTGTACTAAGTAATGGGCCACAATTAACAGTTGTAGTGCACACTGAAGCAAAGTACTGATTAAATACCTCAGCCTTCTCAATGTCATCCATTATTGGCTTTCCTTCTCTGCTAAACAGTGGACCTACACTTTTCTTCTTTCTCTTGCTCCTAATGTGTTTATAGAATCTCTTATTGATCTTTCTAGTTATAATTTCTATGTCCCTTACTATAACAACTCCTTTTTGTCCCTTAGCATTTCAGAGTTTGTCCCTAAATGCTTTCACTATTCATCTCTAGCAATTTGTCACTTTTTATACTTTTAGTATGATTCTTTTTTGATTTTCAGGTCATTAAAGAGTTCCTGATGCTGCCATGTTGCTCTTCTACTGTTCTTCCTCCCTTTCCTCCACACTGGGGTAGTTTCCTGTTATGCCTTTAATATTGTCTCTTTGAGAAACTGTCAGCTCTCCTGAACTATTTTATTCCCTTCGATTTTCTTCCCACGGGATGCTACTTTTCAGGTCTCTGAGTTTGCTGAAGTCTGTGTTTTCTGAAGTCCGTTGTCCTTAGTTTGCTGCTCTCACTTCTTCCTTAGGTTCATGTAATTGATCATTTCATGATCACCTGCACCCAAACTGTCTTCCACCTTCAGATTCACAACCAATTCCTCTCTGTTCAAGAAGTTGCCACCAACACATTTACTGGATGTTTTGTTTTGCCATATTATTTTTACCAAATAGATCTTTGCATAGTTTAAGTATTCCATTACTACCAAATCTCAAGTTTTGGGTATTAATGTTGCTTTTTCTAAAAATACCTCATCCTTCTCTACCTCCTGATGTTGGTGGTTTATAGTAGCCCCCTACCATGTCACCATCTCTGTTTTCACCCCTCTTATCTTCACCCAGAGACTTTCAACTAGTCTGTCACTCATCTCCTTCTGGACCTCAAAATATGTGAATATTTTCTTGATGTACAATGCAACACCCTCCTCCCTTTTTTCTCTGTGTCTCCTTCCTGAACAAGCTACAGCACTCTATACCAATATTCCAGTCAAGACCTATATCTCACCAAGTCTCTGTGATGCCAATTAAGTCGTAATTTAACATGTTCAAAGTATTGGATAAATGTTATCTAATTAACCCTGTGAGGTAGGCAGGTAAGCAGTAAATGCACACTAAGCATTAAGAACTCAATCATGCTGATATAGGGACTAAAGTCCATTACCACACACCTTCATGGGCTGTATAATACTCTCTGCTGGCTTGTCCATGAGGGCAAAGATTGAGCTTTGGCCCTACTTCCTGGCCCAAATTTATCTCCTTGACAGAGGCTTCCACAAGGGAAAATAAAGGGGGGGACTCCTGTGTTTCAACTGCAGGTAAGGGCTTACACAGGTAAGGGCTTACAGTTTGGGAGGAGCTTCTTACACTCTCCTACTTTACACAATTGTGTATGACTCAGGACATTGATTCTTATCTAGAGATAACATTTTTCAGAAACACCCAAGGGATTTAGGAGCAAAAGTCCAATGACTTTCAATGACACTTGGGCTCCAAAGTACTAAGTCACTTTTGAAAAAGGGATTATGCTCCTCACTCACAAAGGCACTTTTGAAAATTTTATTCTAGAACTAGAGTAAAAAATTAATTTGTATTACTCTCACTCAGCAAGGCAGAGTATTACCATGGTTCTGTTAGTGCCAATACACAGCTTTAAGAAACAAAAACGGAGCATGGAAATTAACAATGAGCTGGTCAATAGTTCAGACAACCCATTATTTAGCTAATATGCCAGTATAGTGTACTGCCAAGTATATTACATTCATACTATCAGGCATATTTGTATAGTAAGTATTTCATTTTTAAGATCAATTTAATTTTTGCTACAGGATACCTATTTTTCTATTTTTTTTCTGATAGGCTTGACATTCATGGTCCATGATGGTTTTGATTTCAAGAGCTTTTTGGCAGTGGCAAATCAAATTATCAATAATAAAGTCTATGATCTTCATACCAAAAGCAGTTTCAAAGAGTGTTGTACCTACAGTTATGATCTGGAGACAGTAAGAAGAAGAAACAAAATCAGAAAGATATCTATGTATGACTAAGTGGTGAAATTCACTTTGGCTATCTTACTGTGGAACTGGTAATATTCTTCTGGTTATTCTATTCTAAAAAGGAGTCTTTTACTGTGTTCCAACTAAAGCTAGCAATGCTTTAAATTTTTTCAGTGTAGCTGCTTTAAAATGGTATTCTCCCTTCCACCCACATAGACAACTTCTCATTGACATCAAATGCAAGTTAAGTTTTGTTAAGGACACTACATAACAACCTGTAGTTTATGCAATTATTTTCAAAAAGTTCTGCCCACTTTGTTAAGGGAAGTATGTTCTAAAAAAGCCATACTACTAACATGCTGATGTGAAATAAATGTATAAAAGAATACTGCACTATTTTCAAATCAAGATTTTAAGAGTGAGGACCAGGAGAGCCAGTGTAAATGATATGCAGAATTAATGCAGAGAAATAGAGGCCAAGGCTGCTTCATAAGGCTCTGTAGAGAATCCATTCCCTGGGAAGACTTCCAGTGAGCAAGACAAAACCATAGTGTAGCGCGAAATTTCTGGATAGAACTCTATTGCTGACTAATGAGAATTAGAAGGAGTATTCCTTCACTCCATGTGTGTGTTTTTTACTGAAAGGGAACTTTAAATCTAACCTGAAGTCAGGCTTCTATGGCATTTATTCCAAGTTCTGGGCTTGCAATACAATTAGGCTGTCAAATTAAAATCACGATATTAGTGAAAAAACCAGGACATGAAGCCACAGACAGTATCATCTCTCCCTTCATATCAACACTAACTGTGAACATCCACTTTGTTAAATACTACCGTGGATGTTTATGTAAGTGATTAATAGTACTGCAACCAATTGTGTGAGAGAGAATATTGCAGCTTTTATCATAGCTGTCCTATGCTATACCACTGTTAAACAAAAACTAAACTTAATTCCTGCCCCTGGATTTTTATATTAATCAAACATTACAAATGGTACAATTTAGTAGGTTAATAAAACATGGAAAGGTCAATTGTGTTAATTCCTGATTTCATGGAACAATACTTTGCAAATCACACTGCATTAGTCTCATCACATCAGCTACCATCTCACCAATATTTCACCAAATAAAGTCTTCTAAGTGTAGGGGGGTGACATAACTAGTATCAGACTCATATGCTGAGTACGTTGAGGACTATATTAATGTTCAATATTCACAGATAAATATTGGCAGCATAGAAAACTGCAGTGGTTTTTATGTTTTATACCAAGTGTAAATGGGTTAGGTCATCAATGGGCTATGACTGAGCTGCCGCTAATCTACAGTTCCACCTATAAACCACCAAGAGAGATGCATAAGACTTGCATAGGATTGTATTCTCAGATGCAGAAAGTAGAGCATTCTCAATAGTGGGACTCCAGCTATAAGATGCTATAAGAAGAGATTAGATTGAGACCAGTCTTAACAGTGTTCAGAACCAAACAAAAGACCTGCCTCTTTAATAAGTCTGTTCCCCGTTAAGGAGCACATTGGTTAACTAATCAGTGTCCTGAAAAATCAATAAGCCATACAATAATGTGCTTTAGTTTGCCAGAGGGGGAGTATGGCACAAGTCAATCTCATTCCACAAAGCACAGGCTTGGTTCAGGAGGGAGGGGAAAAGAAAAAAAACAAACCACAAGTGAGTTACTCTTTTCACCGGAGTAATCCCATGTTCTTCAGCGTGGCAACTCACATACATAAGTGTACAAGGTGAGATAAAATGGAAAGACTGTGTAAAAAGACAAAGCTATGTTAAAAGTAAAAAAAAAAAAAAAAAAAAAAAACCCAACCCACTATTCACTGACATCCATGCTTTACAGTGCTGAAAGTACATTCTTCAGAAAAAAAACAACCCGTAAATGGGACACACTTTTATTTAACAGATCATTAAGCCAAGAATTACTGCAGCCCTAAGAAACCTATAGTCCCTAGCCAGTAAGGAAAATATGCTACACTAGGAATTGCTGCCAACACCGAGACAGCACCTGGCCATCCTAAAGACATTACTGTTGAAAACTAGCACCCCAGTGTCTAGTAATGTTAGCATGGAACAGTGAAAGCAGCAGGAATGCCATCAGTAAGCTATAGGAAAAAAATTGCACAGGCAGGAGGAATGAACTGAATGAGAAGGTAAGTGGCATTTTTAAAAAATACTAGAAATACTGTATTAACACAAAGATGTGGGTAGTAGCAGATCAGTAAGATTTCTGGAGACTATCCAAAAGTAACATCCACAAAAAAGTGAGCAACAGCAAGCCAAGGAAAGAATGCCAAACAATTTCAGAAATTACCAAGAACTTAAAATCACCCATCGCACTGCCTAGTGGAAGAATCAAAATACCACCAAGAAGAAGCTATTCTCAAGCAGTAAAGTTCTAATGAACGACTCAGTGAGATAGTGATCAGTAGGCACAGTAGTGGGACCCAGAGGAAAGAAATCCACAGCAATTGAGGAGAAACTAGTCTTCAAAAAAAGCAGAGCATTAAGGAAAAATATCTTTCAGCAGGAGAACAAACATACGTTAGTACTTCCTGTTGAACAAAAAAAGGACAATAAAACAGGGAAAAAAGAATCTAACTGATGATGATGTAGATAGAGCTGGTCAAAAATAGGAATGTGTGTCTGGGAAAATACCAATATTTCAAGTTGTTCTGAATTAGGAAACTTTGTAGTTTCCTCTAATTTCTTAATGTTCCTTTATTGTCTTTGATCTTAGGAAATGCTTCGCAAGACTAAGGATTTAGGAAACACAGGCTTAATCCAGATACAATATTTCAAACACAATTAGAGAGAAAGAAGCTAACACTTTATTGGGGCTGACCTAGTAGCATGGGTAGGAAAATGTCTTCTACTGCCTGGATTTACTTACTTTGAAAAGAACAGCAAATATAAGCAATTGGGTACTATGACTCAATTTCATAACTGTATGGAAAAATTAGGCCTCTAAATCCATATTTAAGTTCTCAGACTGTTTGATTTGCAGGTGCACTAAGAATTCACAACTCCAACATAAGTCATGAGGAATTATAGGTACATCAGCATGTCTGAAAACCAGGCCACTTACTTAGGTGCCTAAAGATGGATTTGCAACTTTTTTTGGCCCCCAGGTTTCAAAAAGTGGGTTATTTACTCTTTCTAGAAAGGCAGAAGAAGCAAGATTACATTTCTGTCAGACATCCTGTTAGGTTAAAGGGATGTTCTCTTCATATATGTTATTCTTCAGAAAGCTATCTGCTAAAAATGGATTCAGTAGTTTTGTGATAATGCCAGGATGATGTCCCAGCCTCAAATTTGCTCAGACAACTTCAGATACATACTAGCTGAAGTGATTTTAGCCCTGTGACATTAGTAAAGAGAATCTGCAATCAGTACATATATTTGACCTCATATCAGGGCTTCAAGTTCACAGGGATCACAGTCCTAAAGCCACTCCTATGTCTCCTACATGCTTCAAGTCAAAGAAGTCCCCTGTAGATGCACAGCTAATTAAATACTTACTTGAAAGTGTGTTCTGCTCAGCTTTTCTGAGAACTGGAAGTAGAGGAATTAAAACCTTGTCTCCTCCTGTCTTCACTGTGTGTATCAGTCTCTCCACAAACATATTCATACCCTCAACATAAAAATGTGGCAGTAAGAGGAATAGAAGGTCCAAATCTTGTGAACAGAAGATCTCAATTTTGAAGTTGCCAATAAGGACCTCTCTTTTGAGGTATGTAAAATCTTTAAGGTTCTCTCATGACTGATGAATAGTCAGCCATTGGGAATCTTCCCCTCTGGACCTCCTGTGGTATGAGGTGTTGTTTTATGATTATGCCAAAGGACCCAGTTGTCATGGCTAGCTCACCCACACAGCCCCCCATTCTCCTTGACTTTTGTGCTACAGACATGCTATGGCTATGAAAAAGTAGTTGTGATATTATACTGAACACAGAATATAACTCTCCCTCTCCTTGCACAATATTAACCTTCTTATGAGGGGTTATGTTTTTCTTGTTTGCTCTTTAGCTTTGTACATTCAGAAATCAGTCAAGCTGTACAGAAGCAATACGTCCTGCACTATTTAATAAATCCACAGCTCAGTCAAGAATGGTTCTATACCGTGTGTGTGGACTTTTCTTCCAGCTTCTTCAGTATATTATACATATAAAGAAAGTAAAAATGTTTATCTATGAATGTATATGGTGCTCATCATGAGTTAATCAAATAGTATGGTTACTAATGTTTAACACGTCTCAGAGGTCAACGTAAGAATAGAAAAAAGCACATGTGTTAAAACATCATCCATTCAGTAATCAAACTCTCTCTCTTTGACATAGTATTTACTTTCCTTTCATGAAATGTACTGTATTTTTCAGAATCAAATATATGGCAAAACACATCACTGAATATATATTTCTGATTCAATGAATTTGGCAATTGTTTCAGATACAGTACACAAACAATTTCCCCCAAAATAACATTTCCATTTATTTAAAAAGACAATTTTATTTTATACTTTCTAAGACATTTAGATATTTTCAATTTCAAATGCTGTTTACAAATCACTAACTCCAATTTCCATAAGAACTAGATGTGCATCCTCAGGGTGCTCTGCTTCAGTTGTTCATGCACCTCTTGAGCCCAGATACTTTCCATTAGCAGTGTTTGCATACAACCTAGTGCTGCACCCTAAATGGTATGCAGAACTGCAAAGATGAACCACCCTCAGCTCCTTCTCTATCTGAACATCCAGCAAAGAACAGTCTGAGGCACAGGGGAAGGAGGACGGGTAGTGGAGCACCTATAGGGAAACATCTTGAAAAAACAGGTGAGTAACCTGTTCTTTGAGTACCCTGTGGGTACTCCACTTCAGGTATCCACACAGGAAGGAGGGACTTTTGGGATAGAGTCTAAGATAAAAGACAGAACAGCAGAATGAAGTGCCACATCAGGAATAGTGTTTAGTAAAGCTACACACAGAGGCCCATGTACAAGCTCTGCATATCTCAGCCATTGGAATGTTCTTGAGTAAAGCTGCGGAAGTTGCCTGTTCTCTTGCAGAATGTGACATTATCCTCTGGGAAGGATAAACCCAGACCACCATATGTATCATAGCAAGCATATGCCCAGAGATCCACTTTGAAAGCCTCTGTGTAGAGATCATGGACTCTTTGGAACTTTCCATGACAGAGACAAACAATCTGGATGATTTCTGAAATTCCTTAGTCCTATCTAGAGAAATGGTGAATGGCCATCTCACATCTAAAGTCTGAAAGTAGTCTAACACTGAGATTTATGTGATTTAGGGGAAAAAATACTGGTAGATAAATATCCTGGTTATGATGAAAATCTGACTTCACTTTAGGTAAGAATTCAGGGCTAAAGTGACCAGATATCCATATTTATTAGGGACAATCCTGATATTTGGGTCTTTCTTCTATAAGCACCGATTTTTCATACTTGCTGTCTGGTTACCCTATTTAGGGCGCAGCCACAGAGAGATGTCATCTTTGAAAAATACCATAAATGCTGTCTGCCATAGAATATCAGGGTTGGAAGGGACCTCAGGAGGTCATCTAGTCCATTCCCCTGCTCAAAGCAGGACCAATTCCCAATTAAATCATCCCAGCCAAAGTTGTGTCAAGCCTGATCTTAAAAACCTCAAGGAAGGAGATTCCATCACCTCCTCAGGTAACCCATTCCAGTGCGTCACCACTCTGAGTGAAAAAGTTTTTCCTAATATCCAAACTAAACCTCCCCCACTGCAACTTGAGACCATTACTTCTTGTTCTGTCATCGAGTACCACTGAGAACAGTCTAGATCCATCCTCTTTGGAACCCCCTTTCAGGTAGTTAAAAGCAGCTATCAAATCCCCCCTCATTCTTCTCTTCTGCAGACTAAACAATCCCAGTTCCCTCACCCTCTCCTCAGAAGTCATGTGCTCCAGCTCCCTAATCATTTTTGTTGCCCTCCGCTGGACTCTTTCCAATTTTTCCACATACTTCTTGTAGTGTGGGGCCCAAAACTGGACACAGTACTCCAGATGAGGCCTCACCAATGTCAAATAGAGGGGAATGATCATATCCCTCGATCTGCTGGCAATGCCCATACTTATACAGCCCAAAATGCTGTTAGTCTTCTTGGCAACAAGGGCACACTGTTGACTCATATCCAGCTTCTCATCCTCTGTAACCCCTAGGTCCTTTTCTGCAGAACTGCTTCCTAGCCATTCAGTCGCTAGTCTGTAACAGTGCATGGGATTCTTCCGTCCTAAATGCACGACTCTGCACTTGTCCTTGTTGAAGCTCATCAGGTTTCTTTTGGCCCAGTCCTCTAATTTGTCTAGGTCCCTCTGTATCCTCTCTCTAACCTCCAGCGTTTCTACCACTCCTCCAAGTTTAGTGTCATCTGCAAACTTGCTGAGTGTGCAGTCCACGCCATCCTCCAGATCATTAATGAAGATATTGAACAAAACTGGCCCCAGGACCAACCCTTGGGGCACTCCACTTGAAACCGGCTGCCAACTAGACATGGGGCCGTTGATCACTACCCGTTGAGCCCGATGATCTAGCCAGCTTTCTATCCACCTTATAGTCCAATCATCCAGCACATACTTCCATCAAGGCCTCAATTTCACCAGTCCTGTGAGTTGACATGGTAGCTACTCGAAAGGCTGTCTTCCTAGATAAGTGAGGCAAGGAACAAGTTGTCATAGGTTCAAACAGCAGTACTATGAGGTATCAAAGTAGCAGGTTAAGATCCCAAGAAGGAGTAGGATCCTTAACATGGGGCCAGAGGTTCCCTATACCCATGTAATGAGGACACAAGGTAAGCAGATATGGAAACTCCTTTTAGTGGGGGATGAAATGCTGATATCACAGCCAGATGAACCTCAGGGGAGCTAAATGATAACCCTGATTTCATCAAGTCCAGCAGGTAGTCCAAGATGTTTGAGAGTGAAAAGGATTCAGGTACAAGATGGTGAAAGTGACATCAGTGATTGAATCTTTTCCATTTCTGAAGGGAATTCAAGTTGACTCTATCTGTTGTAATATCTGTCGGACTCCTTGTCATAAACAGATAGCTAAGGGTTAATGTCTCTTACACCTGGAAAGAAGTACCTGAAACACCTGACCAGAGGACCAATCAGGAAACCAGACTTTTTCAGATCTGGGTGGAGGGAAGTT
Source organism: Gopherus evgoodei (assembly GCF_007399415.2). Classification (NCBI taxonomy): domain Eukaryota; kingdom Metazoa; phylum Chordata; order Testudines; family Testudinidae; genus Gopherus; species Gopherus evgoodei. The sequence continues at coordinate 51,856,684 of NC_044324.1, forward strand.
GGTGTGTGAGTCCTTTGTTCTTTGGTCTTCTGCCTGTCTCTCTCTCGGCTATGGGAGGATTTCTGTTTCCTGCTTTCTAATCTTCTATTCCCAAGTTGTAAGTACAAATATAGTAAGGCAGTAAGGTTTCTATTGTTTTTCTTTTGTATTTACATGAGTATAGTTGCTGGAGTGCTTTGAATTGTATTCTTTTTGAATAAGGCTGTTTATTCATATTTCTTTTAAGCAATTGACCCTGTATTTGTCACCTTAATACAGAGAGACCATTTTTATGTATTTTTCTTTCTTCTTATAAGGCTTTCTTTTTAAGACCTGTTGGAGTTTTTCTTTAGTGGGGAACTCCAGGGAATTGAGTCTGTGCTCACCAGGGAATTGGTGGGAGGAAGAAGTCAGGGGGAAATCTGTGTGTCTTAGATTTACTAGCCTGACTTTGCATTCCCTCTGGGTGAGGGGGGAAGAGAGATTAGCTCTCGGTACTTCTGTTTTCCAAGGCTGGAAACGGGGAGGGTGGAATCCCTGTGTTTAGATTCACGGAGCTTGCTGCTGTGTATCTCTCCAGGAACACCTGGAGGGGGGAAGGGAAAAGGTTTATTTCCCTTTGTTGTGAGACTCAAGGGATTTGGGCCTTGGGGTCCCCAGGGAAGGTTTGGGGGGACCAGAGTGCCCCAAAACACTCTAATTTTTTGGGTGGTGGCAGCTTTACCAGGTCCAAGCTGGTAACTAAGCTTGGAGGTTTTCATGCTAACCCCCATATTTTGGACGCTAAGGTCCAAATCTGGGACTAGGTTATGATACTCCTGTTGAGCAGGTGTATTCTAACTAACTAGGAACCATGCTCAGAAATGGAGGACTTCTAGGTTTTGTTGAAGCATGCAACCTCCACCTTGGGAAAGGAGATGAGGGATGCTCAGAAGCTTAAATTCCATTTGAACACAGGTGAAAAATGTACTGATACCTTGTCTGTCTTGGCCAGATCAGTACTATAAGGCTTATAGTCCTGTTTGATCTTGTTTGTCACCCTTAGTATTAGTAGTGTTGGAGGGTATGCATAGGAAAGGCCATTTGTCCATGGGAGGAGACAAGTATCCCCTAAAGATTGACAACTGAGGACTCTATTGAGCAATGTAGGGGGTACTTCTTGTTGCCAAATGTGGTGGTTAGCTGCACCAGCTGAAGTTCCCGCTTTTGGAGTATCTCATGAAGAATTTGAGTCTCCAAATCCCATTGCTAGTCCTGAGAGAAGCACCTGCTGAGCATATAGGTTGTGATATTCTGAACTCCAGAAGGTAAATATCCGAGATGTGATTTTGGTGGGCTATAAAGCAGTTCCATAACTTTAGAGTTTCAGAGCACAGAGAGGGGGATCTTGCTCCTCCCTATATGTTGATATAGAACATGCAAGCCACTTTGTCCATCTGAATCGTGATTGATTTACCATTCATGAGGGGTAGAAGATGAAGGCAGAAGTTCCTTAACTGCCATGAATTCCAACAAATTGATATAGAGAATTTAGAAAGTATTGAGGCATGCTCCCACCAGAACAGTGATGTATTATAGTTCCTGTTGGAGCTGAGTAGATGAAAGGGACACCCACATTGACAGAGTTGATTTTTCTGCCACTCTAGGGAGTTGTTCACCTGGAAGGGAACTGTGACCTGTTTGTTCAACCTGTTTCTGGTTGAGGACAACATACTTCTGAACCAACCCTAAAAGTAGTGGAGGCGTAGTCTTGCATGTTCAGCCACAAAGGTGCTTGCTGCCATAAAACCTAGGAGGTGTATATAGTTCCCTGACTGCTAATGAATCCAAATATGCCCCTATGAAATGTATGCAGGGGCTTAAGTGGATTTTTGTTGTTGTCTTTGTTTAGCTAGACATCCCATTTCTGGAAGACAGAAACGGCTGTCTAAGTTTAAATCTGTACTGCTTCATAAGATCGGCCTTTGGAGCAGGTAATCATCAAGATATAAGAAGACTAAAATCACTTCTGACTGAAGGTAAGCAGCTACTACTACTAGAACCTTTGAGAACACCCTTGGGGCCAAAGATAGACTGAAAGGAAGTACTTGGTATTGGAAATGATCCCGGCCTAGGGTAAAATGTAGCTATATCCTGAGTGTGGGATGTATCTCTACAGGGAAATAGACATTCTGCAGGTCAAAGTCCAAAAACCAGTTTGCTACCTCTAGAGAAGAAATTATAGCTGCTGGAGACCCCATCCTAAATGCAGAGATTTTAAAACTTTGATTGGTTCCCACCCTCTATCCTTCAGCATGAACAAATACTTTCAGAAAAACCCTCTTCCATGTAAGGAGACAGTACCATCTCTACTGCTCCTAAAGGAAGGAGAGGGATGCACTTCTTGACTCAGTATAGTTTCATGAGAGGGATCTCTGGAGAGAGATGCAGAAGGGAGATAAGAGGAAGGAACATGAAGTAGATGATGTCATCTGATGTTATAAGCTCTATAACCCACTTGTCACTTGTATTATTCCACCAAGCCTGTTGGAAACAGGAAAGGTTGTCTCCAAAAGTGGGAAGGTGAGTGAAAAATTGCAGCTTCCAGACTAGAGACAAAGGAGGAATTGAACTTTCAATCAACCTGTCAAAACTTATTGTTTCAATGACAACTGCATAGTTACTGAAGCAGGGTGAATAGCTCTTCCTCTGCAGTCTTAGTCTCTTTCTATCAGGTTCAGCGGGGCAGGGTGTGATCTCTGGGCTATTTGAGACCTGCTAAATCACTTGTTGATCACCTGGGTATATATACCCAGAGTCATTCAGTGAGTGTAGGGACACATCCTTAGTCCTCGAGAAGATCTTCCAACCAAATGGGATGTCCACAACAGAATTCTGAATCTCTCTTGGGAACCTCAACAGCTGGAGCCATAATGTCTCACACATAACTGCTGTGAAGATAGATACCACAGATATCACCACCAGAACTAAGGAATCTTGGAGACGTACACTTGGTTAATAATTGACCGTCCATGATGATGATGTTCTCTACGCTCCCATGGAAGATTTTCAATCAAGGCTCTAAACTTTTAATTTGTGAAGTTCTTCTTGGCCACAGTCACCTGATAGTTTGTGATCTGAAACTGGAGGGTCACAGATCAGTAAGTCTTTTGTCCAAAAGATCTAACATCTTCTGCTCCTTATGATAAGGGATAGACCTCAAATAATGCTGCTTACTCCTCATTTACAAAATCCACTCTCAAGCAAAATAGATAGGGGAGGAGAAAACAAAAATTCTGAGTCTCTGGGAGGAACAGAATATGTCTTATCCTCCCATTTGAAAGTCAGCAGGATGGTGGCAGGAGTTTGCCATACAGTCTTTGCTGGATCTAGGAGTGCTTTATTAATGGGTAGTGCAATCTGGGTGGTGTTGCCCCCCTGTAGAATGTCCAGGAGCTTGTGTTGTGAGTCTTTAACCTCCTCAAGAGGTATTTGAAGGTGCCACAGGATTCTTTGCTGCTTTTACAGATCGAGATTAACACGGCTACCTCTCTGATAAAATACATAAGGATGGGGCACACTTATGTTTGCTTACAAACAAACTCAGAATCAAAAAGTGTTCATTTTCTAGTGAGACATGCTGTTGGTTTCTTTTCATTAATATACTAATAGAAACAAAAATACATTGTTGCAGATAGAATTGGAATAGTTAACATCTGTAATGCTGAAAATGTATATACATATTGTTCACTCTCCAGCATTGCACAGCTGAGATATTCAGTTTTTTAGTGAAGAAAACCAGGGTGAGTTTTATTCTGTTTCTTTATTCTTTCACAGGAGGGGGTCTCTATTTGACTTACATTGTCAGGACACTGATTTTGCAGGAACACGAGAAAGAATACATTGTGATAACATTACTGTACAAGCAGCATACCAGGCTATGCTTTTTGTGTACTATAATTAATCAAAATTATGTATGCAAAACTCTTAGGAAATACTAACTTTAAAACCCACAGTCATATGTGTCAAGAAAAAATAAAATAAATGAAAACCATAATAACTAGGTAATATAAAGAACAAGAGTAGAGAAAATAATGTCCCCTCGTATCCATTTTAAGTCTCCTGAATAATGATCATGCCTCATGGTGTATCTTGCAAAATCAGCCCCCATTTTGTGCATTGTTGTACCTGATTTTACATAAATATGCTGGGACATTTATTTACATTTTGGAGACTTGGACTGAAACCTACAATTCAAAAAGGGACAATATCTTAGGTTTTAGTCATTCATGTTTTGTTTTTCTTTTTCAAAATCCTATATTTATTCTTAGCATCTAGATATTAGGAATCAGAACATTCATAACATTCTTTGAAGCAAAGATCCCTTAATCCCATGTTCCCCAAATCTACATGTTTGGACAATCAGACAGATAAAAAGGCATACCTTTTCTGGATCTGTTGTTGTGATAACCCACACACAGTGTGCATTATCTTCATATTGAACTGGGTAATTAGGTGATGTAATAATTCCACTTGGTCCACGCAGATTAGAACCACATGTTCTAGCTAGAATAATAAGTACAAAGAGAAAAGGAATTAGTTTTTGCAGTGCAAAGTATTTCTGGGAAACTATTTACAAAAAACTATTTTATAATTAACAGCCTATTGTACAAAAATGACAATGTTAATAGTCAGTAAAATAATCCTGTGCTGAAGAAGTTAGAATGGATTTGCAAAACCCCTGAAAAAGACTTGAGGACGAAACACAGGAGTGCTTTTCAGTTCATGAAGAAAAGTACTTACTCTGCCTTATCTTTATTCTTATTGTAAGTGAATTCCCTACATGGCAAAGGGAAGTTCCACCTCAGTGGCAGCACTGTCCACTGGCAGGCATAAATGTTCTTTCAAGGTTGCTCTGCAGGCTTCTGGGCATAGACAGCAGAAAGGTTAGATGAGGAGGTACTGCTTTTTGCAACATTTTCCCCTGTTCTACACATGGATTTCTGAGTCCCCCTCATGGGAGAGGAAAGTCCAGGCATTCCCGGGTTCCATTCCATGCTCCCTCACAGATTTCCTATGTGATTTTCACCAAATTTATGGGGGTAAAATGTTCAAAATCTCCTTAGTGACTTACGGTATGTCTACACTGCAGTTCAAAACCCACAGCTGGCCCATGCTGGATAATGGGCTCACAGGGCTTCTGCTAAGGGGCTTGCTTGCAGTGTAGCTATTTGGAGTTAAGCTGCAGATCGGACTCTGTGACCCTCCCACCTCATTGACTTTCAATGAGATTTAGGCACTGAACTGATTAGTGTTAATGCCAAACTTGTAGGCATCCTGCAGCCTAGTGGAATTCACAACCTTGAGTTAGGTGTATTATGCATTAAGAGAATTGGGTGCCTAAATTAGGATTCTTAAATGCCAACACACTGAATCACTAGCCAGTAGAAAATCCTAAGGAGAGAGGTGGAGCTTAATAACTCCCCACTCAGGGAGTTGGGTGTCTGAGTCCACAGTGGAGGGAGGCACCTATCTCTACTTGGGATTCACTGCATGAACTCTCTCCTGGAGTTAGGCACCTAAGCCATTTTTGCAAGAGCTGCCACTGGGTCTCCCACCTCCCAAGGGAGTTCCCTAACTACTGGCTTATAGAAAAATTCTCACCCTCCCTCTGGCCCAATGAATATTACATTTATACACAGTAGAACGGCTTCAACAGGAGATCACCACCCCAAAATAACCCATAGCCGTGTGGTTAGGGAACTTTCCTGACATTGCGAGACCAAACTCAAAATTCCCTTGCCATATCAGACAGAGGGAGGCAACTGAACTTGGGTCTCCCACATCTTGGGTGAGCTCCCTAGCCATGGGGCTAAATGTTAAAAAGGGAGGAACTCTACCTTCTGTCTGTTTTGTGTGGGTTTAGGCCTTCTCTGAACAGACCTACTGGATTAGGTCCAGAAGGCAAGATAGGTGGGGGAATGCCTTCTCTGTGGCTTAGGGATGAGAGGCACCAAGTTGCCAGACAATGTCAGGACTTAGATGGCTGACCACCTGCCCAGCCACTGAAATGTAGTCATGTTTGGAGACATTAAATGGTGGAAATGTAGGCATCTTGGGATTATAAACATTTACAAGGTTATGTGGCAGCTTAGTGGGGATTTCATGAAAGTCAGTGGTGACTAAACATTGGATTTAAGCACCTAAAATGGCAATTAACAGTGTTAGCAGAAAGGCCAAATGCATCCTTGCATCCATATAGGTAATTCTACCAAAGCATGAATGAAGAACACTAGCAAGCTAAGCATATCTGTCAAATAGAGAAATATCACAGAGTATCAGGGTTAGAAGGGACCTCAGAAGGTCATCTAATCCAACCCCCTGCTCAAAGCAGGACCAATTCCAAGACAGATTTTAGCCCCAGATCTCTAAATGGCCCCCTCAGGGATTGAACTCATAACCCTGGGTTTAGCAGGCCAATGCTCAAACCACTGAGCTATCCTTCCCCTCAATATTCAGATTTAACAACATGAAAGGGAAATAATAGATTTAGCAGATCAGCATCTGCCTACTGTACCACCCACGAGTAATTTTTAACCATTAGAATAACCGGACCAGAATCATGAGATCTGAACTAGAGGATGCTTTGGCCCCATGATCCAGTAGATACATCATAGCTCCAGTAATCTAACCAGAAGAAAATAAACTTTTATTGTGACTTTTCTTAAATTTTAGCATTTTTCTTCTAAAGTCTGGCTACATTTTGGCCTTGATTCCAAAGGTGATACAACTATTTGGGTAGAGCTAGGGCCCTACCAAATTCACAGCCATGAAACATGGTAACGGATCGTAAAATCTGGTCTCCCCCTGTGAAATCTGGTCTTTTGTGGGCTTTCACCTTACACTATAGAGATCTCATGGGAAAGAGTCTCAAAGTGTGTTTCTCAAACTGGAGTTCCTGACCCAAAAGGGGGTTGCAAGGTTATTTTAGGGGGCTCATGATATTGCCACCGTTACTTCTGCACTGCCTTCAGAGTTGGGTGGCCAGAGAGTGACGGCAGCTGCTGACCAATGGCCCAGCATTGAAATAAGGGTGGCAATACAGTACCATGCCATCCTTACTCCTTCACTCCTGTTGGCAGCAGCTCTGCTTTCAGAGCTGAGCTCCCACCAGCAGTCGCCACTTTCCAGTCACTCATCTCTGAAGGGATCACCACTGCCAGCAACAGCGCAGAAGTAAGGATAGCAGTACTGCAACTCCCCGTCACACACACACACACACACACACACACACGCACACACCATCACAACTCCTTTTTGGGTCAGGACCCGTACAATTAGAACATCATGAAATTTCAGTTTTAAATATGTGAAATCATGAAATTTATGTTTTTTTAAAAAATCCTATGACCATGAAATTGACCAGAATGGGCTATCAATTTGGCAGGGCCCTAGGTATAGCCATAAGAAAAATCATCTAAGTTGGTCAAAGCAATTACTTAATTGTTGTTTTATATCTATTTTTCTACAATAAAGTGTATGCAGATAACTTTTGTAAGTAATTTGAAATTGACTTTTACTTGTGCCTGATGCTTCAGAGCAGGGGCAGCTCTAGGTATTTTGCCGCCCCAAGCGTGGCAGGCAGGCAGGCTGCTTTCGGCGGCTTGCCTGCAGGAGGTCCCCATTCCCGCAGATTCGGCAGCATGCTGCAGGAAGTCCGCCAAAGCCTCGGGACCAGCGGACCCTCTGCAGGCATGCCGCCGAAGACAACCTGCCTGCTGCCCTCATGGTGACTGGCAGAGCGCCCCCCGAAGCTGGCCACCCCAGGCACGCGTGTGGCATGCTGGTGCCTAGAGCTGCCCCTGCTTCGGAGAAGCGAAATTTTAACATTAAAGAAATACATTACTTGGAAAATCTGGGAGTTGGACTCATAATAAAATTAATACTCAAGGCTAAACTGGCTTTTAGTTGCTGCCCAACATTGGAGGGAGTTTCAGAGTAGCAGCCATGTTAGTCTGTATCCGCAAAAAGAACAGGAGTACTAGTGGCACCTTAGAGACTAAAAAATTTATTTCAGCATGAGCTTTCGTGAGCTACAGCTCACTTCTTCAGATGCATAGAATGGAACACACGGACAGGAGATATTTATACATATAGAGAACATGAAAAGTTGGAAGTATGCATACCAACTGTAAGTACATTGTTTCCTGGAGCGTAAAGTCACAGACCAGGAAAAGCCTGCTGTGACAATTTGTAGGAGGGTTTAGTTTGCGTTTCCCACATTGCAGCTGGCCAGTTCTGCTAGGAGGCATGGAGGAGAGGGATGGCCCAAGTTCCATCTCCTCCCTGATCCTTTTGGGCTTGGCTTGCAATCTAACTGTGACAGTAAACTCAGAGAGAGCAAGGACTGCAACTGAGACTACATCTAAAGACAGCTTTGAAAACCAAAGCTAATGCAAAATACCATGGCGTACAGGTAGAATTAATGGTTTACTAAATAGATTAGCATAGGCAATAGAATTAGAGTCCTTCGGCTATAAACAGGAGTTAGGGTAGAGTATACTTTCTATGAGAATTCAACTTTGAAACTTACTCCCTGTTGTTGTCAGCCACAGCCTACATTTTCTGTCTCGAGCTTTTGAAGCTGAGATGGGCTGAAGGCTTTGGTGGGTTTTGTTTGTTTTATTATCCACATGGCTACTTGTTATTTGTTTAAGGAGCAAACTCTGATGAACAGTCCAAATTCAATAAGGAGACATGTAAAGTACTCTACTTAGGAAGGAACAATCAGTTGCACACATACAAAATGGAAAATGACTGCCTAGGAAGAAGTACTGCGGAAAGGGATCTGGGGGCCATAGTGGATCACAAGCTAACTATGAATCAACAGTGTAACGCCTTTGCAAAAAAGCAAACATCATTCTGGTATGTATTAGCAGGAGTAACAAGGACAAGGGCAGAGTCCTACATTTAGGACAGAAGAATCTCATTCACTGTTACAGACTAGGGACCGAATGGCTAGGAAGCAGTTCTGCAGAAAAGGACCTAGGGGTTACAGTGGATGAGAAGCTGGATGTGAGTCAACAGTGTGCCCTTGTTGCCAAGAAGGCTAATGGCATTTTGGGCTGTATAATTGGGGCACTACCAGCAGATCGAGGGATGCGATCATTCCCCTCCATCTGACATTGGTGAGGCCTCATCTGGAGTACTGTGTCCAGTTTTGGGCCCCACACTACAAGAAGTACGTGGAAAAATTGGAAGGAGTCCAGTGGAGGGCAACAAAAATGATTAGGGGGCTGGAGCACATGACCTACGAGGAGAGGCTGAGGGAACTGGGATTGTTGAGTCTATAGAAGAGAAGAATGAGGGGGGATTTGATAGCTGCTTTCAACTACCTGAAAGGGGGTTCCAAAGAGGATGGATCTAGACTGTTCTCAGTGGTACTCAATGACAGAACAGGGAGTAATGGTCTCAAGTTGCAGTGGGGGAGGTTTAGTTTGGATATTAGGAAAAACTTTTTCACTCAGAGAGTGGTGATGCACTGGAATGGGTTACCTAGGGAGGTGGTGGAAACTCCTTCCTTGAGGTTTTTAAGGTCAGGCTTGACAAAGCCCTAGCTGGGATTATTTAGTTGGGAATTGGTCCTGCTTTGAGCAGGGGGATGGACTAGATGACCTCCTGAGGTCCCTTCCAACCCTGATATTCTATGAGTACTGTAAGCAAGACATGAGAAGTTAATTCTTCCACTATACTCCAGTTGAGGTCTAATCAGCATGGAGTAGTGCGTCCAGTTCTGGGCACCACATTTCAAGAAATATGTGGACAAATTGGAGAAAGTCCAGAGAAGAGCAACAATTGATTAAAGGTCTAGAAAACATGACCTATGAGGGAAGATTGAAAAAATTGAGTTTGTTTAGTCTGGAGAAGAGAAGAGTGAGAGAGGACATGATAACAGTTTTCAAGTACATAAAAGATTGTTACAAGGCGGAGGGAGAAAACCTCTGAGGATAGGACAAGAAGCAATGGGCTTAAATTGCAGCAAGAGCGGTTTAGGTTGAACATTAGGAAAAACTTTTTAACTGTCAGACTGGTTAAGTACTGGAATAAATTGCCTAGCGAGGTTGTGGAATCTCCATCGTTGGAGATTTTTAAGAGCAAGTTAGACAAACACCTGTCGGGGATGGTCTAGATAATACTTAGTCCTGCCATGAGTGCAGGGGACTGGACTAGATGACCTCGAGGTCCCTTCCAGTCCTATGATTCTATGATGATAGTGTATGTTGCATTGTATCATTTAACGTATGAGATGGGAACACAGAGTATTGGCATCTTTGGAAGCCTGTCTATATAAATAGAGGTTGGCCCCTGGGTAGTGATGGAGCCAGATTTTGCAACCAGGGAGGCAATGTGTCAATAATAGTGCCATCTTCAATTATGCCCATTGGTTTGCTAATTTCATCAGTTACCATGCTTGTGTATTAGGACAGCAAACTAATACGGTATTACTGCAACTATTCAGTGGGTACACTTCTCTTCACCCTGCCAAGGGGACACAGACGACACGCAGCAGCACTTCAATCTTGGCAACACCACCCTAATACCAGCCCAGTAGGCTCACTCTCCAGCCTCATCCCTCCAGTCCCCTGGTTGCAAAGGTACTCCACATCCATAAGAGGCAGTAGCTATGCCACCAGGAGAAGCCCTCACATTGACATAGCACTGTCTGCACACTGGGTGAAGTGTGTATAACTATGTCGTTTAGGATGTAGATTTTTCAACATAGTTATACTGATGTAAGTTTATAGTGTAGACCTGTCCTAAAACAACAAACCTAGCAGCTCCATAGAGGCTGGCTGCAATCTGATCCTCATAGTGTTGTACAGTGTTTAGCTATGCAAATCACATTAATCTCTAGGTTTGGGAGTGTCTCTAAACAGATCATCATCCCTTTAGAACTGAATTATACTATTTTTTTTCTTTTAACAATTAGGAAAATAGAGGATTCATTTAACATCTTTGTTAATTATCTAATGGAGGGGGTTAAAAGCACCCTAAGAAAATTTGCAGATGATATTAAATTGGAAGGACTTGCAAAAATGAGAAAGGGCAGGGAAATAATACAAAGAGACCAAGTCAGATTTTAAAAAAATGTTAGAGGAGTCAAATCTTACCACGACAGATCGGTCTGTGGTCACTCCAAGCAGCTAGTGTATCTGTCACTCTCTGGCAAGTGATGCTTTTAGAACCCTGGAGTACATAATTATCCTCACAGGAGAACTGGACACTTGCACCCACCCTGAGGGTAATGGAAAGAAAAGGAGAAAGATTAGGTTTATTACAGAAATCCTTCATCAAACAACTACAGCACCACTAATTCAAGATTCAAACAAGCATTTAAAGGGAAAGTTCTCTTTTTTCCAGATAAGAAAGAGCTTATACTCTACAGAGTAAGAACTGTGAATGTAATCCAGCCACTATTGAGTGAAAAAATGTGAAACTCGCTGTGCTGAACTAATCCTCTTCTGAAACTTACTTCAGAGGGTTAAACCAGGGATACATTTGGTCTCAAATGTAGGGAAAGATTATTACTGTTACTAGAGCTGAAAGTGGGCCAGTATGGGTTGGTACAGCATACCAGTAAGAAGTAGCCTTCAGAATGGTCCTGTACGCTGCCCCTTTTGCTGACAGAGTGGGGCAAAAGAGGAAGCTACCCCAGGGCCTGGTGATTTAAAAGGGCCTGGGGCTCACAGCAACGGCCAAAGACCCAGGCCCTTTAAATTGCCACCTGGGGCTGCTGGGCTGCATGGAAGGACTGGCTGGGGGACGCTGACCTCCAGCCCCATCCCTTCCGCCCAAGGCTCAGACCCTTCTCGGGCCTTGAGCTGGGCCCCCATACCGGTAAGTCTTTTAAGTTACTTCCACTCCTGTTACTATATATGGAGAAAACTTACTATACAGATGCTCCCTTACTTATGCAAGCGTTCCTTTCCAAGATGCCTTGCATAAGTCGAATTTTGCATAAGTCAGGAATGTATCTCTGACAATTACGCAAAAAAAGGAACAGAACTTATGGAACTTTTTCCGTAAGTGCAGATTTCCATAAATCAGCTTTGCGTAAACCGGAGAGCGTCTGTATAAGTAACTTCAAAACCAATGCATGCGGTCTAGACAACAGTCTAAAGAACTTTTACTTCAGTATCAGATAGAACAGCTAGATGTTTTAAAGGTCCTACTAAGCACAGGCACAGATCTGTAACAATAAAAAGTCTCAAAAGTGTATGAGGGGCAGTTTGGGGCATAAAGCAGCTATGGCAATATAGCTACTACTTTAATATTACATCCTGAAATGCTATTCAAGATAGCTACTTGGAAACATTTCTAACAATATGTTTTCCCATCAGAAAAGGCTGATTCAATTAAACAAACATTTTGTGGGAACAGAGTTTTCATCAAAATTTTCAATGAAAAATTATTGAAATGGTTCATTTTGATAATGTTGAAATATTTCACTTCGGTGATATAACCTAGACTTAATGCAAACAGAATAGTTGAGTCAAAGTTAAAACTAAATACATTTCAACTTTTTTAAACAAACTTAAAGGTTGATTATTTTTTTTCCCCCAAGAATGAAGCATTGGAATTTCATTCCACAGAAAATTTCAAACTGCACACCCTTACCTGTCAAAGTCATGTATTTTATGTCAACCTCACGAAACACAGTTAAATTATATAGGTTTATTGTTACCATGAGAGTTAAAAAAAATCAATAGTATAAATGGGTCACAAAATTGTTGGACTTTAAATAAGGGTAGCCAACTTGAAGAGATTGAGAAATGCTGCTTTAGTTGGAATTTGAGTGTGCTATTATTGCCCACTAGTAGCTGAAAGCCCATACTGTCACATAGGTGTGGCAGTTAGCCAAATTATCCACCCTCTGTGCAGTCGTCTTCATACAACCAATGAAATTATTGCATGCAAATTAGCTGTAGAGTAAGAGAAGAGATTGGTTGAGTTACGTTTGCTATCACAATGGTCTAGGACTCTTAGCATAGCATAGGGACATGCCTTACTGTAGCTGTACACTGTGTGAGCGTAATTCATATTGTTAAAATGACAAATTTCAAAAGTCCCCCCCCACACACACACTTGTCTCTGAGCGGTGCTGGGGAGGGAGAATAATAGCAACTCTTTTCTCTCCCCTTTACCACTCTTTTTTGAAAATTCAATTTGGATTTGAATCAAAACAAAAAATTTGAATTGAAGCTAGACACAAAAAGATTCATGACAAAGAGAATCAATACAATACGTTTTTAAATTCTCATAGGAAAATATATGAAACATTACGCCCTCCACCCTGGATTCCAAAAACCCTCATGCAAATTAAGGAACATGGGAATTTTTAAATAAATCCATTGTATATTTCATTTAATTTTTTTAAGAACTAATTACGTAAGTTGCGACTTCCCCCCAAAAAGAAGTTGGCATTGACTCAATATTGAGCTGATTCTTTTCTAATTGAACAAATATTAAAAATCAGAGGAAAATATGGTGGGAGTACAAGCCTGAGCATTAATTTAAATGACATTTCTTCCTCACATCTGAATTCTCAGACAGACACACTCTCTCTCTTATTAAACTTAAAGTACAGTGTTAAGTGTTGGGTGGGTGGGTCAGGGAGGGAGGGAAGGGAGTTCGAGGAAGGAACTAACAGGTTAAAATCACAAAGCACACAAGAAGGTATTGTAATATTAGAGTGTCATTATTATGTTTAAAACTCTGAAGCCCTTGTCAAAGGACTTGTCACCACTGAATCAGCAGTGTCTAAACTGACTTGAAAATGAGCCCTCTCCCTTTCCATCAAACTAAATCACTAAGTGTCTTTATGCAGTCTTGGGAAGCTGTTGAATAATGTGCCTTTTCATATGTTGCAGCTCAGCAGAATATCCAGAGTCATCATTCTCCTGACAAGTGCAGTAGCAGCTTCTGGGGTCTTTACTTGAAAATACATAAACATATTACCTCTCTTTTGTTCTCCACAAAATATTTCATTTTTTCCCAAAATCAATGTGAAGCAAAGAACAGCATTATTTTCCAAAGAGAATAGCTGAATGTGTTATTACACAGAGGGAAAAAATCCAATTTAACTTTTTATTTTTGTATATTCAGCAACTCCTTTATGTAGCCACTAAATGGGAGTCCTAATATACAGAATAGTATTGTTTCATGCTGTTTGCAGGTGAGGAGTAAACATTTATGAGGCAAGGAATAATCTTGGCCCTCTCATAATCCTACTGGCTACAATTGGAGAGGCTTTTTATTTCAGAAAAATAGGACTTTGGATAAATGACAAATGACTGAATGCATTAATATGAGTTTTTTTGTACAGGTGGTGTTACTTGATTTGCCCATTCATTTGGGGTATGCTCATTTATTAGGGTTACTCTTTGGGGGAGAGGGGGGAGATCCTGTAATTCTATCAACGTACTGCTTGTGTCACTTGTGTTTTCATATGGAGCTCTATTTCTCCCTTCTGCAAGTTCCCTCCCAATGGAGCTAACCTGCAGGACCTAGGTTCTCCAGGGCTGGGTTCTTCCAGCCCCAGAACCAGATGAATGAACACACACACATTCCCTCTCTCTCTCTCTCTAACAGAGCAAGTCTAAGTGGACTGGATCAATCAACGCTCTCAAGCTGACCCCTTATATGTCCCTGGACTCAGTGGGCTGGGTCAAGCAGGATTTTCAAGATGCCACCCTTACATGCCACAGGTACTGCACCGGAATAGAGCAAGCCTGAGCAGGCTGGGTCGAACAGCACTTCTAGGCTGCCACACTTGTATGCCCCTGGACTCAGCGGATTGGGTTAAGTAGCACTTCCAAGCTGCCACCCTCGTATGTTACAGGTTCAGCAAGTCCCTATCCCCACTTTCAAGTTACAATTGTTCGGGTAGTAATGCACTTGATGAGCAAACTCCACAGTGTTTTTAGGCACTACAGGGATCTTCAGCTTAGGTAAGAGGAATGTTGTTGCAGAGTAACTGTGGAAGCCAAAAACGCAACACAGTAAAGTTCAGTGAGAGAGGGAGGGAAGCAACCAGCTTAACCATAAAAGTTATTTATTGAATAATAGTGATAACCACACAAAGAGAGCCTAAACAAACATAACTGTTACATTATAAAAGATTATAAATGCCATATATAGAAAACTATACCTGATCAAACAAGTCAGGGTTAAAAAGTTATACCTGAGGTAGAAAACAGAGAGAGAGAGCTCAAGAGCGCGCACACGCTTGGGTCTCACCACTCCATGAAGGTTGAACTGGTTGGGGTTCTCAGGTGATGGTGGTAGCTCAAGGTCCTGAGTGCTGGAGACAGGCACAGCCCCCAGCACGATCAGTCAGGAGAAGATGAAGTCCCAGTGGAACTGATGCAGAGTTTGGATCCAGGCATCAGAACACTTACTTGAGCAGGGGTAGGTTTTTTTTGGTAGGGAAACAATGGTTCAAGGGAGAACATTAGATTTGTTTATGGGTAAACTGATGATTCAAGGGTTTTCTTTATGCTAGACAACAGAAACTGATAATTCCTGGCTATGGGAGATGTTCCTTCAAAGGGGCTCACAATGCAATTAGGCAGCTTCAGTATTTTGGGATATCGATTAAGGATTCATTACTAGAATTGGTCTGATAACTACTGAGCTGGGTTTGTGCAGGCATCGGTTCATTAACATCTGGAGCAGAGATTCCCCCATGATGCAGTGCTTCCTTACTCTTCTGGTTCCAGAGCTCAGTGCAGTTCTTGCCTTAGAATCTCTGTTCTCCATTCTGTATGCTAATAGAGATGCTTCCCGGTCTCATCTTTGATGCAGATGAGGCTAGGGGAGTTGCCTTAATTCTATCATCTTTGTTAGGAAGGGTGTCTCCCACTGCCTTTTCGTTGCTTTCTGTAAGCCTTTCCCCTGCTCAGTTTTAGGTCAAGCAGAGGCTTGGGAGGGAGGGGGGGCTTCATGAGTCAGACAGACTACATACTGCACCCTGGTTCCCCAAGAACACAGAGCTGACTGGCATCCCTGGTTATATGCTACTCGCTGTACTATCTGAATGGATTTATCCTTACAACAGTCTTGTTAGGTAGCAGAGTATTATCTCCTCAGGGTCAAATGTGGGGGAGTGGAAAATACAAGTAGCATGGTCTGCCCACAGTCAAAGCTTCATCCATAAATAAGTTCCTTTCATCGGAGGACACCATTGACTTACACCAGATGTTTAAAATATGATTACGTCTGCTCTGTGGTTCCTTGAGGTTAGCTCCCCTTCAGTGTGGTTCAAATACACCCATGGCCTTGCTGGGTTCCTTGGGCCTAGCTCCAACTAGGTGAAGCTCAGAGGCCTCCCTGGCATGACAGTAGTAGACTTTTTGGAACTGACTCCTTTTTTGAGTTAAAAAAAAAAGTTAATGGTGGTAACTTCAAGACAATTCTGGTGCTAAAATAATACATTACTTGTAATGTAAATCTTTGTAATAGGATCCTCCTCCTCACTTTTCACATGCTTTGATCACTGGGATTTAAATGATCATTGGGTTCTGTATTAACTTTTGTTTGAGATGAATGGGGCAATACATTCCTCAGAGCTATTGTTTCAGGCTCTCAACAGACTCAGAGAGACCATACATGGATCATACTTTGAAGATTTTCTCCCCATCGTAAGTGTTAGAGTGTTTCTTTTCTAAAAAAAATGAAAGCTTACATTCTGGAGCACAATGCAGCAGGTTGGGATAAGCATCAGTGCCTTGTACAGATGCATGCTTGCTCACCATGTTGATCCCTATTATCCCCAGTTTATACATGGGGAACTGAGATACAGAAAAAATAAGTGCTCATATGGGAAATCTCTGGTAGAGCCAGAAACTGAACCTAGATCTCCTGAGTCCAAGTACAATGCCTCAAACACAAAAGCATCCTTCCTCCCTCATATAAAGGAGAGTATCAGGGTTGACTGAGATAAAGCAAAATAATCTTACCATAAAGTTAGAACTCGAATATATAGATGAACTAAAGCCAAGAGTGAAATATTAGAACCACACTTTCGGTATTATTAGTACTGTCAGTGGTTTGAAAGCAAAATAACTTGTTTTCATAATCATTTTCTTAAAGTTTGGTTCTACTCTGAAAAGCAGCCCTCTGAAAATAGCACTGTGGAACTGTGGGGGACCATATTTATTGTCTCAATTATTTTAGGATGAAATTCTCAATTTACAAGTAAACAGATAGGCCCTGGAGGAGAATGATGGGTCTCATAAAGAGACAGTTAAGGGTTAATTCCTCTTTTTCTGTAAAGGGGTAAGAAGTTCACAATACCTAGCTGACACCTGACCAGAAGGATCAAAAAGGGAACAAGATACTTTCAAAGTTGAAAGAGGGGGAAACAGTCTGTTGTATGTGCTGTGTGGGCTTTTGCTGGACAGGAAGAAGGAACCATCCCACTCCTAACAGGGTAGTGAGTAATTAGAGAAGGAATGTATTAAATTACTTTTATTTCTATTTGTAATTTCTTTTGCAAAATAGAGGAGAAATCAAATTGGGTTTCTGTGCAACTTTAAAGTTTTGCCCAGAGGGAAAACCTCTGTGTTTTGAATCTGTTGTCTATAGGATTATCTTGCTTTCTTATCTCACAGAGGTATTCCTTTCACCATTTTTCCCCCTTTTAATTAAAAGTCTTCTTTTAAGAACCTGATTGATTTTTCCTTGTTTTAAGATCCAAGGAATTTGGATCTGCGCTCACCAGGAATTGGTAGGGGGGAATCTTCTTGAGTTACATGGGAAAAAGGGTAGAGAGACTTGGGGGATGGAAATTAGTCAAATCCTGCCAAGAAAAGGGGAATAAGGATGGGGAAATATTTGGGGGAAGGCAGAGTTCCCAAATAGCTCTCCCTCGAACGTTTTTTATAAAAAAAACATTTGGTGGTAGCAATGACTGTTTTGCCTAAGCTGATAAAAAATAAGCTTAGGGGTTATTCATGCAGGTCCCCACATCTGAACCCTAAAGTTCAGAGTGGGGGAGCACCTTGACAGTGGGTTTTACTTTTCCCCACCAACTGTATTCAGCTTAGGACCTCAGTCAAATTGAGTTAAGTCTTTATTACAAGCCCATGTTCAGTAAAGTTTCAGATGACAATATTTTGTCTACAGTTACATGTACACATTTTTTGTGTTTGTGTAAGGTTACTGGCAAACTTCCCATTGAAATAATTGGAATCAGGAACTTGGCCTGATTCTATGACCCTTACTTACATTGAAAATATCATAGTCAGCATGCAGTCCTATTAAAACTTCAACAGCTATGTGGAAGTAGAGCAAGAACTGAAAGGGATTTGAAGGGGATTTCAATGCAAACAGTCCCCTCTGTGAGCAAGAGTCAGGGCAGCTGTAACCCTAATAATGCGAGATTGGTAGAAGCGAGGATTGTGTGAGGAGAGTGGGAAAGAACTGTGAGAGAAGTTGTTGCGACCTTGTATTAGATAAGTATGGAATGCAGACTATAACCTAAATAGAGGTGAAAAAAAATAAGATATTAGGATGACCTATGTATAAACAAAATGCAGCTGTTGCTCATTACTGTATGTAACAAGAGGTATAAATGCTTGCTGTAATTGTTTATCTGCAGAAAGACCTGCTTAGCTCTCTCCCTCCATGTAACTGCTAGAGATGATAAAGTATCTGACTTCTGCACTCAACTTGAGAGTAAGAACTCTGTTTTTCTCCGACAGCTATCACAAGTAAAAGCAGAGAACCTGAACTCATGTCTTCCTAAGTAAATTCAGAAGGAAATACATATTTTGGGTTAAGATGGATATTTAACAGTTCCAGAACATTAAGTTTTTTTTTAGTAATGTTTCCATTCATCTATTTAGAAAAAAAAGTCATTTTATGGAGCATTTCATGCCTGTAACAAAGCTGTATTCTTTTGATATTATGGCCAGAGTCAAACAAACATCTACCAAGGGGAATGATAGAGAGTTAAATTATATTTATTGCAATAATCCACTGAAAATTAAAATAGAAAGGAAGATTTATTTTCCCAAACTTTCCCAATTAGTATGTCCCAATGCAAGACCTTAGATGTACTTTTCAAATGAAGTTATTTCCTTTGTTTATAGGCTTAAATATGAAAATGATCAGAAAAAAAAGTGTATATAAAAAGTTTAACATTTTTAAAAAGCGTTTAAAACGTGTCCCCAAAGACAAGTGAAATCCATGATAGGTTTATATTAGCTCAGACCACCTTAACCCCAGGTAGCAGAGATATTTAGTAAGTGTACCTGTCCTACAGACATAACATAATCAGGATGCAGTTGTGCATGCATGGCATGGGGGTTTGGAGATGGTGGTACATTAGCAAACTAGTTCAGTCAGTGCTTTTATCATGACTTATGTCTCTCTGTATGTAGGCAGGCTTATGAAATCAATAGCAATAGTTGTTGTATGGGGCAACCATTATTTTAAAACCAGCCTCAAAGAAGGTGAACATAATTTGAAAACAAGTCTTAATACCGAAAGACATGTTTAACTTCACGCAAGTGGATGAAATCCTGGTTCTATTGAGGTCAATGGTAAAACTCGCATTGAAATCTTGGCTCTGCTGAAGTCACCCTATAAACAGTCGCTGCTGAAGTCAATGGTCCTACTCAGAGGAGGTAATATAAGGAATATGAATAAATCCTTGAAGTACTGACAGTTAGATTACAGTTCCAGAGCCTTCCATTTCTTAATGGACTTCAAGAAGTTAGTGTTTTTTGTTTTTCTTTTTTGTAAAACCCACCACCACACAGGAGTTTGTTGCTCTCCAAGTATTCAATGGAATTTTCCTGAAAGGGAAAGGAATTCCCCAGCAGAACAGGTGGAATTTTAATGCTACAAACCTTTTGCTTCAGAAATTAATACACAGATTTGTCATATTTTGGTAGAAACATATGCATTAAATAAATACTAGTTTCTTTGGTTGACTAAATCTCAAAAATCATGGAAAATTCATTTAACATATTGTCTTAAAAATGTCCAGCTTACGTCTTGATGCTGTGTATATTTTAACTAATAGTTTCTAACATTTGTTTATTTAAAATCTGAATTAGAATCCTCACAATTCCATCTAACAAATAAATGAGATAAAGTGGATGTTTTCCCTTAAAGGAACAAACAGTGCTGTCAACGTTATAGGATGTAAATACAATGTAATGAGAGGAAACTGACGTTTCATTTGACTAACACAAGCTGACAATGACTTCAGAGATGTCTTGAAGTTCAGCAGTATCAACAAGCCTATATTTCAATCCTGGTAAAAACAATAAGTCTCTTGTTTTTCTACTCCTACTCGGATTAATCTACCAAATGGTGGGGGCTCTATGTGTGCGCGTGTTGCATTTTTTTTAAATGAAGGCTATTTCCAGAGAAACACAAGCCACTTTAATGGCCATGCGCTTCAACACTACTTATATCATAGGCTAATAGTTTGGACATTCAGAAAGTGCACAACTGGTTTATTGCATTACATGGGTTCTACTGATAGCAGGGCTTGCGCTAAAAGTCGAACTATAAGGATATTTCCCAGGCATTGAGAAGTATCTCTATCTAAAATACTTTTAAAGTTTCCAACATGATCCTCTACTTCTTGTCCTTTCCTAACTGCTCATTCCCTCCCCAGGTACAACAGGCACTATTTAAGACCAAGGTATTAGTCACATTAGTCTTTTCTAAATTCCTTGACATAAATTACTTTTCAGATGTCAAGTCCCAGATTGGGTCCCAAACTAAATTGAAAATGTGTGTCTAGACCCCTAAGTAATAGTTAGCAGACACTTTAATTAGAAAAAAACTAATTGAGGTCCACTTAGTTCATCAGTTAAGCTACCAAAAGTTCAAGACAAAACTGGCCCTCAACATGCATTAAGTGTGTACTATGCCTTTGGCGTAGCGTTTGTTTTTCCTAATCTCATTCACCCAACAGCACAGGGACCATATGCATATCTTGAAAGAGGAAATGCAGGGGCCAATATTATCCTATTTTGTGAAACTCTCCCCTCTGAACTGAGAGGACAAAATGACCTTTCAAGTGAATCACTTCTGACCTGGTCAGCTGCCGAACCTTACTACACTCATACACAGGGTGGATCACGATACCCTGCAGGAGGATTTAATGCCTTATATTAGTCAAGGTAGCACAAAAACTAGACATGACTTCCTTTGAGTACTGTCTAGAGGAGAAACATGCATTTATATTGGTAGAGAACCTGCCCTAAACTTCTTACACGGTACACATTTCAATTAGCCTTTATCCATCTAAAAGGAAAATTATACAGGGAATACTATAGGGCAGTTTCTTTGTTCAATAACTTGTGGCACTAACAAGCATTGAGTTGTTAAAGAACTGTTGAAACACTTTTGAATATAGGGATTGATTAGTGAGGCAAATTGGACCATTCAGATGAAAGTAATAAAAACAATGTACATTGCAGTTCCAATATATCAATGGGGAAATGTATTAAAGAAATACTGAAAAAGACAGTTACCTTTTCCATAACTTGTGTTCAAGATGTGTCTCTCGTGTCCATTCCATATTAGATGTGTGTGCTCACCACTTGCACTAGGGCCAGAAGCTTTTCCCTCAGCACTATCCGTAGTGGACCAGCTCTGGCACTGCCTGGAGTGGTGCCCACATGGCATGATATAAGGGGCACTGCTGGCTCCCTCCATCCTCAGTTCCTTCTTGCCAGAAACTCTTGACAGTGGGGCAGGAGGGTGGGTTATGGAATGGACATGAGCAACACATCTCGAAGACCACCAGTTATGGAAAAGGTAACTGTCTTTTCTTCTTTGAGCACTTGCTCGTGTCCATTCCATATTAGGTGACTCCCAAGCAGTACCCCTGGAGGTGGGTAGGAGTTCATGAATATGTAGATTGCAACAGAGCTCTGCTAAACCCAGCGTAGTCTCTGGGCTGCTGAGTGATGGCATAATGCACCATGAATGTGTGAACAGAGGACCACTTTGTGGCTTTACAGACATCCTGGATAGGGATGTGCACCAGGAAGACCACCGAAAATGCCTGAGCTCTAATCGAGTGGACCCCTGCCAGGTCATAAGAGGTCCTTATGCAAGAGGTGATCCAGTTGGAAAGCCTCTGTCAGGACACCGGAAGGCCCTTCATCCTATCCAATGTAGCAATGAAGAGCTGAGTTGACTTATGGAAAGACTTGGTATATTCTAGGGAAAAAGCCAAAGCCCTTCAGACATCCAGCACATGATGATGCCTTTCTTCTCTGGTCTTGTCTGGTTTGGGACAGAACAATGGGAGGAAGATGTCCTGGTTCATATGGAAGGTAGATACCACCTTCAGCAGGAAGGCTGGCTGGGGCTGCAGCTGAACCTTGTTTTTGTAGAAGACCATGTATGGCGATTCTGAGGTTCAAGCTTTAATCTCAGAGACTCGTCTCACCGCTTCACTGCCACCAGGAAAGCAACTTTCCATGACAGGTGGGAAAGGGAGCAGGAGCCCAGCAGCTCAAAGGCCGGGCCCGTGAGCCTAGAGAAGACCAAGTTAAAATCCCACTGTGGGACAGGGATCTGTACCTGTGGGAAGAGTCTCTCGAACCCTCTCAGGAATCTGACTAACATGGCATGGGAAAACACAGTCTGGCCTCAGATCGGTGGGTGAAAAGCAGAGATGGCCACGAGATGCACTCTGATGGAAGTATATGCCAGGCCCTGGTTCGTCAAATGAAGCAGGTGGTCTAAGACAGACTATATGGAAGAGATGCCACATTCAGATGCCCAGTGCGAGAACCTCATCCACTTCACCAGGTAAGTCAGTCTACTTTCCAGAAGGACCTGCTGGACCTCCTCCGAACAGGTCTGCTCCTCCGGGTTCAGCCATGCAGCACCTATGCTGAGAGCTGGAAGGACGCAAGGTTGGGATGCAAGAGCCAACTGTAGTCCTATGACAACAGGCCCGGTTGGTTGGGCAGAGGCCAGAGAGGACCCACTGTTAGGTTCATGAGTATGCTGAACCAACTGGTTTTTGAATGTTATAATTCTTGATGTCTGATTTGTGTCAACTTATTCTTTTACGTAGAGACTGTCCAGTTTGGCCAATGTACATGGCAGAGGGGCATTGCTGGCACATGATGTTATACATCACATTGGTAAATGTGCAGGTGAACAAGCCCCTGATGGCATGGCTGATATGATTCGGTCCTATGATGGTATCCTCTGTATAGATATGTGGACAGAGTTGGCAACAGGCTTTGTTGCAAGGTTAGGTTCCTGGATTAGTGTTTTTGTTGTGTGGTTGCTGGTGAGTATTTGCTTCAGGTTTGGAGGAGGTCTGTAAGCAAGGACTGGTCTGTCTCCCAAGATCTAGGAGAGTGATGGATAGTCCTTCAGGATAGGCTGTAGATCATTGATGATGCGCTGGAGCAGTTTTAGTTGGGGGTTGAAAGTGATGGCAAGTGGCATTCTGTTACTTCCTTTGCTGGGCATGTTGGTGCCACAAGTACTCCTGTTCTTTAGTCCTGTCTGAGGCTCCCGACAATGAGCGGGCAGCCTGAGAAGGCTGGGTGAACCCCCAGGGTTTCCATGAGTATCATGGTGCTGGCCACTGTGCTTGGAACCATGAGATAGATTTTGGTGCTGATAATGTAGGCGGCACCACAGGCAACAGAGACTGCTCCATAGTTAGGGAGCCCTGCTCTGTGCTGGAGCTATGGCCAGAACAGTCACTACCAGGTGACCAGGATTGGTCAGAGCGACGGCTCTTATCTGACCTGTGCTGGTCACTGCTCCCAGAGGTAGATGAGATGAGCAAGATGAATGTCTTGGTTGCGGCCTCAGGGACAGACTGTGTTCAGCAGATCGGTGTCGGAAACTCTGTGATCTATGCCTTATGCTACCCAACTGGTAATAGGACATCGAGCGGGACCGGGAGCTATCACAAGCCGGTTTCTGGAAGGAACTTTCTGAACATGGCAGTCCCCATGTTGGAGGCCAATGATGGTGGTCAGGTGACTGTTGGCTTCAGTCTCCCAGTTGGTCCCAGGATCTGTACTGAGCTCTCGGCGACGCAAGGGGTTGGTCTCTGTGATCCTGCCGGGGGGTGGCTGCCCCACGAGTCTGCACCAGACTACTGGCAAGATAGCCTTGAATCCTGCTGTTAGTGCCCAAGTTACGGGGACCGAGCAGGGCTCTGCTGAGCCTGCCTCTCTAGCTCTGAGGTGTGACGGCTTCTGGCAGGTGAGTGATGATGGGACGTCCCACAAGATAGGGAACGATGCCACTGAGGTGGGAATCTATGCAGAAGTCCCAAGACAAGACCAGGGTACTGCCAGAGCCAGTGTGAGTGGCACCAGAAGCACCAGGATCTCCTGAGCTGCCTGTAGGGTTTTGGGCATTAATGGTACCTGAAGCTGACAGAAGCCTTGCCACAGCGAGTGCTCCAGGAGGGGATGCCCTATGATAGGGACTTTGTTTGCTTTATCAGTCTATCAGTGTCACTAATATATCAGAGTTAAAGCATTTTTTAGTGTTTGTGAGAGTTCCTTCTGCTTTTTCTGAAGTAGTAACTTTATTTTATTTTATTATTATTTTTTTTTTGGGAAGTACAATATTTCTTGACAATCCACTGAATGATAATCAAATCTTTTGTGTCGCTAAGGAGCATTTAAAACCTGGAGGACACTACTTGATTCAAACTTCTAGCAAAAACCAAGTTGTGGGTGCTGACACTGTTCCTTTCCATTTACAATGAGGACACTGAGATATATTCTACAAAATCTCCAGCATAATGAACAGTATTTCCCAGAAACCTGGAAACAGAACTCAAATTCTGCAAGAATTGGAGTCTCTTCTAGCAACTTTCAGAAATGGCCTCTTTTGTAGCTTTTATACAAACTGCATTCATCTGTAGTTTACCTTACACCTAAAAGCCTCTTGCACTTCAACACACACACAGTTCCTACCTGAAGTCAGAGCCTGCTCTCTTCCCATTCTCAGGAATTCCAGGATCAGGACACATGTCAGATGTGACTGCATCCCCACCTTGACTCACTTAAAAAAAAATAAGAAACAAAAAGAATAGTTAGTCTTAAGACTAAGTAAATGATTCTTCACCCATCCACACTTCGAGTTCTACAGGAGGAACATTATCTATATGCGCAGTATATTTTTCAGGAAGGTAATATAAAGACAAAGTGCATCTTAATATACATTTGTTTCATAGATTCCAAAGCCAGAAGAGCCCATTGTGATAATCTAGCCCAGGGATCGGCAACCTTTGGCATGTAGCCTGTCAGGGAAATCTGTTGGTGGGCCAGGACAGTTTGTCCACCTGCAGCACATGCAGGTTTGACCGATCACTCCCACTGGCCGCAGTTTGCCGTTCCAAGCCAATGGGAGCTGCAGGAAGCGGAAGCCCAGCCCGTGCCACTTCCCGCAGCTTCCATTGGCTGTGAATGGCGAATCGCGGCCACTGGGAGCTACAAGCAGTCATACCTGCCGACGCTCAGATAAACAAAGCGTCTCATGGCCCGCCAGGGGCTTATTCTGAACAAGCCGTGAACCGAATTTGGGAACCTTTATAGACTAATCAAGTAGCTCCTTAACCCTTTTGGTTAGATAAATAGATTTTGCTCCTTGAGTCCAGGCATAATTTTCAATCTTTTAATCATTCTCCTGGCTTTTCTCTGAACTCTCTCTAATTTATCAAAATCTTTCTTCAACTGTGGGAACCAGAAATGGATACAGTATTCCAGCAACAGTTGCACCAGTGCTAAATACAGAAATAAAATAACCTCTATTACTAGAGATTCCCTGCTCATGCAGGATAATGCCAGTGTTGCATTATCCACTCTGAGCCCCAAATCGTTTTCAGAGTACTTCCTCCCAGCTAGAGTCCCCCATCTTTTAAGTTGGGCTTACAGTTTTTGTTCTAGATATATACATTTAGCCATATTAAAATGCATATTATTTGCATAAGGCCAGCATACAAGGAAATCCAGATCACTCTGAATCAGTGACATATCTTCATTATTCAGTGCTCCCCGCAATTTGTGTCATCTGCAAAC
Organism: Gopherus evgoodei; assembly: GCF_007399415.2. Lineage (NCBI taxonomy): Eukaryota > Metazoa > Chordata > Testudines > Testudinidae > Gopherus > Gopherus evgoodei. The sequence goes on from NC_044324.1 coordinate 51,882,753, forward strand.
TCAGTGTTGAAGTTTTCCATCCAGTGCATTAATAAAAATGTTAAGTGATAAAGGACCAAGAATCAATCACTGTGGGACCTCACTAGAAACACGTGTTCAGTGGGATAGTCTATTGATTTACTCCTGGCTAACTCAGAAATATATGAAAGTGCTAAAGCTGCTTGAAGTCTCCATTGTGCCCTTCCCACCCCATCAGGTAGAATAGAGTCCATATTACTTACACACACACACACACACACACACACACACACACACACACACACACACACACACACACACACACACACGACAAATTTGTATAAAGTTATGGTCCTCACAAAACTAAGACTCTGATTTTACTTGTAAAGTGTGAGACTGTTTTTAATCTTCTTCTATCTAGAAAGTGGTAACTTACTTATTTATGTAATATGCTTAAATATTACATTGATTACAAATATAGAGATAAAGGCATACAAAATACCTTCACAGTTTATGGCCTTCACAAAAATGAATATAAATACAGTCAGTCTCTCTTGTGCTATCACACACACCTTCTCTTTCTTCCTCACTTCCTTCCATGAAGAATAGAAGAAGAAAAAAAATGTGTCATCTTCAGAATTTCTGAAAACTCTTTAAGGATAAGGTAGTACTCTCTTTCTGAATATAGATAGTGTACTTAGTTGAAATGTTTTAGCAGCACAGAATGAATTAGACAGGCCTGAGTGGATTACAGATGACAGAAGACAGCATTACGATTGAGAGGTGATGGGAGATTAGATGTAAATTTCTCAAGCAGTGATAGGCTTTTGAATGGAATAAGGTGGCATAGAGGAAGCATGGTGACAAACAGGTTACATACAATCAGAAGATAAGAGCTATAAATCCTGACTGCCTGTTCCAGCAGAATCATGGGCAATTAATTTATCTGAAAGCTAAAGCTTTATACAAGATGAGAAATATTCATGGAAATCAATTCATATAGAAAAAGGCATTGCAGTGCTACAAAAATACAGCTAAGTAAAAAGCTCTTGTAAGTGCAGAATTGCTTGCCCCAAGTATAGCTTCCTCCTAAAATTGATAAAATTGCAATAATTATGGTACATTTAAATGTCTGAATCACCTCCATTTCTTGTCTCAGAGAGGCAATGATTTTAAAGATATAGAAAATAGCAACACCCACCAGCCTATCAGAGTTAAAAACTGTATTTATCTCCTTGCTCTACGATACAGTATATTGTCTGTCCCAAAAATGTTCTTCAAAATCAGCTGATGAAAGATTATGATATATGAGAGATGTATTTCCAGATATAGCTTAAAAAAATATTTCAGCTTTGAAACATAAGTTCCCCTTCCTAGTATATTGTGATATAAATCAAATTGTTATGAGTAAAAACCCAATTCTGGAGCTTCTGACTCACAGTATTTCCATATCAGTGTATGCAATGAACATTTTGTCTATCCAAGGTGACGAATCAAGGAAACATTTCCAGACTAAGGGCCTGATCCTCCAGTAGCTAATTCATGCAAATAAGGCTTATTCAATACTACTTGTGTGAATATGAATTATTCCATATCAGCATTTTGATTAAGAATAAGACAAACTAGTTCATAAACAAAAATACTATTTATTCTTAGAGTTCCATTTTGCTAGCTACATTTATTCTTTCAGAAGAGTTCATCTCTAAATATACACAAAAAGTTTGTTACAAGGAGTCAATTTTAAAAGCATGGTTATGATCAGAAAACTGCCCTTGATAAATTAACCACTTCCTGTTGGATATATGCTTTTAACTATCTCTAATCTTCTTATATTTCCTCAGGTTTCTGACAAAGTCAAATATTTACTACTGTCATAAGAACATAAACATGGCCCTACTGGATCAAACCAAATGTCCATCTAGCCTAGTATCCTGTCTTCGGACAGTGGCCAATGCCAGGTGCCCCAGAGGGAGTGAACAGAACAGGTAATCAAGTGATCTATTCCTAGTCGCCAATTCCCAGCTTCTGGTAAGTACAGAAGTGTCATTATAGCTATGTTAGAGTAAGCTGGATTCGATTGTGTCCCACACATCCTCAGGCAAACACATTCTGATTCCACAGTGTTAATGCTGATTGAAAATAAAGCTTTCGAGTTTCCTGATATAAAGTTAAACAGCCAGAAAAAAAAGCCACATACAACTGACCAAAAATGTTTTCATTTGTCAAGGCTGCAAATTTGATAGAGCTATTTTTCAAGATTAAGAACTAGGGAACCTCAAGATAGTATTTTCAGTCACTTTAAACCTTAATCATAAGCACCCTTACAACAACAGGAGCAACTCTGCCTGTGTTATTGGTGGTTTAAGTGTACTATATTTTTGAATGACACTACATGCCTCTTATTTGTTTCGGAATAAAAAACAAAACACAATACATTTATTTTTAAATGAGAAGGGACAAAACCTAAACAAGCTTGTTTTCAGAGGTCCATAATTATGGAGAACCTTTTGTACTTTCCATTGGAGAACTCATTTGTAGCAGTGTGTTGAAATAAGCAAATAATAATAATGAAAAAAAGGAGCTGGCAATTTTACTCCAAGTAATTTTATTGTTCAAAATGGTTTCTCTGTATCATATCTCCACAAAGTGGCATGCTTTTCCTCTTAAGACCATCTGTACTGGGTCAGACTAATGTCCATCTAGCCCAATATCCTGTCTTCTAACAGTGGCCAATGCCAGATGCTTCAAAGGGAATGAACAGAACAGGGAAATTCCCCATCCTCCAGGGATCCATCCTGCATCCTCCAATCCCAGCATCTGATAGTCAGAAGCTTCGGAACTCCCAGAGCATGGGGTTGCATTCCTGACCATCTTGGCTAATACCCACTGATTGACTTATTCTCCATGAATGTGTTTAATTCTTTCCTGAACCCAGTTATTCTTTTGAGCTTCACAACATCACCTGGCAATGGTTCCGCCAGTTGACTGCATCACGTGAAGTAGTATTTCCTTTTGTTAGTTTTAAATCTGCTGCCTATTAATTTCATTGAGTGACCCCACTTCTTGTGTTATGTGAAAGGGTAACTAGTACTTCACACCATTCATGATTCATATCTTTCCGCCCCTCAGCTGTCTCTCTTCCAAGCTGAACAGTTCAAGTTTTTTTAATCTCTCCTCATGTACATGCTGGTTCTATATGCTCACTCATTTTTATTGTGCCTCTGTACCTTTTCCATTTCAGAGAGAGAGAGAGAGAGAAAGAGATATGACCAGAACCTCACGCAGTACTCAAGGTGTGGATGTATCATGGATTTATACAGTGGCCAAGCATGGTTCAATGCAAACTCTGATGTTCATGCACAAATTTATCATTTTAAATATCTGATTTTTCTCTTGAAAACACCATTACATTTTTACTGAAAATTTGCCTGTTTCACTTTAAAATAGGCCAGATTCAAAGACAAAAACCGCAAGTCAATGGGCTCACAGTGTCTACATACAGATGGTATTTGATTCATTCAGATACTATGGGATTTGGTTGTTCAAGTGAAAGAAGCACGGCTTAGTCAATTGAAATGGAACTTTCTCTAACCCTCAATGAATGTTCTCCACAAGAGAAGTTTTCTAGAATTTTCCTCTTCACCACAGCCCTTTCTCCTGATATTTACAGGTACTTCTTTGAGAGGGTGGATCCAGGCTAGTATTCATCCAGAGATATACTGCTCCTTTAAATATAGCAGGGATCATACATCTGGGATCTACTACATCTTGCAGTATAGGATTTGTTAAACATGGTCCAAGCTCTTAGTTTGTGTTTTCCACTAGGGAATATTAAACATCTTGTTATAGTCTATAGAGGCATGATATGTTGTCATTACAAAATAACTCCTATTTCTTGCACAAGACAAGCTTGTCTGATCTTACTTTTCCAGGTTGTTGGGTTTGGGCGGGGGGGGGGGGAGGTGAAAGAAAACAAAAAATGCTCAAATTAAATCAAGTCATTGATTACCTTCAGTAGTTTAGATGTCTTGAAGGTTCTCTATACATTTTTAATATTCAGATGTACACCAAAACTTTTGCATGTTAACACTGTAGTATTTACCCAGAATTTGCCCTTTTCAAACACTTCCCTCCATTTTCCAATAATTATTTGTTCAGTATCAATATTTTTGACCTCAGTTCTACTGAAAACTTTCAAAAGACATACGTGGCTAAAAACACATGGCTAAAAAACTCATCTCACATCTTGTTACTGGAATATGCTTTTCTTTAGCCTTGATAAATGAGTCTTGCCTCATTCGCATCCATTCAGAATATTGCTGCAAAGATCATTCTCTTAACCTGTTTATGTCATGTCTCTTAACATTCCTCCAACAGCTCCCTCTTCTCTATCACATCCAACATTAGATGCAAGTTTTCACTTTCAAAGCCTTTCATGGCCTAATCCCATACTAGCTAGCATCTCTCAATCAGTATCAAAATGTTGACACCTCCTTCCCCTTAATCCATGATGCCAGCCTCCGTCACCAATTGTTAAATTTTTCAAAACAGACACATTCATCCTTTATCCCATGATGCCCCTCACAGTTTGGAGAAACACCCCACTAACATTTGCAAAGCTACCTCATCATCCTTCAAAACCCCTTTTTCCATATTTCCTGTGATGGCTACAAAAATACTTAACAGGCCATTGGTGTGCTGAGACTACCACTTATTGTGTTGACCAATATTGTCTAACTGTTTTGTTGTACTCCACACTGTAACCACCTTTTATCTCATGTTTTATTTATATTAGAAACTATTTGAAGCAGGGGCCACCTTTTTTGTTCTGAGTTTGTACAGTGCCTGGTCCATGACTATGGCTCCTAGGCACTATAAAATAAATAAAAAAAAATAATGCTGGAACATGTTTAACTCTTTCTATTCTGATCATCTCACTTCAGTAATCTCACTTGAAAGTTTCCATTGCTAGAGGCTACTGGAACAGTTATCTTAGAAAGTTTGGTAAGCATGCACATGTTTTGAAAAGAGCTCAATTTCTCTCTTTTTTCTTGTTTTTTTTTCTCCCTGATCATTTGCATTTCTAATGGCTTCCCCCATTAAATTTACAGTTGCTAGTAAGTTTAATACTTATGATGTTTTAGATTACTGTACTGCAAACTAGGATTTTTCTGTTTATCCACCGAACATTGCAGAGTACTTCTAGCACTGTCAAAAGGATTGACAACTGATGGTAACATGTTTAATGTTGACATCTATCTTCTAGGAACTGGACAGAGACCAATACATTTCACATACAATATAATAAATCAGGCACACATTTTTTTATTCTCCAGGACTCATTCATTCTAGTGCTAACAATGTTCAGCCCAGAAAAGAATGGGCTCTTCTGCAAGGGTTTATATTTTTTGCCTATTCAGATGCTGAAAAATTGCATATACTGTTTAAGTACATATCTTCTTCCCAGTTCAATATACCAAAAACATTTCGATAATGTAACTGACTGCTACCAGAGTTAATTAGTGAATTCAGTTTTAATGAACTAATGTAATCTTTTGAATGCAAAAGTACACTGCATTTTATATGATGTCATCTTGTTTCAGATAATGTCATGTTTTTCAAATTGTGATGAAATTTCCGAAGTCAGAAAATAAGTTGAATTTGTTTAAAACAAATCTGTAAATAATTCTTCACTAATGTATTTCATATGCATATAGATCTGTAATGAACCATCACTCAGAAAACTTATACATGCTTTTGTTTTCCAGTTAGATTGCAGTAACAGGATGTGAATGCATGGAGATTTGGGGGTAGAGAGTGAGAAGAACAGAAAGGTTAAGAGTCTAGTCATGTTTTCTTTAAAATATCCCTTATATTAAAAATAGCAGGACATCTGTTAGATTCTGACATGCAATCCAGACCAGCGGAGAATTGTATCACCAATTACCCTGAGTGCCTCTCAATGCCTTCCTACTGTAGCTCACTGCATGGGATGCCCATAGTCAGCAACAAGCATGCACTCTATAGCTGTGTATTAGGAAGCCCTTGTCCAATGCCAGCACAGACTTCCACTCGTTTTCATTACTCTTGGTTAACAATTGGTCAGGTGTCTCCTCACTGTCCCCAACCCTGTGTTTTTTTCTAAAACATGGGTTCTGAAATGTGCAGCTCTGGCCTGGGAGAATCAGAGGAATGTTAAGGTTTGTTGACCCTTTAAAAATAATCAATACCCAATAACTTGGTATCTTAAGTGGATTTACCAAATAGTTCAGTTCATACACAGAACTTGATTGGTTTAGATTAAAAATAAAGCTACCTTTATTTCCTTCCAAAGAGATACGTTGAGTACAAGTCAGAAATGGTTACAAGATAAAATGCTTTCTAGCAACTAATTTAACAAGGTAGACTTGGTTCAAGATAAAATCCTCACCACATTTCCATCAAGATGTCAACATCTCTCCCCCCAAAAATCAAAGAGGTGGTTCCTTTGCCGTATTAGGTGAAAGACTTCTGTCTGGAGGTATTCTTCAGAAGAATACATTTCAAAAAGGTAACTTAGAGTTTTTCTTTGACCTTCTCTTTTACAGTCCAAAGACCCTTTGAAATGGATTCTTCTGAAGCATACCTCCAAACAAAAGTATTTTTCTAACTGTGAGGTAGGCAACATGGAGTTTGTCAAAAAGGAAGTATCCTGCTACTACTTCTCCCACTGGAGTTTTGCCCGCTAAAATGCAAAAAACAAAGAACAAAACAAACAATGAGGAGTATGATAGCCCCTTAAAGACTAACAGATTTATTTGAGCATAAGATTTCATGGGTAAAAAAAAAACCACTTCTTTGGATGCATGGAGTGAAAATTACAGATCCCAGTATATTTATGCCTGTACATGAAGAGAAGTGAGTTACCTTACAAGTCGAGAACCAGTGTTGACAAGGCCAATTCAGTCAGGGTTGATGTGGTCCACTCCCAATAATTGATGAGGAGGTGTCAATACCGAAAGAGGGAAAATTACTTCTGTAGTTTCCTACAGTCCCTATTCAAGCTCAAATTAATGGTGTTAAGTTTGCAAATAAATTGTAGCTCTACAGTTTCCCTTTTAAGTTTTTATTATTAAGGATGGCTATTTTAAAATCTGTTATTGAATGTCCAGGGAGACTGAAATGTTCTCCTACTGGCTTTTGTATGTTACCATTCCTGATGTCAGATGTGTCCATTTATTCTTTTACATAGTGACTGTCCGGTTTGGCCAATGTACATGGCAGAAAGGCATTGCTGGCACATATCACATTAGTAGATGTGCAAGACCTGGACCACCCTACTTTTTATGTGAGGTAAGAAGGCTTGACAACTGTGAGCTCCCTGATGTTGATGTGTAGGGAGCGATCGTGACCTGACCAATGACCTTGTGTACTGAGATTGTCCAGGTGATCTCCCTCACCCCAGATCAGACGCATCGGAGACAAGGATCATGGACAGTGATGGGGCCACGAAGGGAACCTCCTCCAACACTGATGCAGGATTCCAAATCATGTAAGTGACAAGTGTACGTGGTCTGAGACCCTGACTGCATGGTCCATGCTGTTCCTATTGGGAATGTAGAGTGATGCCAGCCACGCATGTAGGGGCCTGAAGGCAAAGCCACAGGTGCTGGACTATGTAAGTGCAGGCCACCATGTGGCCCAACAACCGTAAGCACGTGAGTAGTGGTGAAAGGATAGTCTTGCATGCACAAGATCAGATCCTACATGGCTTGTAACTGACCTTTGCGGGAGAAGGCTCTGGGCTGAGCAGAGTTGAGGACCACTCCAATGAACTCTATGCCTTGTGCAGGGTAAAGCCCAAAGATATTATCTTGAGTATCCAACAGTCCAAGGTCAGCATGGATCAGGCCAATGGGAAGGGGTGCAGGCAGTTGAGGAATGAGCAGCAGGGTGGGTCCTGGGAAATGACTGGGGCACCATCCTTGGACGCAACTTCAAAATACCTGCTTCTGGCTTCCTAGGCCTCTGGAAGACCCAGGCTAGGTGGAGGAATGGGAGGATGAAGGGTGCCACTGTTTAAATCCTGTGTGTCCATTCTTTTTGTAGGAGCTGGATTGGGGGATACTGCAGGACCTTGATGGAGGTGGAGGCGGCAGGGACGGAAAGGTTTTCTAGCCTGTTGAGGGGTGTGAAGGCCATGAGAATGGAGGGTAGCATAGAAGTCTTAAATGCGTAACTCCATGGTCTTATTCAGTTCTGAAAGAGCTCTACTCCCTCAGATGGAAGGTCCTGAAATATAGTCTGCATCTCCTGTAACAGCCCAGAGGACTGTAACCAGGAGCTGTGCCTCATGACCATTGCGGAGGTGACTACCCCTGGTCGCAGAGTCCGTAGCATCCAGGCCATCTGGAGGATGCCTCTTGCCACCACTTTGCCCTCGTCCACCAAGGCGGTGAACTCCTGGGCTTGATCCAGTGGTAGGTCCTCCTTAAACTTGCTAATGGAGGACCACCGGTTGAAGTTGTACGTGACTAGCAGGGCCTGATGATTAGATACTCAAAATTGCAGGCTGGATGTTGAATAAATTTTCCTGTCAAACAAATTCAGCCTGTTGGTGTCTTTATTTCTCAGTCTGCCACTCACGTCTCCCTACCTGTACCTTTCCTTGATGGCAGACATGACCAGGAATCCATCTGGAGTGTGAATGTAGAGGTACTCAAATCTATTTGCATGGACATAGTACTTCTCTGCCTTCTTGGAGGTAGGCAAGATGGAAGAGGGAGTCTGTAACACAGACTTGACAATTTTAAAGGACCTTTGGGTGGATGGGCAATACAAACCTGGCCGCGGTTGAGGGAAGTATAAGTGTTAGAGAGGTTGGACTCCACTAGCTTCTTGATCTCCAGGTTCAAGTCTGCAGCTACCCTTTTGAGCAGGGCCTGATACTCCTTGAAGTCATCAAGGGGGCTGCTCATTTGCAAGGAGCCTGCCACTGCTTAGTCCAGAGATGGAGATAACTGCACAGCAGGGGAAGGCGCAGCTTCCCTTTGCTCATCTGGTGATGGGTCCTTGGACTTCGGGGCCTGCTGTGTCACCACCATGTCAGATTTGGCACCATGCTCTGACTCTGGAGCCAGCTGTGCCGGGGCAGCTTGTCTAATGTGGCCTGGGAGGAACGGTCGGAGGTCAGAACTGGCATAACAGGTACACCTCATGTCACTTAATGGGCCACTTCCCCTGACTCCACACTGCCACTGCAGAAGCTGTGCCAGCCTTGCGGGCCAGTGGAGATTTGCCTTTTATAGGCAAAGGTTGACCTGTCCCTCAGGCTAGGATCATTGCCCATCTGGTATCCAGGGCAGAACCTTAGATGCTTGAGTCTGCCAACTGACTCTTGTCGCTGACCAGTAAGGAGAAGGCGAGGGCAGTGCCTGCCTGAAGAGTAGTACTGAGGAGCAGAAGAATGGTGCTGCGAGTCTGTGACCAGGAACAATCCGCACTGGGTGAAATCAATGCCTGGGAGACCGCTTAGGCAATGGTGATCTGTGCCATGGCAAACTCTGGTGGGAGGCCCAATGGCACCATGAGTATGAGGAGCAGCATCACGATTCAGGTGTCCCATGCCCTGCAGGCAACAGGGACCTGTGTCTTCTAATCAGGGACAAAGGCTGTGGTGCCAGGATCTGGGGCCATAATGATCTGGGGATCAGGGATGCTCCATTGCTTTAGGGAGCAGTCCCATAACCGGCTTGTCTGTGGATGCCAGGGCATTGGCCGGGTCTGTCACCTGGCTTCGTGTTTGCGGTGCCTGTCAGCCTGCTTGCTTTTTGGCCGCTGAACCCGCTTCTGGCAGATGACCCTACTAAAGGCCAGGACCCCTTGCTGCTCCCAGGAGTCAGAGGCAGGTCTCTGGCTAGACTACAGGATCTGATCTCAGCAGTACCCCAAAGCAGATTCAGTGTGGGCATGTGGCCTGACACAAGTCCTTTGCCTAAAGCCCCCTTTTTCTAGGGTGCCAGTGGGCCCATCGACTTTCACTGCTTCTTAGGCACCGGGGAGGGGAAACGGTGCTGGTGGTACGCTGCACACCAACGCTGAGGTGCCAGGTATGGTGTCCGATCAAGGGAGCTCCAATGTAAGACAAAGCACAGCCTCCATGAAGGGGGCCCTCAAGTGAATATCCTGCTCCTTTTGACTTCAAGGGAAAAGTTTTTGCAGATCCTTCACTTGTTCTTTCTGTAGGACTCCCCCAAACACTTTAAACAGCTCTTGTAAGGGTCACTAATGGGCACTGGCAGGCTGCATGATGAGTATGGCTTAAATCCTGGGGAACGGGGCATGGCCCGCTCTAAGGTGAAGTCCCAGCTGGGACTCTAACTCCTAAACAACTATTGTAACACTTAACTTAAAGGTCTCAGTACCTATCAAATAAAAAAAGACACAGAAGAATGGACTGTAAGAATCGCAATGCCCTTGCAATGCACGAGAAAGTGCTCTGACCAACCATCACGGTCAGTAAGAAGGAATTGAGAGGGTGTAGGGTTGGCAGTGCCTAAAGTATGAGTTCGTGAACGTGGCACTTGAGAGTGTACTACAGCCAACCCCACTGGTACCGCTAAGGCAAAAATCTCTGATGACTGTGCATGTGGGTGCGCACACACCTAGAATGGAATCGACATAGCAAGTTCTTGAAGAACTAAATTCTTTTGTCTGGGCTAGATCCATCCAACTTTACCTAGGCAAGGGCATCTGATCTTGAGCATATGCTAGTGACATTTTATAAGGAGAATTCATAGGTTTACATATGTTGCTACATTTATTTCACTATGATGTTATTGACCAGCAAGTTATTAGATTTTAAATGATACCTTACAAGGCATGTTTTGTACAAAGGTCATTACCTTTGCTTAGGGTCACATCTTCTTTCTTTTTAAAGTGAGAAGTCAAGTACATCAGAGATGTTCAAAACCAGCAGACATGTCTTTGTTGGACTGGAGGGAGAGCACTGTCAGTGGTGCCTACATAACCCTGGAACTTGCTTTTCATCCTGTCTCAGATCATGCTATGCCGCTAGACTTCTCTATTGTTAAGCTTTTACTGAAAGGAAAATTTAAGGAGAGCTAAGAATGTGTTTCATGAAGTATTTTTTTTTTTGGCCCCATGAAGCCTCTGTGATTCAGCCTGAAAATACTGATGTTCATTTCCATTTGGTAAAAATGGATATTCTATGTTTTTGACTAAGGGGAAGCCAACATGGCTTCTTTTGCTTACTCTAGCATAGTCATTCCCATGGGAATTCTCACAGTGCTGGGAATAGTGTTTATTAGTTAATTGTAGCGACAATTAGAGAGCTACCAGACAGCACAAACTTTGTTATTTATTCAATGCCACTAGCTGTGGTCACTTGGTTTCCTTCCCCACACCTCTTTTGAGGTAAGAGAAATAATGTTGTACTGTGTCTAGCTACTGTAGATTTTAATATGTATTATTGTGGTCAAGTCCATCCCACTTGGGTCAACGAGAGTTTTGCCACTAAGTGCAATGGACCACAAGTTTTTGCCCACATGTGAGTTGTACTTACATTTACTAGTTGAATGGGCTTGTCTTGTCTGTCTTTCTGCAGTCAAACTACTTCTCTCTCACACCTATGACGTGGAAACTAGAAAAAGGGTAACTCCAGTAGTCATAATGCATGTTCTGCTTCTGGAGGTATTGATTCAACATAATGAAATAAGCAGGTTAAATGGATATGTAGCAGAAGAAAGTCTTTAAAAAGTTATGATTACAACTGTAGACAAATATCCCACTCCAACAAAGTACTCGGGAACATTCCTAACTATACACTGGTATGTAATGACATCTGACATCAAACAAATTACAAATGTGCTTCCATTAACTATGTGCTTAAGCCCTTTGCTGGCTTAAGCCTTGTCATAAACAGATTGTTAAGGGTTAATGTCTCTTCTACCTGTAAAGAGTTACAAGCAGGGAACTGGACACCTGACCAGAAGACCAAACAGAAGACAAGATATTTTTAAATTTGGGTGGAGGGAAGCTTTTGTGTGTGTTCTTTGTCCGTTGTGTGTTCTTCTCTCAGAGGGTCTGGGAGAGACCAGACATTACTACAGGCTCTCTAAGTTTCTTTTCAAATAGTAAGTAAACACAGGCGGTTTAGGCTTTTTGATTGTTTTACTCTATTTGCAATTGTGGATCTGGCTGGTTAACCTTTATATGTGTAATTGCTGGGAATATTTTGATTTGTATTGGTACTGGGGGGAAAGTCTGTTTCTGGTGTCTGTAAGCTATAGGACCCTGTAATATTTACATCTTGAAGTTACAGAGATAATTTTTTACTTTTTCCTTTCTTTTATTAAAAGATTTCTTTTTAGAGAACCTGATTGTTTTTTCTTCCTTGTTTCCCTTTTTTTATTCCAGGGGATTGGGATAACTCACCAGGATGAGTGGGGGGAGAGATAGAATCTCTCTGTTTTCCTTGAATCTGGTTGCCTCTTTGTGGAAGGGAAGGGAGATGCTTCTCTGTATGGTGATTTAAGAGGTTGGATCAGTATCTCTCAGGATAGCCCAGGGAGGGAAATTCTGGGAGGGGGAAAAGGTGGGGGAATGGTTTATTTCTCCTTGTTTTAAGAACCCAGGTATCTGGGTTCTTGGGGTCCCCAGGGAAGGTTGGGGAGGTCAGAGTGCCCCAAAACACTATATTTTTGGGTGGTCGCAGTGCCATTAGATCTAAACTGGTAATTAAGCTTAGAGGATTCAGGTACTAGTATCTCATTTTCTGAACTCTAAGGTTCAGATCTGAGAGGGAATGCTATGACAAGCCTAGAAGTAAAAGTGTTTGTCCATGGTTTTCACTTCCTTCTTCAGTGTCTATCAGGTTAACATGTACTTCTACTGCCTGCCCCACTCTATGGCAACTGTAATTTAGATTTCATAGTTTGACACTTTTATAGTCTCCATCATCTCTCTTTGGTATTATCAATCCAATGGAATGTTTTGACAGATTAGATAAAACTCAACCACGTCTTGTTTTTCCAATGATCAGTGTAGAGTGTCCTTCAAAATTTAACTGAAAGTTACAAGAACCACCTACAAAATGCCCTTGTTAAGTAATGCCTTGAGATCAAGAAAAAAGGAAAAACCCAGAAGTTCATTGTGTGGAAAGGTGACATCAGGAGTGGCAGATTTTCTAGTGGAGATTGAAAAGTTTATAAACCAGGGAAGACTTGACAGTGAATGAGCACTATGTCTCCCAATGATGATGCAAATCAAATCTGACATATGTAAATATCAGTCTCTTTCCAACGGAGACGTTGCAGATAAATGCAATGAAAGTAAAATAAACAGTACTGGTAACATTAATTGGTAATAAATGCATGGCTTTAGTATATTACAGTCACTTTTCTTGATTATTTGCAGCTAGCTAAATTTAAAATCAATTTGCATTTTAATTTTGAACAGGTTGATTGATGCTTCAGAAACATAAGCAAATTCTAGATATATAATTTTGTTCAATAGAAAATTATGCTTTGAAAATTAATTGAAATTGAAAAATAATCCTAATTACCCTTATTGTTTGTTGGAAAAGGAAAGCCCATGCATTCCAAACACAGGGGAAGATGCAGTCCCCATCTTGAAGAGCAAACAAACAATCTACTGGCATTTATGAATATGATCTCTTCTCAAAAGTACAATCTTAATATTAGTTAGGTGCATGGAATTAGAAGAAACTATACCCCTTAATTGACTAAAACAGAAGCAGTTCTTTAAAAGTATCTTACCCTTAAAGCTGAATGAATGAATGCAGCACAGCAAATAATTTGATTAATTTAGCTTCCCTTCCTGCTTGTGGAACATTTATGAGAAGATTACAATTTTTTGTTATGAAATGGAAGGGTTTTTCAAAAGCACCTAAGCCATGCAGGTTATACCTAAACCAGTTCTATGCTATGGATTGACCATAAATATTCAAAATTCATTTTTATTTTTACTTGTGATTGGTCAACTCATTTATGTGGTACTATTTTTGATCCCTGGTCAGATGAATATATAAATACTTCTGGCGCAAATATGTGGTGCACAGTGACTTTAAAACTCAGATTCCAAAAATATATATGTGCATATGACTCTGAAGTTCACTTTCTATTAACATTTCTATCACTAAAACTCAATTATTCCAGTGTTTGTGGAAAGCAAACAAAGCCAAGTGGAAGCAGTTCCAATGCATTTCAAAAAAAGACTGATTATTCATAGAAAATATTGTTGCATTACTCACTCACTATGAAGCAATCTCAGCTTTTGCTACCAAAAGTCCTGATTTGGCTAACAATTGTTCCAACATAAGTTTAGTCTCTTTTAGCTGGAATCTCTATAGTTCCACATATTTGGAAGAGTAAACAGATTAGCTAGGCTATGGAATTTATGAAAAAACCTGCCATTTGTATTCAAACAATTACTGGGATTATTTTCAGAAAATATTTTTTAAATTCATGTAAGAAAAAAGTCTCTCTTACTAAGTTATAACTGGGATAACCTTTCAAATTAATTTCATTAGGAAAAAAACTCCTCGTAAACCAACTAAGAATATCTGCACAAGGTGCTACTTGTTATGCTTCTGCCGTGACATACACAAAATTTGTGTATGATTAAACATGAATTATTGAGATAAAACAAAGCCTATTAGAACAAACTGCATCCTAGAAATGATTTGATCCCTGAAAAAAAAGTGTTATTAATTGCTTCATATATATATGAAATGAATAAAAAATAAGCACTTTAATACATTTGTGTAACACTGGTTACATTAAATTAACATCTCTTTGCAGTGCAACATTGAACAATTCTGACTGCAGTGGGAAGCAATTTCTGTTTTTAATTTATGTGTCCTATAGTAGAGTGACAGTTAAAAAAACAAAAATAGATTTTTCTTAGTTTTTTAAAAGGCAGATGTGCATGTGAGAAGTAAAAGACGAGAACACTGCTGATGTGGTACAAAGTTCACCATATTTAATATGAAAGGACAGAGCACTGCTTACTAGTGAATCTCACAAAATTATACAGAAATCATTTTAACAGTAGCAAACATCTTCTACCAAGACAGCAAGGTAGAGAGGTACTTCTCTCTCTCATATATTGAGAGAAGAGAAAACTAAACAAACACTTTTATAAGGAAATTCATTTTGACTGCTAAAAACCAAGAACATGAAGAAATCCAGTTAACAAATCACAGTAAACAGAATTTATCCTGAACCTTTGATGGAGTTTAAATCTAAGGGAAAATCAAATCAACCTGAAGTACTCTATAAATGCGACTGGGGAGGAGGGAGAGGGGTTGAGGTAATAAGACTCCGACTTTAAGGTCAGATGGGATCATTTTGATCATCTAGTCTGACCTCTTGTACATTGCAGGCCACATAATCTCACCTTCCCACTCATGAAATAGACCCCTAACCTCTGGTTGAGTCTGAGGTCCTCAGATCATGGTTTAATTCAGATAATTCACTATTTACACAAGTTTAAATCTGCAAGTGGCCAGTGCTCCATGCTCAGCTTATCCTAATAGCCCTTCGCTGTACCTGTTCCAGTTTAAATTCATCTTTCTTAAACATATGAGACCAGAATTGCACATAGTATTCCAGATGAGGTCTCACCAGTGCCTTGTATAAATACAACAACACTTCCCTGTCTCCACTGGAAATACCTTGCCTGATGCATCGCAGGACGGTACTAGCCTCTATTCCTCCTATATAAGGTCATCCAGATTTTCTTGTATGATCTGGTCCTCATCTATATTGGCTATACCTTCTAACTTTGTGTCATCCACAAATTTTATTAGACCATGCTAACTTTGTACCAAGATCAGGAATAAAAATAAGTCAGATTGGTTCCCAGACTGATTTCTGAGGAACTCCACCAGTAACCTCCCTCCAGCCTGACAGTTCACCTTTCAGTATGACTGGTTGTAGTCTCCTCTTTAACCGGTTCCTTATCCACCTTTCAATTTTCATATTAATCCCATCTTCTCCAATTTAACTAATAATTTCCCATGTGAAACTATCAAATGTCTTACTGAAATCCAGGTAGATTAGATCTACTACAGCCCCTTTGTCTAAAAAAAAATCAAAAAAAAAATCAAAAAAAAAAAAATCAGTTACCTTCTCAAAGAAAGAGAAAAGGTTGGTCTGATATGATCTACCTTTTGTAAAACCATGTTGCACTTTCTCTCAGTTACTGTTCAACTCTATGTCCTTAACAACTTTCTCTTTCAAAATTTGTCCCATTATCTTGCATACAATTGAGGTCAAACTAACAGACCTTTAGTTTCCTGGATGACTTTTTTCCATTTCTTAAAAATAGAAACTATATTAGCAATTCTCCAGTCAGAGAGTACGACTCCTGAGTTTACAAATTCATTAAAAATCCTTGCTACTGGGCTTGCAATTTCATGTGCCAATTACTTTTATTGGACCAACTTCTGTTGGCGACAAATATATCATCCACCTTGTCTCTCTAACATCCAGGGGCCAACACAGCTATAAATAGACAGAATACTCTATATGAGAAAGATAATATAAGAACTGCTATAATGAAGAGAAATGCATAATATTAAAATATAAAATAAAATGAGAAAACAAATGAGGTCTAGTGTTGAGATCAAAAGATGTTGAGTTGAGACATGCAGCTTATAAAGCTACTATAGTGACTCATTTGGGAAGCCATTTATACTCTATGCTTGTTGACTCATCCATAAAATAGTTATATAAATATTATCATATCATGTACATCTGTACTGTATCTCTTCACAAGGATGTCAGTGAACTAAAAGTATGCCATTTCAACAATGTAAATTGTTATTTATTTTCCAGACTAGGTAATATGCAACAAAGTTGTCATGGCAATGCAATGGTCATTTATTTTTCTGTGCAGACATGCTCAACACTGTAGAATATATGGAATGAAAACTGCCCGTTGTCCAGTAACTCTTCATTCAGCAGAGTAAGAAGTTCAATTATTTATTTTGGGATAGCAGAGCTCATGAAGATTCAATGGTAAAGAACTGTTTTATGGGGTAACCAGAAGCAGTACTCTCTCCCACTCCATCTCTTTGTTCAGAAAACTGGAAAACAATGTCCATCAGTGTTTAGCTCACAATTCACTCTAAAAAAATTATTCATTTGTAAATATGCCATCACTTTGCCTTCTGAATCTATAAGATATGTTGTAATCACTTTTCCTTTAGAAAGAGTTATTAAATGTCTTACGGGGTATCAGCATCTCTGCAGTTAGCATTGAGGTGAGCATAAATTTAAAATTTGAAAGCAATAACTGGTACAATTACCTTGTTAAAATAAATGTGCCATCTTACGTTTTTATATACATTTTTAATTCAAGCCATTAACTGATATTAATTCTTGACATTCAGAGTAAATGTTGAGCATTGTGACAAATTCCAAGAGGTTACAAAATAATTAGCCAGTGGCACACAGCAATAATTTAAATTTGCCCTACAACATTTAGGATTTTATATCCAATTCACACATCTAGTTCACTGACCAGTGTCCAAGGTTTTCAGAAATGTAATCAGACAGTTTTTCATCCTGCTCAGGAGTCCACCCTAGGACAGCATTTCCCAAAATATGGGAGAGACTATCTGGGGAAGAAGGGATGGCATGGATGACAAGTAAGTTAAGATGAATAGGTATTTACTTTTTTTTAAAAACTGTCTTGTTGTTAACAGTCACATTACTTTTCAGTTGTGTGGGAGGAATCAGCTTTCAAAGGTCTGGGAAATAGCCCTAGAAAAAAAATGCTTATTCTCCTGTCCTAAGTTGGTTTCCAGGCATTTAACAGATGTTGATTCTCACTCACTCATTTAACTTTTGTCTTACCACCTTCTCTTTTTCTTTCTCTGCTGGCATTAGCTTTCCATAGGATTAGTATTTTATTTCCCATGAAAATTCTACTTTATTTATTTGATCATCTGTCCTTTTCCTCACATTTAACAAACACTATTATTCATTATGTGTGGTCTTTTTTCTAACCTACAATTTCCTAAGCCAAAAATATTTCCTGGATTTAGAAATAATCTAATATTATTCAACTTCTATTGAACACTGTGTTCACCTAATCCTTTTTGGCTTCTTATCAGATGTGACTTTGTATCCCCTTCAGCATTTTTATAATTGTCAGCTGCCTAACGCTCTGCTAATGGAATCCTCCTTTCAGAAAAAGCCAAAGACATGATTCTTCAAGGATACAAGGAGAAAGATGACATAGGCAACCCAGGATTGTGTCTAATGCAGAGGTTCTCACCACATTTTTAGCGGCCTCAGAATGTGGCCACCAACTCCTGCTGGTGGCTGCTCTAGGAAACCTGTCTCTCTCTGCTTCTGACTCCCACAGCCCTTCAGTGAGAACCCGACCCAGGGAAGGTGGGTCAGAAAATCACCAGCTGCCTGCAGAGTCCCAGGCTCCTACTGCCTGACTGGGCAAGAGTAGGGGAGCTGCCTGGGAAAGCATATGAACAACTGAATGCCACAGCTACCTTCTCTGACAAAAGCTACCTCCAGCGCCACACACACCACATCTCCAGAGGCACTGCCTGGAGCCCCTGGTGAGGTTGTGCAGTGCAGTTCACTGATCCCTGCTGGCAGCGCCAACACCAAGGCAGTGCATCTCGCTGTCTTTGGTAACAGTTATTCAGGAGCAACAGCTGGGCACTGCAGGGAGTAACCACTGCTTTGCTCCCCCAATCTGCTTTGCCCCCCTCCATGCTTTGGAGGGTATTGTGACTACACAAAAAAAAAAAAAAAAAAAAGAAGTCTGCTGGTGGCCATATGCGGCCAATGGGGCCGCATTTGAGAAACGCTGCTCTAATGCATCCGTAGCGGCCCCTTCTGTTCACACTGAAGAGTAGAGGATTACTTGTGCTTCTGTCCTCTGTAGTAAGGCAAGAACTTCCAGCACAGTGCCTACAGAACACTATCAGATGACAACTGGTAGGCAGATGATGAGATATACTTCCCACATAGCTAGTATACACAAATCATGCTTGCTTTACTGATACCTCTACCCTTCTCTTTTCCAACCTCTTCCAACTGCTGGGTGCAGCCATTCATCACAATTGTAAGCTCTTTGAGGCAGGAAATGTCCTCCACTGCAGGCATATACAACACTATCCACAATATGACTAATATATCATAAGCATTATTATAAGCAACAAAATATGACTTTAAACATGAGGAATGAGAACAATTTATCTGGAGAGCTAGAGCAATGCCCTGACCAAGTAAGCATGCTTCTCTCTGTAGAGATGACATTGGTTAAAATAGATGAAGGAGGGCGAGCTCAGTGGATTCCTGGTGAATAAGGAAATAATAGTTTAGCTCATAATTAGGTAAAGAGCAAGTTAACTCTAGTTTAATTTTCCATTCACAATGTTTTGCTGACCTTCACTTCTACCCTTTTCCTCACTGAGCAATATGAGCTGTCTAGAAGCTACCCACTTTCCCAAAGCATCACTAAAGGAACAGCTCATATCACCCAAACAGGATAACCATGGAAAGCAAGAGACATTCCAAGCCAAACTGCTACATGGACTTCAGCTATTAAACATTATGGAACTGATACGAAAGTGCCCACTGTCACTTGACCAGTGTCTCTTATCAAACTTCTAGTTAGATTAATCACTGTTCAGACTTTTTGGGGGGAGGGGAAGAGGGGGGAGGAATAGGTGTTTCTCCCCAAAGCCCACTTTGTGTGCAAAACAGATAAAAAACAACAGTGTTCATGAGGAGAGTATTAGGAGAAGTACAAGTAGCCTAGAAAACGCAAAAGTTTTCCTCTGCCTATTAGAATCTTACTTTCTGCACAGATAGTGTTCGATTCTACCTGGAGAGTATTTTGGTTCCCTAGAGGATACAGAAGCACACATTTGGAAGATGTTTGTACCATTGCTAATTGCTAAGCAGGACAAATTGGATACCATTTGCTTTGCTATTAGGAGGGTGATCTCAAGAGAAAATGAACAAAGAACTATGAAGTATGGTAACTTAGGCAGCTTTTCTCCCTAATCATTGTTTTGTCATCAAATTTTCCTCTTATAGTTTTCTGTTGTGTGTGGCTGCTAAGACAATGCTCTGTCCAGCTTTTAGGAACATCAGTGCAATACACTTACTACTTTGATGGACCAGGTTAGAAGCAAAATGTGTCAACAACTAAGCTGACTGAGGATTAAGCTCTCTCTTGCCTTTATTGTCAAGTTCCTGCTATGGGTAATTAACTGTATGATATTAAAATAATTTCTACTAATCTGGACTTTCTGGTGTACAACTACTCTTTGAATAGCATGAACAGTGAGACCCATACACAACGAATTGGCACAGTAACTATGCTACACTGCTGGACTGTAGTTCATTTTTTAAAGTGGTTAATCATTACTCAATGGAAGGATCTGGAAATACTATAATTATGTATGAAACTGAGCCAAATCATAAGAGGTACACAGTCTCTTGGTACATATGCTTCGATAAAATAGCCATCACGTTTGAATCAATTAAGAAAATTGGTTAGTAATATATTTTGTCCATTATGAAATGTAAATGTTTAATCACTGATCTTAAATTGCTGCTGGAAGAGGAGAAGGTGGAAGTGGTGGTAACTCACATGATCTAAAAACAGTGCTGGGTGTCTGGAGGCCTCATTTCTATTCTCAGCTGTGCTGCTCACTGGCCTTAATACTGCTTTCCTCTAATACAGCACTCAAATTTACCTTCTTAACAACTGAATAAAAATATTATTGTCTGCAGTGTTGTTGTAGCAGCGTTGGTCCCAGGATACTAGAGAGACACGGTGGGTGAGGTAAGATTAGTTGATCCAATAAAAGATATTACTTCAACCGCCTTGTCTCTCTAATATATTGCAACTCAGACTTCATAGTTAGGGAAATGGAGTCTATCAAAGAGGTCAAAGGACTTGCCTATATTTCCACAAGAAGTCACCTTAAAAACCAGGATTAGAGCCAGGCTTTCTAACCTGATAACTGATCCACAGTGACCTCACCCCTCATGCAAGTAACTTGGCCTTTGAGCCTCAGGTTTCCATCTGTAAAGTGGGAGTAATGAAATTTACCTTCTTCAAAAAAAAAAAAATATGTAAAAAGTGCCAGGTACCCAGAGAAGAGTGCATTCACTGTGTTTGCTCTCCCTGTTGGCTAGGTATGGCCTAGCAGCTCCATTTTCTCTAGAATCCTTTGCAGATGGTCACTCCAGCCCTGAGGTAGTCTGTTTCTTCTCACAACCCAAACCTTCAGTCACTTTACTCTTTAGTTCCACACCTCTTTGGGGGTAAAAAAAGTCCAAATACAACTTCAACAAATAATTTCAAGACCTGTCAGGCCCTTGCCTCTGGGTCCAGTGGTCTTTACACCACTCTCTCTGAGCTCCTCCATATATCAAGGGGATCCACACCTTCTTCCCAGTGGCTGACAGGGGAACCCAGGCTCAGCTTCTGTACTTGGTCAAAGTCCAGGGACTTTCTAGGATAAGTAGCCAAGGTCTGCTCATTGTCACTACCTCCCTGGATTCCTTCCTCTCCTTAATCTTTTCTCAAGCCCCTTTCTGGGCTCTTGTAATACGCAACACCACTCAGGTCTTCACCTTAGCGGTCCATTTCCCATCAGGATCAGCTGCAGGAGCCTGCCCCAATCCTAGGTCTTCCAGATTATACTGTTTCTGGGTATTAGAAAATGGATCAGAGTTCTTCCCTCGCTCACTACAACCCTCCAAACTTCCTTGAGGTTTTGCCACCACTGCCTCCAGCTTCTTCCTGGCTCAGGATGACCCAAGTCTGGCCTCAGGCTTCATTGCCCCCAGCTTCCCAAGTTTCATCCTGGCTCAGCATACGCTGGTACTGGTTCCAGGCTTCTCTCAGCTTTCATTCCAAGAAAGGCAATACCCGGCTGTATCTCATCTGGGTCTTCTCCCTAGGCTGCTCTTGCTATCCTTTGCCCCTTCCTTTATGAGGGGCAGCTCCTCCATAGCTGGGTCTGATCAACAATTATACCCAATGCCTCCAGGTGCCACCCAGTGGTCTCAAGCTCCTGTAAACCCCTAATTAACTAGTGTAGGGTTTATACACCCATCACAGGGATCATTAAGGGAAGTTATTGATAAAGGTAGAAACAGAACACAAGGCTCTCTGGCTCTTAATCCTGTCCTTAATATACTAGACAGCATGGGTTTTGGATGCTGCATTCTCCTCCCTTAACATTAGTCAATTTAGGACCAAAAAAATAAGTGTCTATTTTTCACAAACTAGAAAGTTAAAGAGACTTCATATTAAATTTTGTCAAGAAATGCTGACATTTTTAAAATTCTCAAACTATATAAGCAATTTGTCTTTGAAAACTCTTTCATGGTGAATATTGCAGTCATCTCTACTTATTATTATCTACATTTAAACAGATGGGGAACCCTTGGCAGAAAGGTCCAGTAAGTTTATGGTCCAAGAGGGAGGCAATGTCAGAGCTAGGATTAGGACTCTAAAGTTCCTGGGGGTTCAGTCCTACAATCTGACCATGCATCTCTCTGATACATTTAGTACATTTTCAGAATTGAATTTGTTCTGAAAAGCATTAGTGATCCTTCCTAGAGTCAGGCTTCATAATCACCAATATACTTACATGCACAGTAGTTATTTAAAGCCAGTATGAAAGCAAACATTAAGTGCAGATAATTGTGTATCTCGACTCAGCCCACAAGCTGAGCCAATCAGAGCTATGGGACAGTGTTTTCATATTAGACAATAAAGGAGAGTCAGTCATCCATTTGTCAAGGATTGAGCGCTGCTGGCTGAAAGGATTTGCAACTTAAAGGGTTCTGTTTGCTGGCAGGGCAGAAAGACTCGACTGCGGACTAAAAGACAAGGGAATTTCACTTCCGTTCCTGAAGAGTAAGATGATGCACACTACAAGCGTAATACAAGTCATCTTCCACAAAGATCAGAGGGAACAGAAACCGTGTGCCCCCACACTAAAATAACAAAGCATAATTCCCTTCCTCCCCTGAAATGCTAGTTAGAATGCATATGTTATAAATCATGCTTTATGTTCCACAAACATACAATGTAAAAGCATCAGAAAGGGTATGGATATCTGTATAGGAAGAACTGCACTGGTAATCTTACTACCCACTACCTTTGTTTAAAAAGTAATTTTTGAATTATTTTTCAAGCACTGTTCAAAAAACGTGGTTTGACTGAGACTTAGAGCTATAGCAGTTGTATAGAACGTTGCAATTTCACAGAATCTTCTGGAAAATATTCATTGCAGTGTCCTGTGCTGAAGATTGTCCATATATAACCATTGTTACTAGAACAGGATAAGTCTACACTGAACATAACATAAGAATGTCAATACTGCATCAGACCAACGATCCATCTAACCCAGGATCCTGTCTTCCAACAGTGGTCAGTGATAGATGCTTCAGAGGTAATGAACAGAAAAAAAAATTGACTGATCTGTCCCTTGTCATCTAATCCCAGCGCCTCACAGTCAAAAATTTAGAGACACTGACAGCATGGGGTTGTATATCTCACCATGTTGACTAATAGCCATTGATGGACCTAGCCTCCATGAACTTATTTAATTCTTTTTTAAACCCAGTTATGCTTTTGGCCTAACATTCTCTGGCAATGAGGTCCACAGGTTGACTGTTGTGTGAACACTTCCCTATTCATTTTTTCTATACTATTCATTTTAGAGATTTCTATCATATTCTGACTCCCCCTTAATCATCTTTTTTAAGATGAACAGTCCCAGTCTTTTCAATCTGTCCTTATATGGAAGCTGTTTCATATCCCTAATCATTTTTGTTGCCCTTTTGTGTACCTTTTCTAATTCTAACATATCTCTTTTGAGACAGGGTAAGCAAAATGGCAAACCGTATTCAGGGTACAGGCATACCATGATGATATTTTCTGATTCATTATCTAGCCCTTTCCTAATGGTCCCTAATATTTTGTTAGCTTTTTTGACTGCCAATCCACATTGATCAGATGTTTTAGAGACCTATCGACGATAATTCCAAGACCTCTTTCTTGAGTGGTAATAGCAAATTTAGAACCCATCATTGTGTGTGTACATATGGGATAATTTTTCTGAACATACACTGCTTTGCATTTAGCAATATTTGAATTTTCCTTGTTATTTTGTTATCCCATTTAGTGAGATCCATTTGTAACTCTTCTCAATCAGTTTTAGCCCCTATTGATTGAGTAATTCTGTATCATCTGCAATTTTTGCCACCACAGTGTTCACCCCCTTTACCAAATAATTTATGAATGCTGAACAGCACAGGTCCCAGAACGCATCCTTGGGAGACCCCTCTATTTATCTCTCTCCACTGTGAAAACAGACCATTTATTTCTACCCTTTGTTTCCTCCCTTTTAACTAGTTACTGATCCACAAGAGGATCTTCCTATGGTTGCTTCGTATGCTTAAGAGACTTTGATGGGGGACATGGTCAAAGGCTCTCTCAAAGTCCAAATATTAACTGGATCACCCTTGTCCAATTGTTTGTTGACACCCTCAAATAATTATAATAGATTGGTGCAGCATAATTCCCTTGACTCTTCCCCGACATATTATATTCATCTACATGTCTGATAAGTCTGTTCTTTCTTATAATTTAATCCCATTTGCCTGGTACTGAAAATAGACTGACCACCCTGCAATTGCGAGGACTGCCACTGAAGCCTTTGTCTCAGTCTTATAGCTATCCTCCAGTCATCTGGTACAGAGGCTGATACAAGTGATAGTTACATACCACAGTTAGTAGTTCTGCTATTTCATATCTGAGTTGCTTCAGAACTCTTGGATGAATACCATCTGATCTTGGTGACTTATTACTGTTTAATTTAGCAATTTGTTCCAAAACCTCCTCTTGTGACACCTCAATATGGAACAGTTCCTCAGGATTTGTCACCTATAAAGAATAATTGAGGCACAGGAATCTCCCACACATCCTCTGCAGTGAAGATAAATACAAATAATTCATTTAGAATCCCTGCACTGGCCTTGTCTTCTTTGAATGCTCCTTTAGCACTTAGATTGTCCGTTGACTCCACTTACAGTTTGTTAGGGTTCCTGCTTTGGTGTACTTTATATATTATAAAAAGGCTGCAGTTTGGGGAAGGGGGAGTGGTAATTCCTCTTCAAATTCTTTTTTGGCCTCTTTTTGGCTAGTTATAATTTTACCTTCAACTTGCCAGAGCTCATGCTCCATTCCATTTTTCTCAGTAGGATCTGAATTCCAAAATGTTAAAGGATGTCTTTTTCATTCTACCTCTTTTACTCTGCTGTCTATTCAGGGTGGCACTTTTTGGTGGTCCTCTTTAAAAAAAATAATTATTTGGATATCTTTAGTTTGAGTCTCTATTGTGCTGTATGTAATGAGTCTCCATGCTGCTTGCAGGCATTTAAGCCTTATGAGTGTTACTTTTAACTACCATTTAGCTAGCTTCCACTTAAGTTTGGAGGTGGTCTAATTCCCAACTCAGATAGACATTGCCGCAAGGGTAGTTTTGGTTGGACATTAGGAAATACTTCCTGTCAGGATAGTTGAACACTGGAATAAATTGTCGAAGGAGGTTGAGGAATCTCCATCATCAGAGATTTTTAAGAGTAGGTTAGACAAACACCTGTCAGGGATGGCCTAGAGCAGTGCTTCTGAAAGTTGAGCCACTGCTTGTTCAGGGAAAGCCCTTGGCAGTCCGGGATGGTTTGTTTACCTGCTGGGTCCACAGGTTCGGTCGATCGCAGCTCCCACTGGCGGCAGTTTGGGCTGCTCCACGCCAATGGGGGCTGCGGAAAGGACAGCCAGCACTTCCCTCAGGCCATGCCACTTCCCGCAGCCCCCATTGGGCTAGAGCATCCCGAACTGTGGCCAGTGGGAGCCCTGATCGGCCAAACCTGTGGACCCAGCAGGTAAACTGGTCAGGACCGCCAGGGGCTTTCCCTGAACAAGCAGTGGCCCAACTTTCAGAAGCACCTGTCTAGAAATACTTAGTCCTTCTATGAGTGCAGGGAACTGGACTAGATGACCTCTCAAGGTTCCTTCCAGTCCTATGATTCTACATACACGTTAGCTTAGGATATCTGCCCCAGTGCAACCCCAACCAAGAACCTAGGTATGTACTCAGGCATTCAGCCTGAACCGCCATGGCCACAGTGCTATTTTTAGTGTGCTAGCTTGAGGAAAGCTAGTACATGTAAGCCGACTCAAGCTGCCAGTTACCTGTCCCAGCTGTAATGTACCCATATAATGTTCCAGCGGAAAAATTAATGTAACTTGTAAATAAAGTAGTTAAGAGCAGAAGATTTCTCTATATCCTCAACTATGCTTTTATGCTTTTGCTCACCTACTATCTTATACCATTTGCTCACCTTATGTGTCACCCATATAAGTTATTATCCTAACACCGAGCATTAAACAAAAACATTCTTCCTTGGCAAGTATTGAAGTTTCTGTTTTGACTTTACAACATACACAGTACAAAGTGTACATTTATATTTTTACTCCACTCTGAATTCCTGCTCTCCCCACTTGAGGCCAGCATATTTTTTAAGTTGTCAGCTGCACAGGTGCATCAAGTTTTGCTCTAGCTCATCCCTCCCACTCTGCACCATGACAATATTAAAAAAAAACAAACTAACTGATTTATCATCGTTATCTACTGCACCCATGTGTCAGGCTCACAACTCTATCTTGAATATATACACTTCAATCACTCTGGAAGGATTGTTTATTCAGGTTAAATGCCAACTTGATAACACAGTCTCCTTTCCCTCACCCTAGGTGGAGCTGGTGGCTTATATCAAAATATTAATTCACAATTTTTATTTTGGCTCAGATAATATACTGTGCCCCAGAAGGTGAAGCAAATTCAGATAAGCTTTGAGTAAGTATCCAGAGTTTGGGCCCTTATCCAACATGAACAGAAACACTAAACCTTCCTTTAGAGTTTTGCACATATACACTAATAAGCAGGTATCATGTCATCCTAACAGTTGCACATGAATGTACAGTCTCTTTGACTTTGACTACCAGTGTTTAACCTTCAATTGTGATTGATAAGGCCATGTTTTCCAGACTGATACACTGATATGGCCATCCGTACCCAGAAGGAAGGATGAGTTATGCATTTTTAATAAGGAATGTACTAGTAATATACAATGAACTATTACCACCGCCTGCCCTTATGATTGAGAAGAAACAGTATTACTAATCCAATTAGAAACACAATTAACTTTGGATAAAAAAGCCTAGCTTTCCCTAATGTAATAATGTGTTAAGCAGGGAGGGAGGACAGAGACAATAAGGTTGCCACACCCTTTTCTTTCTGCCAAATCATCCCCCTTCCCTATTAAAGCAGGCCATATGAAATTTTAGTGAACTATTTATGTTCAGCATGACCATAGTTCAGTCAGGTGGTGTGAGTGTGAACATGTGTAAAATAGGGCTTTTAGAAACTAAATTGAAAGAAATGCTCAAACAAGGACCACTATGAGGTGAGCCTATTTAAACAAAAATATCACTGGAATTTAGCACAATCTGATTATATTCTCCTTTGATAACCTGAACCACATATTTTACAACGTTGCTGCCATAGTTCATAGTATATGAACAGTACATCCCCTATTAAAATGCATAACCATTAATAGTACATCCTTACTCACAGGTGCAGACGGCTATATCAGTGAATCAGTTGTAATAATTGGGCCTACAAATGTTCCCTAACTGCAAACTCAACTGTGAAAAGTACATGGGATTCATAAAGTGTCACAGTAGCCTACAACAATGAATACTGATGGGAAAAGGTGCAAGAGGGAGACAGGCTGAATTGATATAATTTCAGGACTGTATTAAAATCATACCTGGTAAAAAAATAGGAGTGTGGGACTGGAAATCAATGAACCAAAATTGGTGTGGCAGAAATCAGTCCTAATTGGTGGACAAAATAATGAAGGGTTGGGCTATTCCGTCCATCACTCCCTTTGTAGGTTCTTAAAAAGAAAATGAAAAGAAAATAGTGGAGGTAAAGCAGAGGCAGTAGCTGACTGACAAAAAATGGGGAAGGAGAGAGCTTCATTGTCATAGATGCCACCCTCACTATCTCTTGAAACCCTGGGATCTACTGCAGCATTGCTGGGCCTTCCTCATCCTGATCCTGAAAGAGGCCCTAAACAGACTGAGACAAAGAGAAGGATACAGATGACATTACAACTTTGAGTGACTGAATCCCAAAAATCTATCTGGGATGTGAGACTGTGTGTGTGTGTGACACTACTCTTCTGTGGTCCTTTTTCCCTTCCTCACCTTATTTCTGCTGTTTCCTATTTCTCTCCTTGTTTCATCTTATTAGATAAGTGTTTAGCTCAGCTGGCCAAGCTTGCCTAATCTGAAATACTGTTGTAAACCTGTGACCAGAGAGGTAACTAAAAGCAATGCCCTCAAGGTGACACAAGCTGGCCAGGTCTCAGAGTGGCTAATAATGGTGTGTGTCATGCTTCTGTTTTTCCATCAGGTTGGACGTGAAAGTCAACACCAGAGACAGAAGCTGCATTTTCTACCTTCTAGGAAATAGGATCAGACTTCAACAACCAACAAGAACAGCAACAGTCCATCTAAACTAACTTTCCTTTTATTCCCCAAAGGACAGTTATTAGCATGTAATACTATGGCAAACAATGTTTTTTTGTCTTTGGTTTTAATCTTCTAAAAACTGTCTATAACTATGTATGTTCACCCATCGTTGTCGATGAAGACCTCAACAACTCATTCGTTCGATGACTGGGCTCTGCGCGTCCGAAGATGACTGATCAGTCCGATTCGGGCGTGGAACGTCCTGTCACATGTCGAGCAGACATGTGATGGCGCTGTTGATGATGTGCAGGCAGCTCTGGACTTGCGCAGCTCATGATTTCTTTCAGCCTCAGCAGTACGCCTTGCCTCAGAGATATTACTGCTTATGTGAATGAGGCTGCGCCATGCTGGACGGTTCAGTGCGAGGGTTTTCCATGTGGTAGTGTTGATCTCAAGGGACTTCAGAGAGGTCTTCAGAGTGTCCTTGAACCGCTTCTTTTGTCCTCCATGGGAGCGCTTTCCCTGGGTGAGTTCTCCGTAGAAGACCTGTTTAGGAATGTGCTCATCTGACATTCTCACGACATGTCAGACCCATCTGGTCTGGGCTCTCATCAGCAGTGTGTGAACTGATGGCAGACTGGCTCTGGTAAGGACTTCAGGATCGGGCCCTTTGTCCTGCAATCTGATTTTTAGAAGCTTTTGCAGACAGGAAATGAGGAAGTGATTGAGCCTTCGTGCATGACTCCGATAGACAGGCCACATCTCACAGGTGTACAGTAGAGTCGGAAGCACCACTGCTTAGTAGACCTTCAGCTTCGTTGGTAGGCTGATCCCTCGACGTTCCCAGATGTTGGAGCGCAATTGGCCAAATGCAGAGCTGGCTTTAGCAATTCTGCAGTTTACTTCATCATCGACTGACACTGCTCGGGAAAGGGTACTGCCCAGTTACGTGAAGTGGTCCACTGCCTGAAGTCACTGTCCATTTACAATGATGGATGGTTCTGAGTATGGAGCGTGGGGAGCTGGCTGGAGCATGACCTCAGTCTTCTTGATGTTAATGGCGAGACCGAAGTTGTTTTCATCTGCATGCAACTTGTCCATACTGGCTTGCATTTCTGGCTCTGTACTAGCATTCAGAGCACAATCAGCAAAGAGAAAGTCTCGAAGTACAGTTTCCTTCACCTTGGTGATGGCAGGCAGTTGCCTCAGATTGAATAGTATCCCATCAGTTCTGTACTTCAGGCCTACTCCTTCAGTGCAGTGTTGAAAGGCATCAGTCAGAGTGGCAGAGAATATCATGCTGAACAAAGTGGGTGCTAAAACACACCCTTGCTTGGCGCTGTTGGTGACTGGGAAGGCCTCAGATGTTTCACCATCATCCAGGACACGAGCCATCATACTGTGATGAAATTGATGTACCATTCATATGAATCTGTCTGGACAGCCGAATTTTGACATCATCCTCCACAGGCCCTGATGACTGACAGAGTCAAACGCTTTTGTGAGGTCCACAAAAGTTGTGTAGAGTTCACGATTCTGCTCTTGACATTTCTCCTGTAGCTGACGCGCAGCGAAGATCATGTCAATAGTCCCATGTGGAAGCCGCACTGTGATTCTGGCAGTAAGCCCTGTTCCAGGTAAGTGATCAATCGGTTCAACAGAACCCGTGCAAGAACTTTCCCAGCTGTAGAGAGCAGCAAGATTCCATGGTGATTATCGCATACCTGGTGATTGTCCTTCCTCTTATAGAGGTGCACAATGGAAGCATCTCTAAATTCCTGTGGAATGGATCCCTGCTTCCAGAAGGACTGAAACAGCTCAGTGAGTTTCCGCAGCAGCATGGATCCACCGACTTTGTACACCACTGCTGGCATGGCATCTGACCATGGGGCTGTGCCATTTGACAGCTGGTTGATGGCTTTCTTCACTTTGTCCTCTTCTGGTGAAGCATCCATGGAGTAATTGACTGCAACCTGGGGCATCCTGTCAATGGCCTCATCATTGATGACTGAGGGGCAGTTGAGAACTGCTTCAAAATGTTCAGCCCATCTCTGGAGAATCTGTCTTCTCTGTAAGGAGCACAGTGCCATCGGAGTTCAGGAGGGGAAAGCTCCCAGAAGAGTGTGTTAAGGGCTTCATAGAACTGCTTATAGTCGTTCCTGTCCGCATATGCCTGTATTTCATCTGCTTTGGCACTCAGCCACAAGTCCCGCATTTTGCGCAGTCGGTTCTGTACTGTTCTGCGAGCGTTGATAAAGGCAGTCTTCTTTGCCACTGAGGATGAGTCATTCTGATATGCACGATGCAGGCGGTGCTTATCAGCAAGTAAGACCTGGATTTCTGCATCATTTTCGTCAAACCAGTCTTGCTGCCTGTGTGTGGAGGGTCCCAATACCTTCAATGCAACTGTATGGACAGTGTTGCGGAATTGCTCCCAGTCTCTCTCAGCGTCATCCTCAATACGAAGATCAGCAAGCTCATTCTCTAGGTCTTCCGATAGATTTTCAATGATGCGGCTGTTCTTCAGCTTCGACACATTGATCTCTTTGAGAGCCTTACAGCCTTGTGATCATCTCTTCGGCATGATATGGAGCTTCATTTTGGATACTATGAGCCTGTGATCCATCCAACTGTCAGGGTTACAAAAACTATGTGCAGCGCTAACATCTTGTCTGTCCCTTCTCCTGATGACATAGTCGATCAGATGCCAGTACTTGGAATGGGGATGCATCCACGAAGTCCTGTTATGGGTAGGGAGGCAGAAGACCGTATTGGTGATCAGAAGGTCATGTGCGGCACAAGTTTTCAGCAGTAACAGGCCATTGCTGTTACACTTTCCCACTCTATTTTTCCCCGATGACTCCTTCCAAGGCTGCGGCATCGCATCCAACTCTTGCGATAAAATCGCCAAGCAGGATCAGCTTGTCTGTGTGGTGCACTGATGATAGCAGAGCATCTAGTTCTTTGTAGAATTTATCCTTCACATCTTCTGGGTTGGTCATTGTGGGAGCCTATGCGCTGATCAAAGTAGCTTGTTTTCCTTTTTGAAGTGGAAGCTGCATTGTCATGAGTCGGTCATTCACACCCTTGGGGGGACTGGTAAATTTATGAACATGATGATTCTTGATGGTGAAGCCAATTCCAGATTCGCAACGCTCATCACTGCTGCGGCCACTCCAAAAGAATGTATAGCCTCCGCCTGACTCGGACAGCTGTCCTTCATTAGTTTCGCTAAGGGCTGCAATGTCAATGTTGCAGTGTGCGAGCTCTCTGGCAACAAGTGCTGTTCTTCTCTCCAGTCTGTCTGCCGTGATGTTGTCCAGTAGCATGCGCACATTCCATGTGCCAATGGTGATCGAGGTCACTTTAAGTTTTGTTTTTGTTTGACCGCGTTTGTGGGATCCCCGCCAGCCGCAGTATGCTGGCCAGGGTAAGGTGAAGCAGGCAATGTTTAGGGCACCTTTTCTAGCCCCTTCCTCATTCTACGGAGGTGAGCAGTGCAATCCTGAATAAGGCTGCTCAGTCGCTCAAGAAGACACCGAGCTCCACTGCTGCTTCGGTCAGTGAGGAACGACCATTATAGCTGAGCCACTTGTGTACAGGACTTGATTTGATGTGATATGATATGATGTCGAGACTTGTGCGTGGATTGGATTAAAGTGAGGAAGAGTTGCGCAACGTCAGCCTCACTTTCTCTTCCCAGTTCCTATCTGTATCCAGTGGCAGGACAAGAGTCGAGACGGCTGGAGATAGGGCAGGGAGCAGTGGATGACCAGGACGTCTACGTGTCTTGTCATGCTCTTGAGCGTTCCACAACGCTTGCTGTCACCGCCTTCCTGACCATTGAACTAGGTTTCCTCGGTCAGCCGGATCCAGCCTTCACATGCAATGGGTAGACAGGCCCTAACTCACCGAGGGTCTCAGACTCATCGGCTACCCTCATCGTCTATAACTTAGTCTATAACTTAAAGGGAAAAGGAATGATAGGTGTTAAAATGAAAGTCTTACATAATATTTTGAATTTCAAATGATGTATCTTCTTCTCTCTTTTCTGTATCTTCAACAAAAAACGTTGCAGCAGGGTACCAAGCAGGATGAGATCTCTATCAAACCCTGAACCTTGTTTAAAAAATGTTTAATGTTGGAGAGTGACAGAGTCAAGTTAACACCTTTAACTCTTTGAGTCCACATATTCCATCTAAATTAATACAACATCACACTTGGGGTTTTGTTAAAGTTGATAACTTCAGTTGGATCATCTTAGAAATGCAAACTTGCTCCTGTTTCTGACTAGATTGACAACTTTCATTTCATCCATGGTAGCATACAGCTGTTACATAAAAATATGATTTGAACTAGGATCACTGATGTGAAAAGCCAGTGCCATTGCATGGACATATTAAAATGTCTAGTAAGGCACTGATTATTATAATCGCATATTATTGTTGTATAATTAGGTTGTGTCAGGCGGTAGTTTCCCCCTCCAACAAATGAATAAAAATATTTTAAATAGGATTATAATATCAAATATCTGTCTGAATAAAATGTCAACTGTAACCAGTAACAACTTCCTTAATTAAATTATGCCCTACAAGACAACACTTGATGTTATTTTGGCTGCAACTATATTGATATTAGAGATACAACAATGCTCAGTTCCTCTACACGGGTAGTATTTGAGGGACAAATACTTCAAAAAGGTGAAGAGGCCACAGTCAATATTTAGGGTTAGGTTCTCTGCCCCAGACTGCTCCCTTTCCACTACCAAGATGGTACAATAGAAGCAGAAACCCACAAAAGTAATTGTTTCTGCTGGAAACACTCTCCCATGGAGGAGTTCTCGGAATGTGAAGTCCCAGCATAGGTGACTCCCGTGCATCACTCCACCCTGTCCCTGGAGCTGTTGAGAATGGGGAAGGATACTTCTCAGAGGAAGAAAAGTTGGCTGGCTTTGGGTTTCTCCAGCTGGGGTAGGGTCCCTAAGGGACTATTGCCAGCTGGTGAAAGTTAGAGGAAACCTACAGGCTGCTCTAACCTGGATTGGGGCAGAGAATCAGGAAGCTGCAACTACTTGTTATCTCAGATTTTTAATTAATTTAAATTTACACTTTTCTGGGCTCCACTGGATGGCTCTATAGAGGAGGGGAGCGATCCTTTACTAGAAGGTTCTCTAGGCTCATGGGAGCCACAGAGAAGATGGCAATAGTGCTGCCTTCCCTCCTCTGTGATGCAGCAGTTGGCCAGCAGAGGAGCTTCTGAATAGCTGTAGCAGAAAAGGAAGAGTGCTCCCAGCTTACAACAAAGATGCTTCTAGGGCTGCAAAGAGGAAATGCCCTCTCCCTCTTCCCTGTAGAGACAGTGCTAGTTCAAACACTTCAGTTTAAAAAGCACTGGGCCACAATTTTCAATTCATCATCAAATACACATTGTCTTCTGAACACATTTGCCCTCAAGAGCCAGAGGTTAGACTCATGATCTACATCTAATGCTTGTTGCTGTAAGTTCTTATTCTGTGAAAGCCAACACTCATAATCAAGTTGGAAACATTAGTTAGGACGTAAAAACTCATTGCTGTCTGTGTATTGTGGGCAAGTTCACAAGAACTCATTTTCCTGAGTGTTTAAAATTTGCAATATTTGCATTAACAGTTTTGTTGCATTAAATAGAAAATGAGAGATCAGACAATTGCAAAATCATCCTTTATTGGCTATTCTACAGTCACTTTAACTTCATCTGAAGTTCCTTGAATAATCATTGTTTTGTGACATCATTAGCAAAAGTCCTGTTGACTTCAAAAGGAACAGGATTGGGCCCTTGCAGAATCCACTCCTAATGCAAGTCCCACCTGACTGTTCCCTGCATAAGTCTCCCAGGAGGGGGCTCATTAAGAGGATTATGTGAAGATCTTCCACCCTCAGCCTTCTGTCAGGGACTAGGGTTTGTTCACCCCAAAGATACACAGATGCTCTGCAACACCTGTGGCCTGACAGCAACCTAGGTCTCCCCGCCAGCACAAGAGAAACCCTTAAAAGGAAAATCCCCACCTTAAGGAGGACTGTAGAAGTCCCAGGGTGTCTTACTTTTTCTGTGCTCCCACCCACAGCATGCCTCATCAATTCCAGTTAGTCTCCCCCCCCCACCCCATCAATGCTAGTTTCTGCTCTCTCCACACCCCAGAGATCCCCTCAATGACACCTACTGCTCTTTCAAAATACTAGTGCCTCCCCACATAGCACTCCCCCTCAATGCCAGTTAGTGCCCCTACAGTCCCAGTACCCCTCAATGCCAGTTACAGCCCCCCTCACATCTTTGGGAAGTAGGGCAAGGCTACTTTTTTGTTAGTTAACGAGAGTTAATCAGTATATTTCTAGTCAAACAACATTCTCAGATGCTTATTCTAGTAACAAATTTATTTTTAAAATTGATTTAAAAAATACAATACTTTCTTAACCAACCAAAAATCACTTGCTAGTTTGTTTTTTTCTAAAAAGGTATCTAAAAAGTTATTTGAAGACTTAAATTTCTACAAAATCTTATTGTGCATAATATGCCAGCAACCATATTTGTAACCAATTTAGAGATTCTGAAACAGAGATTCTAAAACAGTGTTGTATCCTTGGGGCAACAGTTTTAGGAAGAAATCACTGGAGACACACAGAGCTGTAAACCTTGAAACAGCCATTTATTGCCACACACAGAACTAACCAACAGCCAGACAAAACTGGCTGGGCTATCCCCTAATAATCTAACTCAGTTGCCATAGCAACACAAGATTCTCTTACCCGACAACCAAATACACAACATATTCCTCCCCCCTTAAGAAGGTCCCCTAAATAAAACAATCACTAAACTACAGAAGGAGAGTAGATTGCCTCCATTCCCAGCTGAACCCCGGGGATTATTTTGCCTCATAACCATGGTTTTTCCCTAGCTAAAGATCCAGCCGATGAGAAGGCCTTCTGTCTCTAGGTGGATTACGGTGGACTTCTGATGTTGGTGTATCCAAAAGTGTCTTGGGCATGGGCCTAACAAGGGCTCAAGGTTCACAGGACAAATGGGTGAGGATGAGGTATCAGCTCATGCTGGGCAGAGGGTTCTCTCTGCCGCTGGCAGTAATGGAGGGGAAAGTCAGGAACAGGTGAATCTTGATTTGTTGTCTCACTGGAAGTGGTGAAGTCAGGCAACTCAACTGAAGATGTGTCCTCAGGATTGGTATGACCAGGCAGCAGCTGATCTACATGTCCCCGCCAGATGAGATCCTCTGCAGTCTGGACGGTGTAGAAAACAGGTCCCGTTTGAATGATTACAGTGGCAGGGACCCATTTAGCTCCAGAATGCTAATTCCGAGCAAAACGGGTTTTCCTCGGCTAAAGATTCGGTCATTTGCTCTGGGTGCACGCCTGATGACTTGATCTTGCAGCTGATGTTGCAATTTGTACGGGTTCCGAAGGTTTCAGCAGATCAAAGCAAGTTCAGGGTAAGCCCCTAGCGGGCTGCAAGATGCTTCGCTGCAAGACGCTTCGCTTACCACCACTCTGAGAAGACACCGGTCATCTCTGGCAGAATCCCCTAGTACTACCATCCTGCCACAGGGCAGAAGCCCAGTGCCGCCCACCCCCAGTCTGGTAGGCGATGTATGAGTGGCTCCAGGAGCCACACTTTAACTGTAAAAGAGCCACATGCAGCTCAAGAGCCACAGTTTGGTCACCCCTGTGATATAGTTTTCTTCCTAGTGCATGTGCAACGTGCCTCAGGTGGCACATGACCAGGATTTTATCATCAAATTTGGTCTGCTGGTTGGATCATTAGCTTCTCTGGCCCAGGCACGGTACTGACAGAGTAAGACACTGGTTTAGTGGAAGCCACAAGACAAGCTCTGAGGCAAAATTGGCTGACTACTGATGATCCCAATTTGGTCTGTAGCTTTTAGTGAAAACTGGAGTCTGGGAAATCATCACAGATATTCCTAACCCTAATACTACTGTTAGAATTTTTCAGTGTGAATTATTTCATTTTGACTGCATGGATGCCTAGGATGTCAAACTACTAACAAAAGAACAATCATCTTAAAACAAAATATTGAAACCAGTTCTATAAAAATACTGCTAAATTTGTGCTGGAATTTCTTTTTTTTCTTAAAGATCTTTTCATAGGAGTCATACTACTACTTCAAAATTGCTTTGGGCTAATCATGTAGCCTCAATATATATTAGTTTGATGTTAAGGACAAATGTTGTACTACATTTCTTAAAGGTTGTTTTGTTGCTTTTATAAAAAGGTAGAGTAGAATAGTTAAAGAAAATTTTAACATAATTCATGAGATAGGAAATATAACTCAAATATCTTCAGGTTTTTGTTTTTAGGTCTTGTTTTCATTTTAAAAAAGGAATGTGCTACTGCAACTACAACTACCTTTTTCCATCTTAGTTTTCTTATACTTCATTTTAACATTTTCAAATTCTGTGCTAGCCCACATGAAAAAGTAAGATATCTTATTTAGGACTAGTCTGCACAGGAAAACTGACTGACACAGCTATTATAGAATAAGTCTCTGTGCGAACACTTATTCTAGAATAAGAGTGCCCTTTTTCTATTTTAGCTTAATCAATTTTAGTAGCTTAAAAATGCATTCAGCATGGATAAGTGTCCGCACAGTTTGTTATTCTGAAATAACCATAGGTAGGGCTGGCTCCAGGCACCAGCAAAGAAAGCAGGTGCTTGGAACAGTCAATGGAAAGGGATGGCAACGCTCTGGGTCTCCAACAGCAATTCGGCAGCGGGTCCCTCAGTACCTCTCGGAGCAAAGGACCCGTTGCCGAAGAATGAAGCGCTGTGGTAGAGCTGCTGCTGATTGTCTGTGAAAGGAACTGTAAATGGGTGCTCCCTGAAGGAGAACAAACAAGTGAAATGGCCCAGCTAGGCCACAACAAACAGATATACTGATGCCTCTGAGTTCAGGTTATTGCCCCAATTTTTTGTCAACACAAAGCAGCTTGCATGTCACAACCGTAGGGTTATGGATCATGATCAGTAAACCACACACAGAAGCATTGGTGGTGCCCCATGAGGATGCAAATTTGGCAGCATACGCTGAACCTGAGCTCCATAACCGCATGTGTCAAAATTCTAAATTAGCAGGTGAGTAATTTATCTGCTCAGGTCAGACTAAGAGGTGGCAGTCTTTCTGAATGCTAGCTCAGCTGACTGCATTTCACAGAGTCACAAACGTTAATGGATTTTAGATCAATTTTCTTTAAATTACTCTTTTTCCTCATATTAGACTAGACTAGAGTCCTTAATGAACTTCATATTACATCTTCAAAAATGGGCTCCCCACCACTCCTGTTAGTTAGACTGTTCCTCCAAGAGGATTTTTTCATGCCAATAAAGAGCTATTTGGGGAAAAAGGATGAAAAAGCAGAAAGTATTTAGGAGAGAAATATCTAGTATATCTTCACTAGAGAGAGGCTTACAGGTTTAAAGCAAAACCATAAAGCATATATCCTGCTATTGGTACTTATAATGAAGTCTACTGGAGTTTTGTATGAAAAGCAGTGCTGAGATTTTGCCCCTATTAACATAAATTATGAAGTACTAATTTTCATAATTGATAGATAAACATGGTAAATATGTTGTGAGAACATATGAAGTGTGAAGTATAATAAAAATGCAGTATAGGGAACTACAATGTTTTTATTTCACTATTTAAATAAAAAAAGAATGCCAAAATAAAACCAATATTGTGACATGTTTAAAAGCAAATAAACTAAAAGGTTGTACCTCTTAACCTGCCACATAATATCAAAACATTGCCACATGTACTGATCAGTACATGAAGCAATGTGTATCTTTTATCCTGCAATATTTAGGAAAAATAGAGAAAGGCAATAAAGCAGCAGCAATTAGTTAAGAAGAGTGCAGAAGGATAGTTCTGCAGTTAGTACTGCCCTGGGACTTAGGAAACCTGGATTCACTTACCTGCTCTTCAGAATTCTTATGTGGCCTTCCACAAATCACTTTGGCCCAGATTTTTAAAAGGTATTTAGGCATTGCTCCACTAAGAGTTGCAACACCTAACTTACTTAGGCTCCTAAGTCTCCTTTCCAAAAGACACTTAGGCTGTTAGGAGCCTAAATCCTATTGACTTTCAAAAAGACTTGGAATCCTCAGTGCCTAACTCACTGTTGAAAATGAGACTTAGGGTACGTCTACACTACGGGATTATTCCAATTTTACATAAACCGGTTTTATAAAACAGATTGCATAAAGTCGAGTGCAAGCGGCCACACTAAGCACTTTAATTCGGCAGTGTGCGTCCATGGTCCAAGACTAGCATCGATTTCCGGAGCGTTGCACTGTGGGTAGCTATTCCATAGTTCCCGCAGTCTCCCCCGCCCCTTAGAATTCTGGGTTGAGAGCCCAGTGGCTGATGGGGCAAAATCATTGTCGCGAGTGGTTCTGGCTAAATGTCATCAGTCGTTCCTTCCTCTGGGAAAGCAATGGCAGACAATCATTTTGAGCCCTTTTTCCCTGGATTGCCCTGGCAGACGCCATAGCACGGCAGCCATGGAGCCCGTTCAGCTTCTTTTTTTTTTTTTTTTTTTTTTTTAATACAGTCACCATATGCGCACTGGATGCCGCGGACAGAGGCGATAATTCAGCGCTACACAGCAGCATTCATTTGCTTTTGCATGATAGCAGAGACGGTTACCAGTCATTCTGTACCATCTGCTGCCGGTGTAAACTGGCAATGAGATGACGGTTATCTGTCCTTCTGTACTGTCTGCTGCTATCATGGGTGCCCCTGGCTGAGATCGGCCGGGGACGCAAAGGCAAAACTGGGAATGACTCCCCGAATCAATCCCTCTTTTATGGTTTCTAAAAAGAGAGTCAGCCCTGCTTAGAATATGGGGCAAGTGTACTAGAGAACCAGTGTATCAGAGAGCACAAATGCTCCATGTCAGATCCCACAGAAATGATGAGCTACATGCCATTCACGGAGGGTGCCCCTGCAACAACCCCACCTGTTGCTTCCCTCCTCCCCCAAACTTCCTGGGCTACCGTGGCAGTGTCCCCCCCATTTGTGTCATGAAGTAATAAAGAATGCAGGAATAAGAAACAGTGACTTGTTAGTGAGATAAAATGAGGGGGAGGCAGCCTCCCAGTGCTATGACAGTCCAGGCAGGACAGAATCTTTTCTTTACACAGGAAAGGGAGGGGTCTGATGGAGCTCAGCCCCCAGTTGCTATGATGAGGACGGTTACCAGCCGTTCTGTACCATCTACTGGGAATGACGGAGAATCATTCCATTTTCACCCAGGCGCCCCCAGCCAGCCTCACCTGAAGCCAACCAGGAGCACTCACGGGTTGATAACAAGGACGGCTACCAGTCCTACTGCACTGCCTGCCACCAGGCAGGGGAGAGGAGTGGATACTGCTCTTCACTGCTGCAGCATCGCGTCTACCAGCAGCATTCAGTAGACACAGGGTGACACTGAAAGAAGTCAAGAAATGACTTTTTTCCCTTTTCTTTCACGGGGGGGGGGGGGGGGAGTAAATTGACAAGCTATTCCCTGAACCACGCTGGACAATGAGTTTGAACCTACAGGCATTGGGAGCTCAGCCAAGAATGCAAATACTTTTTGGAGACTGCTGGGGACCGTGGGATAGCTGGAGTCCTCAGTACCCCCTCCCTCCCTCCCTGAGCGCCCATTTGAGTCTCTGGCTTCCCGTTATGCTTGTCACGCAGCACTGTGTAGCTGGGATATTTTTTTTTTCAAACGCTTTGGCATTTCATTTTCTGTAATGGAGCTTTGATAGAACAGATTTGTTTCCCCATACAGTGATCAGATCCAGTATCTCCCGTACAGTCCATGCTGGAGCTCTTTTTGGATTTGGGACTGCATTGCCACCCAGGCTGATCAGAGCTCCACGCTGGGCAAACAGGAAATGAAAATCAAAATTTCGCAGGGCTTTTCCTGTTTACCTGGCCACTGCATCTGAGTTCAGATTGCTTTCCAGAGTGGTCACAGTGGTGCACGTGGGATACCGCCCAGAGGCCAATACCATCGATTTGCGGCCACATTAACTCTAATCCAATAGGGTAATACCGATTTTAGCGCTACTCCTCTCGTCGGGGAGGAGTACAGAAACAGATTTAAAGAGCCCTTTATATTGATATAAAGGGCCTCGTAGTGTGGACGGGTACAGCGTTAAATTGGTTTAACGCTGCTAAAATTGGTTTAAACACGTAGTGTAGACCAGGTCTTAGGTGTTGCAACACTGAGCAAGACAACACCTTAGCATCTTTAAAAATCTG
Organism: Gopherus evgoodei; assembly: GCF_007399415.2. Taxonomy (NCBI): domain Eukaryota; kingdom Metazoa; phylum Chordata; order Testudines; family Testudinidae; genus Gopherus; species Gopherus evgoodei. The sequence goes on from NC_044324.1 coordinate 51,923,671, forward strand.
GGACGTAGTCTTTGCATGTGTCTCCACCGTGTTTTGGAGTCTGCAAGAATGAACATCCCAGCCCAGATTGAGAGTTGGACTAGTGGGGCTCACACTAACATTCTAAAGAAGTGGCTCTGTACATGGCACTTTAAAGTTGTGGCTCAGGCTGGAGCTTGGGCTCTGAAGTCTAGGAAGGGGTGGTAGAATTCAGAGCCCAAACTCTGGTCTCAGGTGCGATTTCAAACTACTGCCTGCATATCTACAGCACTCCACAAGCCCTTGCTCGTCTGAATCTATAAGCAGGCCTGCTGACAGCAATTCTGGGCCCCAGGGCAGAACAGTCCATGGGCCCCCACACACGTACAAGACATGCCCATGTGGAAACAGTCCATCTGACATTTGGGCGGTGCCACACCTGCACTGCCTTGTGCCCAGTGAGCTGTCAGCTGTGCTGCTGGTGCCCAGTGAGCTGCTGGCATCACCAGGGTTTCCACATACCCACCTGCTAGGGTTGCCAAATGTCTAGTCGCACAAACCCAAAGACCCTTGCTCCACCCCTGTCCCGGCTCTTCCCTAAGACCATGCCCTGTCCCATCTCTTCTACAAGGCCCCACTCACTCCACACCCCTTCCCTAGGTTACTCACTCTCCCCCACCCTCTCTCATTTTCACTAGGCTGGGACAGGGGGATGGGATGTAGGGTTAGATTCTGGGCAGGAGTTTGGGTGCAGGAAGGGGTGAGGGATTGGGCTCTGGGAGGGACTTTGGATGTGGCCTCTAGGCTGCGGCAGTGGGTTGGGGTGCAGGAGGGGGGTCATAAGGTCAGCGCTTATCTCCCAAAAGCAACCAGCACACCCCTCTGGCAGTGGCTCCTGGAGAGGTTGGGGGGTGTGCACATAGGGTCTCTGCATGCTGCTGCCTGCAAGCACCGTCCCCGGAGCTCTCAGTGGCCACAGTTATTGGCCAATGGGAGCTGTGGAGTCAGCATTCAGGGCAGGGGCTCATGGAGACTCCCACCCCAGGGGCTGCAGGGACATGCTGGCTGCTTCTGGGAGCCGAGCGGAGGGCAGGAAGCCTACTTTAGCCCTGCTGCACTGCCGGGGGCCCCCAGCCCCTTTGAAAACTCCTGGGCCCCTGGACAATTGCCCCTTAGGCCCACCAACTGAGAGGGTGGAGATAGGGGCAATCAGCCTTGGCTAGGAGCTCACTCCAGATGCTGTGTAAACATACCTTGTATGCCTCCGATCCCCATCTGTAAAATGGCAATAGTAGTACTATCCTACCATACAGAGGTGTTGTAAAGATAAACAAAGCTTATGAGGTGCTCAGATACTAGGATAATGGGACCACCTAAGTAACTTAGCCACATAGGACTTTGGCCACTACTCTACTCTGTATAGGTTCTTATACTGTGCTCACCACCATAGTACCCAAGCACGTAATGGGTCTATTCTCCCCTTGATAAAAGTATTTAGCTGACCTCTTTGTACTTCCTTTCTTTTTTCAGTGTAATAATCACTGATGAGAGGAATGCACTTAGCTTCAAGGTCAAATTGACACAATAAATGGTCCTGTTTGCCTCCTACTGTTTGCAAGGGACAACTTTTATCTAAGGTGCATCCTTAGAGCTAGTACAGGTAAGAACCTGTCAGAACAGAATATTCATTCCATGAAAAATAAAGATTGCATAGTGAAGAATCCATATGTAAAATTGTTCTCTGATATAAAATTAGAAATCCAAAATTTAATCCTGAGAGTGAAGGGTTTGTTTTAAATCAAGAAAATTTAAGTTACATGAATGCAAAATTGCAGACTCGTGCACATTCACACAAGTCTCATTTATATATTCCTCCTGGGACAAGCTACTTTATACCAGGTCCATTCAATATAACCAATTGAAAAAATGTGTAATCCAAAAATCAGAGATGGGGAGCAAATGCTATGTTCTATTCCTCTCACTTGTCCCTGAGCTTGCTGAAATCCATCTGCACAAGCAACACATAGCTGGGGTTTGAAGGGAAAGCAAGAGCCATGGACAACTAATTGCCCCTCCCTACCCTTCCCCACCACACACCTGTGTGTGTGAGAGAGAGAGAGAGAGAATGATATGTGGAAGTTAAGGAGAAATCCAAAGCAGCATGCTCCCAGAGGATGCAAGTATGGCTTTTGCTTTTATAGAAAGCACAAATTAAAGTTAGCATAGTCAACAATATTAGCATACACAGGTATCCCTGTGCACTAGCTGTTTTGATTGTGTGACAATGACACAGTGGTTTCAGATGTCTAGAGAATTGTCACTGGCATTAGCTGGCTATATACATGGCTACAGCAAGTGCTTGCAGCACACTGGGAGTTCACCAGTATGCAGTCACTGTTCATGGATGAATCTGTCAAGCTGTACTCTGGCCACAGTGTCTCCCACAGGAATTTTGAGACAGGCCTCTTCCTCCCTCTCTGTGAGTGATAATTCCTAATCTCTGCACCTGTTTGGGGTCAGTATATTGGTATAGTCCTTAGATTCTTGCAGCAGATTGGAGGAAAATTTGAAAAAGCTTTTAGACACAAAAGAGTCAATGCTAAGAATGAATTTGTCCTATTATCTTAGGAGAAATGCAATTCATTTGTAAACCAGAATATTTTCCCATCATAGGTCAATGTACACCTCTACCTCGATATAACACTGTCCTTGGGAACAAAAAAAACAACACCTTACTGCGTTATAGGTGAAACTGTGTTATATCAGACATGATTTGATCCACAGGAGTGCGCAGCCCCGCCCCCACTGAGCGCTGCTTTACCGTGTTATATCCGAATTCATGTTATATCGGTTTGCAGGTGTATGTTTTAATATGACTAAAGAAAACAATACTACATGCTTTGTGATATAGTCCATCAATAAAAACAATAGAATAAAAGAAGGCTCTACAAGAAAACTTGCAGTCTAGCAGAAATATCATTTTTCCATCTAAGCTTTTTTTGAAACAGATCCAGAGTATCATGAATGATCATTGGCCCTTCAGTAATAAAAAGGAACTGGACTTCAGGAAGCGCAGCAGAACAGTTAAGAGGAACTGTGAACTTTGGGGATTTTTTTGTTTTGTGGTGGGTTTTTTTGTTTTGCATTTCTCCATCCTGCTCTTTTTAAAAAAAAAATTCTATGCATTTCTTTTTAAAAAACACTTACCTCCCATCCCACAAGATTTTGTAGGAGAAAAGAATTAGAGTGTTCCAGATCACATCTGAATGTGTTTAAATGTGCTCAATATATTTTGGGTATTCAACTAGCATTATAGTAGGATATCCTATTTTACATCCAACCTCACTGCTCAGATGCTGCTACTATATACCTGTCAGATGTCATATAGGATACATGTATTTGGAAGTCATGGCTGCCAAATCTCTTGTTGGGTCTCAGACATGGTGGAAGAGAGGAAAGGAAAGAACAGAAAAACAGACACTCACCGCCATGCAATATTCCTTGGCCTAGGGGAAAACATGCTATCCTAGAAGAGAGAAGACCATGGGTGGTTCTTACTAATTTTAATCAGTGCTGTTAACAATTCACAACCGTTATTAATGACCAAGGCATCATTCTTCTGCCGTAACAGGCCAGTGAATGACATTCACCCATATTACAGTATATCATCACAGAGACTGTCCAGGGTCACCTCAACAGTGCTGCCAATCAAACCCAGATATCTAATACAGAACACCCAACTTTAATCTACTTTGGCACACTACTTCTCATAGCCAAACAATGTTGTTACATTGATCATCATGTTTATAACAAGTTGTCATAAACAGATGGTTAAGGGTTAATGTCTCTTTTACCTGTAAAGGGTTAAGCAGCTTAGTAAATCTGGCTGACACCTGACCAGAGGACCAATAGGGGGACAAAATACTTTCAAATCTTGATGGAGGGAAGTCTTTGTTTGTGTGTTTTGTTTTGCTCGTTGTTCGCTCTTGGGACTGAGAGAGATGGGACATCATTACAGGCGCTCCCAATCTTTCTGAATCAGTCTCCCATGTTTCAAAATTGTAAGTAATAGCCAGGCAAGGCAGATTAGTCTTATGTTTGTTTTCTCAATTTGTAAATGTTTCTTTTTGCTGGAAAGATTTTTTACCTCTGTTTGCTGTAACTTTGAATTTAAGGCTATGGGGGTGGTCTCTCTAGTCTATATGAAACTGAGTACCCTGTAGAGCATTTTCCATCCTGATTTTACAGAGATAGGTTTTAACTAAAGAAAGAAAAAGGTAAAAAATTTTCTTTTTAAGACCCGATTGATTTTTCCTTGTTTTAAGATCCAAGGGATTGGGTCTGAACTCACCAGGGACTGATGAGGTGGAAAATGAGGGGAGGGGGGAGGTTAATTCCTCTTTGTTTTAAGATCCAAGGAGTTTGGATCTGCGTGAAGCCTCTCAAGGTAACCCAGGGAGGGGAAAGTCTGGGGGGAAAAGAAGGGGAATGGTTAATTTCTCCTTGTTTTAAGACCCAAGGGGTTTGGGTCTGGGTTCCCCAGGGAAGGTTTTGGGGGAACAGAAAGTGTGCCAGACACTAAATTCTGGCTGGTGGCAGCGTACCAGACCTAAGCTAGTAATTAAGCTTAGAAGTGTTCATGCAGGTCCCCACTTTTTGTACTCTAAAGTTCAAAGTGGGGAAAAAACCTTGACATGGTGAGCAGTGGCTTGGGATTTTTAGGAATTTAAAGCCAGTGCGGGATTTTTTAGGAACCCAAACCCAGTAGGTTTTTTTCTCTCTCCTTTCTAGCTACTTGGAAAGCAGCCTGAGGGCAGAGGTGTTAAGTTTTTAACAAGGGTCTTTGTTAAGAGACCCCACCCTACCAGGTGTCTTCTCATGCCAAAGCTGCTATAGAACGGGAGATCCAAAACATGCCACAGATGGATATAATCTGCCCCTCTTACAGTGCATGGGCATTTCCAGTGGTTCTAGTTCCCAAACCAGACGGGGAAATACGCTTTTGTGTGGACTACCCTAAGCTAAATGCTGTAACTCATCCCAACAACGATCCAATGCCACGCACCTATGAGCTATTGGAAAAATTGGGATGTGCCGAGTTCATCTCTACAATAGACTTAACCAAGGGGTAATGGCAAGTACCGCTAGATGAACCCGCCAAAGAAAGGTCAGCCTTCATCACCCATGCAGGGGTGTATGAATTTAATGTGCTTCCTTTCGGGCTGCAAAATGCACCCGCCACCTTCCAAAGACTTGTAGATGGTCTCCTAGCAGGATTGGGAGGATATGCAGTTGCCTACCTCGATGATGTGGCCATTTTTTCTGATTCATGGGCAGAACACTTAGAACACCTGGAAAAAGTCTTTGAACCCATCAGACAGGCAGGACTAACTGTTAAGGCTAAAAAGTGTCAAATAGGCCAACACAGAGTGACTTACCCTGGACACCAGGTGGGTCAAGGAACAATAAACCCCCTACAGGCCAAGGTGGATGCTATCCAAAAGTGGCCTGTCTCAAAGTCAAAGAAACAGGTCCAATCCTTCTTAGGCTTGGCAGGATATTACAGGTGATGTGTACCACACTACAGCCAAATCGCTGCCACACTAACAGACCTGACCAAAAAGAGCCAGCCAAATGCAGTTAAGTGGACTGATGAGTGTCAGAAGGCCTTTACCCAGCTTAAGGCGACACTCACGTCTGACCCTGTGCTAAGGGCCCCAGACTTTGACAAACCATTCCTAGTAACCACAGATGCATCTGAGCATGGCGTAGGAGCAGTTTTAATGCAGGAAGGACCGGATCTCAACTTCCATCCTGTCGTGTTTCTCAGCAAGAAACTGTCTGAGGGGGAAAGCCACTGGTCAGTCAGTGAAAAAGAATGCTACGCCATTGTGTATGCCCTGGACAAGCTACGCCCATACGTTTGGGGACGGCGGTTCCAGCTACAAACCAACCATGCTGCGCTCAAGTGGCTTCATACTGCCAAGGGAAACAACAAAAAACTGCTTCGATGGAGTTTAGCTCTCCAAGATTTTGATTTTGAAATTCAACACATTTCAGGAGCTTCTAACAAAGTAGCTGATGCATTCTCCCATGAAAGTTTCCCAGAATCAACTGGTTAAAAATTGTCCTTGAAATGTGAAAAGTCTTGTAGTTTTACATAATTAGTAGTATATGTAAAGGCGCATGTGTTTTATTAATCTGTTTATTCTAAAGTTCTAGAAAAAAAATCACCACCAGTGTGGTTCCACATTGCCTGAGATTTGGGGTGTGTGTCATAAAAGAGACATTAACCCTTAACCATCTGTTTACCTGTAAAGGGTTAAGAAGCTCAGTAAACCTGGCTGACACCTGACCAGAGGACCAATGGGGGACAAGATACTTTCAAATCTTGGTGGAGGGAAGTCTGTTTGTGCTTTTTGTGTTGTTCGTTGTTCGCTCTCAGGACTGAGAGGGACGGGACATCATTCCAGGTTCTCCCAATCTTTCTGAATCAGTCTTTCATGTTTCAAAATTGTAAGTAATAGCCAGGCAAGGCGGATTAGTCTTATATTTGTTCTCTCAACTTGTAAAGATGTCTTTTTGCTGGAAGGATTTTTTACCTCTGTTTGCTGTAACTTTGAATCTAAGGCTGTGGAGGCGGTCCCTCTAGTCTATATGAATCTGAGTACCCTGTAGAGCATTTTCCATCCTGATTATACAGAGATAAAGAAAGAAAAGGTAAAAATTAAAAGCTCTCTTTTTAAGACCCTGATTGATTTTTGCTTGTTTTAAGACCCAATCCCTTGGGTCTGAACTCACCAGGGATTGGTGGGGGGAAAGTGAGGGGGAAGGTTAATTCCTCTTTGTTTTAAGATCCAAGGAGTTTGGATCTGTGTGAAGCCTCTCAAGGTAACCCAGGGAGGGGAAAGTCTGGGGGGAAAAGGAGGGGGATGGTTAATTTCTCCTTGTTTTAAGACCCAAGGGGTTTGGGGGGGAACAGAAAGTGTGCCAGACACTAAACTGTGGCTGGTGGCAGCGTAAGCTTACCAGACCTAAGCTAGTAATTAAGCTTAGAAGTGTTCATGCAGGTCTCCACTTTTTGTACTCTAAAGTTCAAAGTGGGAAAAAAACACCTGGGACACAAAAGTGTACTAACCATGAGATCACTAAAGCTATGAATTCAGGATACCCAACAGACCACTGCAAGGGAAGTAATTGTGCAATGCATTGGTGAAGATTGGCTTGAGTCTAGGGCAGGTCCAAATATATAAAACAAAACAACTGCCTACTTCTACCACCAGTTACTCCTTAAGCTCAAGTGGAAGCAAAGCATTGTATAAACTTTTAGGTTTAACAAAAAAAAGTGTGTATCATGAGAGAGCAATACTCAAAATCTATGGTTCAAGTAAGTACAAAGTCTCAATTCTGACTGGTAGTCTCAAACTACTGGTGTCTCTTGAGATCTAAGACCAAGTGAGAGAGTCAGATAAATAGGGATAATAAGGTGAGAAGAGGTGGTTTTAGTTATAAATGACTTATACTCCAACACTTTCCCCAGAATAATCTTTGTATGGCTGCTAGGAGACCTGGATCTCTCAGGCTAGGTGTATTGGAGTCTCACCACCAGGATTATAGAACAAGCCAGATACAAAAAGGTACTGAGTAGAGCAGATTAGAAGTGGGCCATGGCATGAGGAGGAAGGCTCACCTTCCTCACAGCCAAGGATGATTGTTCATATTTCCCCCTACCATGCATCAAATGCACAAATGTATTGAACATACTGGAATACACATAGGGACAATCAAAGAAGAATGCCAGCATTCTCTTTATGCTAAGAGGGTAATAGGAGTTACTCTATTAATTTTAATTGTTGACAGGAATGGCTGTCAGAGGGATCTCTCCAGGTGCACTGGTACCTTTCAAGCTAGGAATAGGTGAAGTTATTTGCATAAAATGTACATTAATCTTTTAACATTTCTAAATAAAGTTTGGGTACAAAGGTTTCAAGAAGTTAAATCAACATTTGCAGGGGGCGAGTTATCATCTTTTAGTTTTCACTTTACAAACTCAAAAGGCTCACTTAAAGCATCTAGATCGTTGGATGCATCTCTCAATCCAAACTCCAAAACATTTGAGCTATATTTCTCACTAACCTAAAGCTATTAATAATCCCACCACCTGTTGCCACCCGCATGGTTATCATCCTAGGAGTTCTCCACATGGAACATGAATTGTGACTCCCTTAACATAATATATTGACTGGAATATATGGATCACTATGGGCCAAAGGACAGCTATAGGCAACTTAAGCACACTATTTACTCAGAAAGAAAATCTGAATTATATGTTCATGATGAGCCAGCCAGAACAACATACTCCAAAACTACCATATGCCATAAGACGACCAAATATCATGCACCACTTATTTTGGATGCTGGAAAGAAGGCTAGATTCCACAAAGTCATCCGCATGTAGGGCTTGACTCAAAACTCACTCAAGTAAATGGATAAATTCCCATACACTTTAATGGTCTTTGGATCATAATCTTAGGGTTTGTCTACACTACAGAGCCTTTGCTGGTATAACTAAGTTATACGCTGGGCTTCAGAAAAGCAGATTGACTCCCTCAGGAAACTGATGGGCAGGATCCCCTGGGAAAACAACATGAGGGGGAAAGGAGTCCAGGAGAGCTGGTTGTATTTTAAAGAATCCTTATTGAGGTTGCAGGAAAAAAAACTACCCCGATGTGTAGAAAGAATAATAAATACAGCAGGAGACCAGCTTGGTTTAACAGTGAAATCCTTGCTGATCTTAAACACAAAAAAGAAGCTTACAAGAAGTGGAAGATTGGACAAATGACCAGGGAGGAGTATAAAAATATTGTTCAGGAATGCAGGAGTGAAATCAGGAAGGCCAAATTACACTTGGAGTTGCAGCTAGCAAGGGATGTTGAGAGTAACAAGAAGGGTTTCTTCAGGTATGTTAGCAACAAGGAGGTGGTCAAGGAAAGTGTGGGCCCCTTACTGAATGAGGAAGGCAACCTAGTGACAGAGGATGTGGAAAAAAACTAGTGCACTCAATGCTTTTTTTGCCTCCATCTTCACGAACAAGGTCAGCTTCCAGACTGCAGCATGGTATGGGGAAGAGGCGACCAGCTCTCCGTAGAGAAAGAAGTGGTTCAGGACTATTTAGAAAAACTGGATGAGCACAAGTCCATGGGGCCGGATGCGCTTCATCCAAGGATGCTAAAGAAGTTGGCGGATGTGAGTGCAGAGCCATTGGCCATTATCTTTGAAAACTCATGGCGATCAAGGGAGGTCCCGGATGACTGGAAAAAGGCTAATGTAGTGCCCATCTTTAAAAAAGGGAAGGAGGAGGACCTGGGGAACTATAGGCCAGTCAGCCTCACCTCAGTCCCTGGAAAAATCTTGAAGCAGGTCCTCAAGGAATCAATTCTGAAGCAGTTAGAGGAGAGGAAAGTGATCAGGAACAGTCAGCATGGATTCACCAAGGACAAGTCATGCCTGACTAACCTAATTGCCTTCTCTGAGGAGATAACTGGCTCTGTGGATGAGGGGAAAGCAGTGGATGTGTTATTCCTTGAATTTAGCAAAGCTTTTGATATGGTCTCCCACAGTGTTCTTGCTGGTAAGTTAAAGAAGTATGGGTGGGATGAAGGGACTATAAGGTGGATAGCAAACTGGCTAGATCGTCGGGCTCAACGGGTAGTGATCAATGGCTCCATGTCTAGTTGGCAGCCTGTTTCAAGTGGAGTGCCCCAAGGGTCGGTCCTGGGGCTGGTTTTGTTCAATATCTTCATTAATGATCTGGAGGATGGCATGGACTGCACCCTCAGCAAGTTTGTAGATGACACTAAACTGGGAGTAGTAGATATGCTGGAGGGTAGGGATAGGATACAGAGGGACCTAGACCAATTTAGAGGACTAGGCCAAAAGAAACCTGGTGAGGTTCAACAAGGACAAGTGCAGAGTCCTGCACTTAGGACAGAATAATCCCATTCACTGTTACAGACTAAGGACCAAATGGCTAGGAAGCAGTTCTGCAGAAAAGGACCTAGGGGTTACAGTGGACGAGAAGCTGGATATGAGTCAGTGTGCCCTTGTTGCCAAGAAGGCTAACAGCATTTTGGGCTGTGTAAGTAGGGGCACTGCCAGCAGATTGAGGGATGTGCTCATTCCCCTCTATTTGACATTGGTTAGGCCTCATCTGAAGTAGTGTGTCCAGTTTTGGGCCCCACACTACAAGAAGGATGTGTAAAATTTTGGAAGAGTCCAGCAGAGGGCAACAAAAATGATTAGGGGGCTGGAGCACATGACTTCTGAGGAGAGGATGAGGGAACTGGGATTGTTTAGTCCGCAGAAGAGAAGAATGAGGCAGGGATTTGATAGCTGCTTTCAACTATCTGAAAGGGGGTTCCAAAGAGGATGGAGATAGACTGTTCTCAGTGGTAGCAGACGACAGAACAAGGAGTAATGGTCTCAAGTTGCAGTGAGAGAGATTTAGGTTGGATATTAGGAAAAACTTTTTCACTAGGAGGATGGTGAAGTACTGGAATGGGTTACTTAGGGAGGTGGTGGAATCTCCTTCCTTAGAGGTTTTTAAGGTAAGGTTTGACAAAGCCCTGGCTGGGATGATTTAGTTGGAGATTGGTCCTGCTTTGAGTAGGGGATTGGACTAGGTGACCTCCTGAGGTCCCTTCCAACTCCGATATTCTGTGATAACCAGTGGAGATACAGTATGTGTCCATAGAAACAGTTATCCTGCAGGCCCACAGGGGATGATTCCCTCCCCACCCCCAAACGTGAACAGCCAACATGGTTATGGCAGCAAGACTTTGCAATGTAGCCCAAGTTTTAATGTTTTCTCCTTCTAGTTTTCATTGCCAATTTATATTAATGATGAAAGATTTTGTATTAATCACCCCAATCATAATACACCCTAAAAAAAGTACAAATACTACATCATGATTTATTGGCTTATGCATGATACAGGAAGCAAAAGCTACAAGCAATCAGTACAATAACACAATGATACAGAATGACTAGGATGAGGTCTATTCTATGAGCACTTTACCAGTAGTTCTATACTGGTAGAATACACTAGCAAAGCATTCCTAGTGTTGATAGCAAAGCATTCCTAGTGTTGATGCAGCTACATGTACAAAGCTGTAATTTGTACTGGTATTAAAAAGAGACCAAGACCATCCCAACCCCGTGAGCAAAAGCTATATCGGTAGAAACACAGTTTTGCTGATACAACTATGTGTACACTAGGGACTTCTGTTGGCACAGCTACATCAGTCAAAGATCACACCTGTGATTCACCTCACTATGGTGGCAGAAGTTTGCAGTGTAGACATAGCCTGGAACTCTGAAAAAAGATCGCACTTTCCTCTCAGGGCTTAACATTGTTTTGCTGTGCTCAGAATATTTCTATCAGATATGAAAAGACTCTTTCACTATATTGTATCTTACTGTTGAATTTGCCTGACTTGTAAGAATCTCTCTCAAGCGTGAATTTTGTCTAATATCTGAAAGGAGATACATAGCCAAAGGGATAAACAATCCACATTAACCAGGGAGGGTGGTTTGATATTCCACAGTCTTAAAATTGATCTAATGTAACATCCTTTGTTAGAGCACATAATTTTAATTCAGCCAAAGATTTAGAAAGATGGAGGGGGAGGGGAAAAAGTCTTTTCAAGAATTAGGGAAAAAAAAACACTTTGCAGCAATATGGGTTTTAGGTAATGCAAGATCAAGAATTACTTGTTGCTTTATCTTCTACCATATTACAGCTATTTCCAATATCCCTGCAGCTATTTATCAAATATAGGTTGTAAAATGGTCATTCAGAAGATTCCCTTGGAGATGTCCTGCAAGTATGACATCTGGAGATCATCTATGCTCCCTTATTTATGGGATATCAATGCGAAATCTCAGAAAAATGTTGATTTAAACCCAGACCTCTTAAGTAGCATATTTCTTTGTATCACATACACTGCAGAATTTTTGCCTACTCTCTCATATCTGACAATATACTGTTTGAATTCCTATTCAACTATAAAAAGCCTTAATGCGCTGCTCCATGTTCGGGTATGCTAGTGCCAATTATGAACGCTCTCCCAAGACAACTGTTTGTGAAACCACAGATGTAAGGCACGACAACTGAAACACTGGAGGGATACAAAAACAGTAAGGCAGCTGGTGAAAGATAAATCCACAAAGTTTAGACAAATAGACTGGGCTGGATTCTGATCTCACACTGGTAACACTGTTCAGATGCCAGGCAGTGCTGAGGAAACGCTAGGTGACATGAATTTTCTCATCACAAAACCTGGCTAATTTGTATTGAGCTCATAGATATTAGAATTTGTGAAAGTGGATAAGGTAGTTCTTCTGATAGTTCACGGTCAAGATGTTCCAGGAACTGGAAGGTTCAGTGAGTGAGATGAGATGCCACATCATAAGATTATACCTTTGGCTGCCTGAACAGTCTACTGGCATACATCTTCAGGTTTTCTTGTCACAGCCTGGCTACTGAGGTTATCATCAGGTCTGTGAACACCTAAGGAGCAGATGACAGGTTGAAGGACACTGTCTGGAACTGATAATGAACAGTGCTGACTGCAAAGCATAAGAATAATTAATAGCAGGGGCATATTAAAATAAGAAAAACCTCTTGAGATCTGATCATAAGCTATCCTGAAACACTATTTCTTGAATCAAAAGAGCTAAAAATGAGTTTCCACATGGAAAAACTGAGGATGAACAAATACAGAATAGGACTATGATCTCCAGATATTTTTAACACCATGCAAACACAATTATTGCAGCACATTATCTATACAGGCTCAGGACCGGCGCCACGGTTTCTCGCACCCTAGGCGAATGGCCATTTCGCTGCCCCCAGCACTGATCCCGCAGCTCTGGTGGAGCTGCCGCAGGCATGCCTGCGGGAGGTCCACCAGAGCCACGGGAGCAGCTGACCATCTGCAGGCATGACTGCAGCAGCTCCACCAGAGCCACGGATGAACGGACCCTCCGCAGGCATGCCTGCGGCAAGTCAACCGGAGCCTCCTGCCATCCCCCCAGCAAAATGCCGCCCCCTCAATAATCCTGGTGTCCTAGGCGATTGCCTAGGCTGCCTAAATGGTAGTGCCGGCCCTGCGCAGGCTAGAAACCATTACCTTTTCACAGTCCTGAGAGAGGGGAAAGGGTGGGCAGGGAAGGGCGAGTCAGAAGTTTGACTACTGAATGTTTCTTGGAAGACTGAGAATCTTGAGACCGATATTTTGGATGTGATTAGTACCTGCCCAGGAAATAGTAGAAGCTGAGACAAAGACAGGCTGTCAATGAATGGCAATTAGGAGCCCTGGGATGTTACATGTCAATCCTGCTTAACTACTGAACTATTGTAGTGGCTGAAGACCTATCACTTAGACTGTGGAAATCTGTGACTAAAGTGTTTGCACACAAAAAGCCTTCCCCTGACAGAGAGACTATGCTGGCTTAGAAAAGAGAAGAGTGAAAACAGTCCTGTGAAGAAGAACCCTCTGAGAGAAACTGATGAGGAAACATTCTGCCTTCAGTACAGACACAGAAATCTGAGGGGAAATGTAATGTAGCTCAGCAGTGATACTCAGCTGAGCTATAAGTGGCTCTTTAATGTGTCTCTTGTGGCTCTTTGCAGCACATATTAAAACTGATTTACTTATTAACCAGTATCAGAGAGGTAGCCGTGTTAGTCTGGATCTGTAAAAGCAGCAAAGAATCCTGTGGCACCTTATAGACTAACAGACGTTTTGGAACATGAGCTTTCGTGGGTGAATACCCACTTCTTCAGATGCATGTGGTGGAAATATCCAGGGGCAGGTATATATATATGCTAGCAAGCAAGCTAGAGATAACGAGGTCAGTTCAATCAGGGAGGATGAGGCCCTGTTCTAGCAGTTGAGGTGTGAAAACCAAGAGAGGAGAAACTGGTTCTGTAGTTGGCAAGCCATTCACAGTCTTTGTTCAATCCTGAGCTGATGGTGTCAAACAACACTGAACAGTGCACTGATACACAGGTGCCCTCCCACCAACAGCACAAGAAGAAGAAGAACTCCACATGGACTCCTCCTGAGGGTCGAAATGACAGTCTGGACCTATACATTGAATGCTTCCGCCGACGTGCACAGGCAGAAATTGTGGAAAAACAACATCGCTTGCCTCATAACCTAAGTTGTGCAGAATGCAATGCCATCCACAGCCTCAGAAACCACCCTGACATCATCAAAGAGGCTGGTAAAGGAGGTGCCGTTGTCATCATGAACAGGTCTGACTACCAAAAGGAGGCCGCCAGACAACTCTCCAATACCAAATTCTACAGGCCACTTTCCTCAGATCCCACTGAGTAATACACTAAGAAACTACAGCATCTACTCAGGACACTCCCTACACTAAACACCAGAAGAAATCAACATGCCCCTAGAGCCCTGACCAGGGTTATTCTATCTACTACCCAAGATCCACAAACCCGGAAATCCTGGATGCCCCATCATCTCGGGCATTGGCACTCTCACTGAAGGACTGTCTGGATATATGGACTCTCTACTCAGACCCTATGCCACCAGCATTCCCAGCTATCTCCGTGACACCACTGATTTCCTGAGGAAACTACAATGCATTGGTCACCTCCCAGAAAACGCCATCCTAGCCACCATAGATGTAGAGGCTCTCTACACAAACATCCCACACACAGATGGAATACAAGCTGTCAGGAACACTATCCCTGATGATGCCACAGCACAACTGGCTGCTGAGCTCTGTGCCTTTATACTTACACACAACTATTTCAAATTTGATGACAATCTATATCTCCAGATCAGTGGCACTGCTATGGGCACCAGCATGGCCCCACAATATGCCAATATCTTTATGGCCGACCTGGAACAACGCTTCCTCAGCTCTCGTCCACTCACGCCCCTTCTCTACCTAAGCTACATTGATGACATCTTCATCATCTGGACCCATGGGAAGGCGACTCTGGAAAAATTCCACCATGATTTCAACAGCTTCCACCCCACCATCAACCTCAGCCTGGACCAATCTACACAGGAGGTCCACTTTCTTGACACCATGGTGCAAATAAGTGATGGTCACATTAACACCACCCTATATCGAAAACCTACCGACCGCTGTGCCTACCTTCATGCCTCCAGCTTCCATCCCGGACACATCACACGATCCATTGTCTACAGCCAAGCACTGAGGTACAACCGCATCTGCTCTAACCCCTCAGACAGAGACCAACACCTACAAAATCTCCACCAAGCATTCTCAAAACTACAATACCCGCACGAGGAAAGAAGGAAACAGATCAACAGAGCCAGACGTGTACCCAGAAGCCTCCTACTGCAAGACAAACCCAAGAAAGAAACCAACAGGACTCCACTGGCCATCACATACAGCCCCCAGCTAAAACCCCTCCAACACATCATCAAGGATCTACAACCCATCCTGGACAATGATCCCACACTTTCACAGGCCTTGGGTGGCAGGCCAGTCCTTGCCCACAGACAACCTGCCAACCTGAAACATATTCTCACCAGTAACTGCACACCGCACCATAATAACTCTAGCTCAGGAACCAATCCATGCAACAAACCTCGATGCCAACTCTGCCCACATATCTACACCAGTGACACCATCACAGGACCTAACCAGATCAGCCACACCATCACTGGTTCATTCACCTGCACATCCACCAATGTAATATACGCCATCATATACCAGCAATGCCCCTCTGCTATGTACATCGGCCAAACTGGACAGTCTCTACGGAAAAGGATAAATGGACACAAATCAGACATTAGGAATGGCAATATACAAAAACCTGTAGGAGAGCACTTCAACCTCCCTGGCCACACTACAGCAGACCTTAAGGTGGCCATCCTGGAGCAAAAAAACTTCAGGACCAGACTTCAAAGAGAAACTGCTGAGCTTCAGTTCATCAGCAAATTTGACACCATCAGCTCAGGATTGAACAAAGACTGTGAATGGCTTGCCAACTACAGAACCAGTTTCTCATCTCTTGGTTTTCACACCTCAACTGCTAGAACAGGGCCTCATCCTCCCTGATTGAACTGACCTCGTTATCTCTAGCTTGCATGCTAGCATATATATGCCTGCCCCTGGATATTTCCACCACATGCATCTGAAGAAGTGGGTATTCACCCACGAAAGCTCATGCTCCAAAACGTCTGTTAGTCTATAAGGTGCCACAGGATTCTTTGCTGCTTTTGTTAACCAGTCTAAGTCATGAAAAAAATCAGGATGCTTTTATGATGTTAACTGTAGTTGATAAAATACTTAGTCATCTTGCTGTGAGATTACATAGTTTTAGTAATATTTACTGTATGCATATAACCTAAAATATTTCCTGTTATACTGTTTAAGTATGAATATATAGCACTAGAGCAGTGGTGGACAACCTGCAGCTCAGCAGTGAGCTCTTACATGGTTACAGCTATGAAGTGCTTCCATGCTTCATAATTAAGCCCTAGATTCATTTCAACCCTTACTTTTTGAGAGGAGAGGAACCTTATTGCTAGATTTGTTTTTAAACCAAGTGAGAAGTGAATTCTTTTCACGTATTTGGTCAAAAACTGATTTGTCTAGCACTGGAACACATCTGTGTTGTAGGTAGTTGTTTGATACAGAGTGTTCACCATGACAATCCACCTCAGTTACCTGGAGGGCACAGGAGACTTGGTTACAAGGTTTTTAGTATCTGAATCATCTTTCATCTGCACACTGAGCCAGCTTGTGTTTGCCACAAAAATATTTGTTACCGATTTTAGCACAGAGTGAGGTAACAGATATACCCAAGAGAACGCTGAAAACTACATTACATAACTCCATTGTTATTTTCCTTATAGTGTAATGTTCTCTGCATAAAATATTTAACTGGACAAAGGAGACATTATGAGAAGAGGTACAAATTCAGAAATGACAGTGTGTGCCACCTTTTCTAGTTTTATTTTTTGTTCTTCTTTCCCTCCAGGGAAGCGTTACGTTCAAATGTTAAGGAATGTTACATGATATAGCAATTGTACCTCTATTAAAACCCTAAATTTAAATGGTACTTGGATGTAATTATACTAACTTGAGATAATTCTCCTTAGTAATGGTTAAATATTTAGTGTGTGTATGCCGATAGATATAGTTTCTCCTAAATAGCTAGACTGATATGTCAGAAACAGTTATTCAAACTAGCTTTAACGATTTACCTCCTAGTCCTTCAGAGTGCTGACTGCCTGCTGGAAGATGAGTCCTTTCAACTCAAACTGACTTGTGTCTATCCAGGGTGCTCAGCATCTTACAAAATTATACCGGTAAGCTTTCAAAAGTCTTGTCTAATGCTGCAGTAAATCAATCTGGATTGATCATTAAGAATCTGCTAATAGTGTTTTTACAGAAAGGATTTTGACTCCTTCTCCTGCACTTGTATGTTGCTGTGATATAAACAACCCAGAAGGAACTGGGAGAGAATTCCCCTAGTACAGCTGCTGCATTTTCCCCCCTGCAAGTCTCAGTGGAGGGAGTAAAATTAGGGGATGGATTGGATACAGCCATCATGCACCACTAAGGCCATTTTGGCTTGTGCCACAAGCCACAGACAGCACTACAGAAACTGCAGCAATTTAGAGTAGCCCCTGACACTTCCTACGATCCACTTGGAACAGTTTTTTTTGCCAGAATAGATCTAAATTGGAAGGGGGCAAAGCCAGGTCTGCTCTTCCATCTTCTGACAGAAACTGACCTCTGTCCTTTAAAACTTTAATTTATGCATTAGAATAAATTTGTTAAAAATTATTCAGTGCACTGTTGTCATGTAAAATTGGTGATTCAATTGACTGTGCACAGGTTTCTGAGACTGAAAACTAGGATTGAACATAAGTGAAGTTAAATGCCTTAATGTTATTACAGTTCCAGGAGAAGTAGTGGAGGGGCGTCAGGCTGGTTTACCAACATGCCGACACCACTAAAACAAAAATAGGAAGGGTTTTTGTTCAACATACCTATTCTTTTCACTTCAGCTTATGAAAAATATCCTTTTTCTTTGCCATAACCCCCTTTAGAGGTACTTAACCTTGTGTCAGGCAGGGAGAAATCCATTTTAAGAAAAGGTAAGCACATGACTTTTTGCTCTTGCACTGATCTTTCTTACAAGAAGAAGTATCTGCCTTCCATCTCACCCATGATCATGCTGTTAATCTTTGATGCAGTTGGCACCATGCTGAAGTATTTTCTCTATTCTTCCCCATTTAAAGAAAGGAAGAGGTACCAATGCTAAGAAGCAGGAGATACGTAATTTTACTCTAGTATTGCATGTCTTGTTTCATAAGATCTCAAAAGCCGTGTTTCTATTGAATCTTTTTTTTTAAACTCTTTCCTCAGCTAGAGCAGTTACAGATAGAGTGAAACTGCTTACCCACAGGCGATTTTAAATTACAACACTGCCATTCAAGTCTTTAGAGTTAAGCTTGTGAGTCAGCACTTTTCTGTATTTTGGGGGTTTAGCCATAAATGTTTTTCTTTGAGTTAAACATGAAATGGAGAGTCCAGACAAGAACTTTTTAAATCTCAGTATGTGCTTGTTTTTAATAAATCTAAAAAGTGAAAAGTTGAGTATTATGGAGTTCATTTTATTTGTGCTTAACTTAAAAATAGTTCTAATTATAGGTGGAGCTGGTAGAAACACTTAGTTAAGGCTCTCTAATGCTTTCTACTTGCTTTTAACCTTGTCATGCTTCAAATGTTTGGGATGGAGTTTTCCATGCTTTGTGCCTGCTGCAGGCGGATTTTATTTATGAAAGTTTTAGCAAAAATTGTTCAGCCATCATTAAGAGTCATGTTGGGGAAAATAGGTAATTTTGCTAATGTTAAAATGTTTTTTTCCAGCTATTTCTTCAAAGAGCTCTAGCACTTCTGCAGTTTGGAGCAAGAACTTGAGATTTGGCAGAGGACTAGCATGGTCTTCAGACAATTGCCTTTTTGTCCCTATGAAAATTCATCCAGATTTGGCCAAATTATAAAACCGCTAAAAGTTGTTCTTTGCATATAATCGAATACAGATTTTTAGAGGCTTGTTGCTAAAAGCTCTAAATGTTCTATCCGCATTTAACATGCTTCCAGCCTCACTGACATTTCATCTGCACTGAATGTGCTCCACTGATCTTGAGCTCCAGATGTGATATATCAGCAGCAGCCTCAGAGGAAAGCATGTTCAGTTAGGAGGAGACCATGAGCTCTAATCTGAGTTTTTAAACCACTTCCTAAATGTAATCATTCTGTACATTCTGGAACTCTTATTAGGCAAAGCTGCATACCCTTGTTCTGAGAGGCAGGCCAATATTCTCCCCATTTCACAGATTCTGTCAAGGAGAGGTTGCAAAAAAGTTAGTTCAGGCAAAGTGGGGATATGTGCGATATAGTTAAGTTACAGTATCTGAGCCCCAAAATCTCACTTCCAGCTGACAAGGGGGTTACAAGAATTTCTTGATTCTAGTACATATATCCTGGTTCACCAAAGAATGTCCTGTAAGGTATGAAAGAAAAGCCAGTGTCACACCAGTTATGACTGACTATTGTTGTAAAATGACCTGCTGCTAGGTCAGGAATTAGGTATATACACACCGGAAATACGTTCTTATCGTTTGTCTCAAGGTGTTAAACCCCACCAATATGAAAAACTGGTTTCCTGCCAGACTGCAGATGTTTATCCAGCTTCCTTTTGAAATGTAAGTACAGTATTGTTTTATTCAGTCACCAGTTTGAGCTCAATGCAGATGGAGTGTGAGATTTAAGAGAAAGACATGATCTGTACAGAGGAAAAAAAAAAAGACACTTATCTGAGGGTTAACTTCAAATATCTTCTGGACTATAACTGGAGGACAAGGAAACCACCCTGTTACTATGCAGCTAGGAAGTAGACAGACATATTTGAATTCATGAAAATGGGATCACAACCAGTCCTAGACTGGAAATACTGCAAAAAATTTTGGGTGAGATAAGACTACTTTAGACAGGAGGTAAGCCTAAATTAAGTTTAGTCTCTAGACAGTATGTTCTGATTTTGTTTTATATGTAATAGTTTCCAATATTTGTACTCACTTGAATCTTTGTTAATAAAACTAATTGTTTTCCCCTACAAATACACTTAAGTGCTATGATGTTAAGCAGAGCAGCAATCCTGAGTTGACTCATGCAAGGGGGTGTATATATTGTCCATTTGGAGACAGCTGACCTGGTAATTCTATGAGTGATCAATTAAGAAGGGGCTGGATTTTAAGGAAGAATACATCAAAGGCACTTGGGTCTGGGGCATGACTATTGTTAACATGCAAGGCAATGCAAAGGCTGGCATAGCTCAAAAGAGATTGTTGGGGGGTGGGGGGCGCTAACAAACTGGAGTTTTCAGGGAACTGACACCCAGTTAAGCATAAGCAAGTCTTTCTTTCTTTCTCACTGGAGGCAGAAGTGTAACAAGGAGACTTGTAGCCCCAGGCAGACCCTGAGACTGTCACACATGATCATGATCACATACTATTTATCCTACATAATTTCTGCTGCATTCAGTACACAGGATAGACAATGAAAGAAGGAAAAGTGATTGGAACTCAAGAGCTAGGTTCTATTCCTGGGTCTGCCACAGTCTCTGCTCTTGAAGATGGGCAACGATTTAGATGTTGGTATAGAAAGTACGCTTATTAAGTTTGCGGACGATACGAAACTGGGAGGGATTGCAACTGCTCTGGAGGACAGGGTCAAAATTCAAAATGATCTGGACAAATTGGAGAAATGGTCTGAGGTAAACAGGATGAAGTTCAATAAAGATAAATGCAAAGTGCTCCACTTAGGAAGGAACAATCAGTTTCACACATACAGAATGGGAAGAGACTGTCTAGGAAGGAGTATGGCAGAAAGAGATCTAGGGGTCATAGTGGACCACAAGCTTAATATGAGTCAACAGTGTGATACTGTTGCAAAAAAAGCAAACATGATTCTGGGATGCATTAACAGGTGTGTTGTAAACAAGACACGAGAAGTCATTCTTCCGCTTTACTCTGCGCTGGTTAGGCCTCAACTGGAGTATTGTGTCCAGTTCTGGGCACCGCATTTCAAGAAAGATGTGGAGAAATTGGAGAGGGTCCAGAGAAGAGCAACAAGAATGATTAAAGGTCTTGAGAACATGACCTATGAAGGAAGGCTGAAGGAATTGGGTTTGTTTAGTTTGGAAAAGAGAAGACTGAGAGGGGACCTGATAGCAGTTTTCAGGTATCTAAAAGGGTGTCATCAGGAGGAGGGAGAAAACTTGTTCACCTTGGCCTCCAATGATAGAACAAGAAGCAATGGGCTTAAACTGCAGCAAGGGAGATTTAGGTTGGACATTAGGAAAAAGTTCCTAACTGTCAGGGTAGTTAAACACTGGAATAGATTGCCTAGGGAAGTTGTGGAATCTCCATCGCTGGAGATATTTAAGAGTAGGTTAGATAAATGTCTATCAGGGATGGTCTAGACAGTATTTGGTCCTGCCATGAGGGCAGGGGACTGGACTCCATGACCTCTCGAGGTCCCTTCCAGTCCTAGAGTCTATGAGTCTATAAAACCAAGGGTGGCTCTAGGCATTTTGCTGCCGCAAGCACGGCAGGCAGGCAGCCTTCTGGGGTTTGCTTGCGGAGGGTCCGGGAGCCTCCCGGGAGGTCTGCCAAAGCCACAGGATGAGCAGATCTTCTGCAGGCAAGCCGCCAAAGGCAACCTGCCTGCCGCCCTCGTGGCGACAGGCAGAGTGCCCCCCGTGGCTTGCCGCCCCAAGCATGCACTTGGCATGCTGGGGCCTGGAGCTGCCCCTGGGCAAGACAACTATAAAGCATACATACAAAGGGACCAAACTAAGGTTTTGGCCTTTCCTCAGTGCTTGAGTACCAGCATTCAAATTCTTTTTATGTAATTTAAAATAATTGGGCAAGAAACCACTGTATAATGTGTCACTGCATATGGCATTAACATAAAAAGTCATTTCTCAAATAAATGTGATCCCTAACTTTGGATAGAGAAATCTGCTGTACTTTTACCAGATACCTATAATTATGATGTTAGCATATTGCTTTTATAGTGTCACGTGGGAGAGGTGCGACAATCCTTTTCTATGCAACTAGATTTGATTAGACTCTTCAGACACCTTCCAACAAATTGGGTTAAGAACAGATCAATAAGGTTCACGTACTTATATATTTGTTAACATTGAACACAAAACAGATACTATAATATTAGACTCCTCTAGCAAACTGGATAGTTTTGCTACTTTGCAACATTTCTGCTCAGCGTTTTTCCCCCTCTTCAAAGCTTGAGTTCGGCTATTTGGAGTAGAAATGGCCTTTTGGCTACTTAGTGGGGAAGCGTAT